>NC_047039.1:65605396-65911252 GCF_011762595.2 Tursiops truncatus
GGGTTTTAGAGGTATTTAAAAAGATATTTAAAAAAAAAACAGAATTGTTTCTCTATTAATTAATCTTTGCTTTGCAGTTGACTCAAGCAAAAAGTTTATAGCATTTAGAAATGCATTGCCATAAATGACAACTGGAACTCCTTTTTCAGTGTCAAGAGCAGCCTTGAGAGAGGTATTTATAGAAGGAGCAGATCTGCTTCTGATTTTAGTTCACCCAGAGGCATGCAGGCATTTTGGACCAATTACTATTTTATTACTAGACCTTGAGATAAATCACATCCTGTGCCGTTAGTACTTGAAGGATTAGTGGCTTCAAGGATTTATGTGTGGATTAATTGGGGATTGTACGTTAGATTGCCGTGTTTAAAACCACCGTCATCCTGCAAATCATTTTCATTAGTGCTTTATTCAAAATTCTCTAGCCTTATATAATACTGACGTTGCAGGGAAGTTTCTTTATTTATTCGTGGTTTGGCCATGGCCTCTCCCCCATGCCTTACCCCCTACAGTGGAGTGTAATAGCTCTGCCTAGGGGTATGCTGAGCATCTAAAAGCAGAGCAGCTTCTGGTATTGCAAAGATTATTTCATCTGCTTCAGCGGAACAGTGCCCAAAATTTACTTGACCTTGTACTGAAAGAGACAACATGAGGTACAAGAAATATATGGCTATTCTGGAAGCAGCAGTTGGTATCACCCCACTTAACAAAAGAGAACTTCTACCTGAGAGCAGAAGACACGTGAACCTTTGGCAGCACCCCGGGTAAGCAGCGGAGACCAGAAGATGCTTTGTGTGTTTCTGGGGCCTAGATGGAAGAAAGTGTCATCCCTGTCATAAGGGTAATAGATGTTGAGTTCTTCGCTGAGAACTTGTTTCTTTCTTTGCTTTTCTTTTTGTGTAGTTAGCCTCCCATTTATTTGTTTAGTTCTTATCAGCATTTTAAATAACATTGCTCCCCAAAGCAATTTATACACTTTATCTCACTTATCATATTCATTTTCTAAGCACACTACCTTTTTATGGCTAAAGTTAAATTCCATTTCAAGTTCCATCTGAGCTGATTCCCAATTTGTGTCATCTCAGCAAATGAGAACTTGTCTCTTCCTGGCAGATATGGCCTTCCCAGACTGAATTAAAATAGTCAGTAATGAAATTCATGGAAATAATACTCTAAGAAAATTCCTGGTCTAGCAGTCAAGAAGATGAAGTAATGGGTGTGTCTAGAGCCCATTTTTACATTCAGATATTTTAATTTCATGATTTTGAAATTTTTTTTTACACGGTCTATAAACGTAGCAGTTCTTAAAGATGAAGTAAATTGTGACTTATTTTTTTTTCCTACAATGCAAGTATTTTTCTGACTGAAATGTACATGCAGACTATGTTTCAGGTAAACACTTCTCTTGAAACAGAAGTCTTTGCTTCACATCTCTTTTTATAGCCCCACTGATTTACCATGTTGAAGAAGCGTTTCTGAATGGTTAAGAGGCCTCAATCCTGACTTTATTCTCTGAAGTCCTTCATCCATGTCTTTTATATGTTGAGAAGTGTAACTGAAGGTGTCTGTATGGTACACAGTATTTTTTTTTTTTAAGAAGATGTTGGGGGTAGGAGTTTATTAATTAGTTTATTTATTTTTGCTGTGTTGCGGCTTCGTTTCCGTGTGAGGGCTTTCTCTAGTTGTGGCAAGCGGGGGCCACTCTTCATCGAGGTGCGCGTGCCTCTCACTGTGGCGGCCTCTCTTGTTGCGGAGCACAGGCTCCAGACGCACAGGCTCAGTAGTTGTGGCTCACGGGCCTAGTTGCTCCGCGGCATGTGGGATCCTTCCAGACCAGGGCTCGAACCCATGTCCCCTGCATTAGCAGGCAGACTCCCAACCACTGCTCCACCAGGGAAGCCCCGGTACACAGTATTTTTAAAGACCAAATTCAATTTTTAAACTGAACAAGCCACACATTGCCACTCAAGGACCAGCTTGAGGCATCTATCTAGCTAATATTTCTTTTTAAAAAATAGGAAGTCACTAGCTCATTTTATCATATAAACAACAGATATTCAGAAAAATAAGGAAGAAAAAAATCATCCGTAGTCCCATCTTCCTGAAAGGATTACTATAATCATTTAGGTCAGTAGTTCTCAAGGGAGGGGGTGCAGTGGCAGGAATTGTCCCCTAAAGGATATTTGGCAATGTCTGGTCACAGTTCTGGTTGTTCCAGCCCTTGGGGGTTGGGTGTGGAATTGGTATCTAGTGGGTAGAGGCCAGGGATGCTGCCCAACATCCTACAATGGACAGGACGGCCCCCGCCCCCCACAATAAAGAATCATCCAGTAAAAAAAAGTCCATGCTACTGCTGTTGAGACACTTGATTTAGGTAGATTCTCTTCGAATCTAAAAGGTAGTTTTTGTTGGAAATAAATTAGGTATTTCTTTGGGAAGTTTCAGAGATGCTTTAGAATGGAATCCCGAGGCGGCATGATGACAAGGATGACTTTGCTGTTGTCTTGAAAGTCAAAGGAAGTGAGTATATGTGTAGAGGGTGCAAGAGGTATAGAGTGACCCTAGGAGAGGCATTGTGGGTCAGTGTTTAGTGATGACTATGGAAAACATGTTGTAATGACCAAAATGTGATTCCTCAAGTAGCCGCTAGAGATTGGGCATACCTTAGCCCGGCCCTTTGTCCCAGAATGGCAGAAATTTAGAGCTGGGAGGACCTTTTGTAAGGGGTGGCAAACAAGTGTCATAAGTCAGGCCAAAGCCTGCTGATGGGTGGATGACTTAGAGGGTCAAGTCAGGGAGGATCCCCAGGCCACGTATGGAATATTGTGAATAATGAGGGATGTTTGTTCTGGACATATAATTTGGAGAATTGGGAAGCTGCAATACACATGGCTTATATCTTTACCATTCCTTAATTCTAATTTGGTCTTCGAATTTTACAAGTGTGAAACAGCCTCATTTGAAGTCATCATGATCAAGGGCTTGGCCCTCACAGACAGCAGCTGGATGTTCTTAGTTTCTGGCTCAGGACCATTCATTAAGGGATTAACCCTAAACAAACACACATGATTCAGATGTGTAAATTGATTGCCACATTCTTTATTTCTTTTTGGAGATAACCTTTTCCAGCCCTCAGGATGAGTAAGTACCCTAGGTAGAACCACCTCTGGTTCTCCTCAATTCCCAAGTCTAGCCAAACAGAAGTCAAATTATTCATTCCAAAGTGATCCTTAATAAGGGAAGTTGAGTGTTCCTTTTTTTTTTTTTTCTTAAGAGAACATTCCTTTAAACCTGATGAAATAGCACTGCATCACAGGTCAAGATCTTCCCTATATCTGTAAAACTTTGAGTTCCTTGAATATATACATGGACAAAACAGTATTTTGCTGACTCTCATGTTTTGTTTGCTGACTCTCTTATCACCTCACACAGCCTTCCTGTGGACATATAAATATCCCTTGCTGACCTTGTAGTAAACTCTCCTTTCCCAGTATCCTAGGACGGATTATCTCCTACTGATTAATTTACTTAATGAGTTCTAAATCCTTCAGAGGCACCTTGATATCTTATTTCTCACCCTTTAATGTGCATATGAATCACTCTGTTAAGTGCAGATTCTAATTCTGCAGATGTGTTGGGGCCTGAGAGTCTGCATTTTAATATGCTTCCAGGTGATACTGTCAGTTCAGGTGATGCCCACCCAGTGGATGGTCCAGATGTTGCTGATGCTTCAGTCTTGCACCACACTTGGAGGAACAAGCATCTAGAGAGGCACTTTCCATGATATCCTACTTGTTCTCTCTTGACCTCAGAGTTCTCTGATCTTCCTGAAAACTTTTTGTCCCAATACCTTGCCTCCCTGCTGCTGTTAGACATCTCAGGGGGAAGAAGCTAGGTGGTTGGCTGTGCTTCTACAGAGGGAAATCTGCCCACCAGCATTCATACTGGAGATTTCTGTTGAGCTGGTTGACTGAATAGTGGGGCCAGTGTTTCTTCCAAGAGTTCTATCCCTTTCATTCTTTTCAAGAAATATTCCAGTTGCTTCAACTTACATATAATACTGCATAGTATTTAAGAGCAGCTCCTTTTGTGTTTCAAAACATAATTGGAAGTCAGTTCATGATGGAGTTTTCAAACCTCGAGGAATTCTTTCACCACCAACCCCCTCCTCTTTTTAGTACTTTTGTCTTGCTGTCTGCAAACAGGCCTGTGCTGGGGCTTCTACTCTGCAAAATGTAATCACATGATAGGCCAAAACTGGCTGAACCAACCAATTGACTGTATGTTGCAAGTTTATTGAAGCACAGATTGGATGTCTTACACATGTGTCTATTGACCCTAATGCCCGGCAAATGACAGGTGCACAGCAAATATTTTGCCAGTGCTTGGTTTTAGCACAGACACAAATGAAAAAAAAAATTTTTTTTAAGAATTGACATCCATTTACAAAAATACTGAGCCACTTATGGATTTCCCTTTTATTTTTTTATTTTTTTTTTTGTGGTACGCGGGCCTCTCAGTGTTGTGGCCTCTCCCGTTGCGGAGCACAGGCTCCGGACGCGCAGGCCCAGCGGCCATGGCTCGCGGACCTAGCCGCTCCGTAGCATGTGGGATCCTCCCAGACCGGGGCACGAACCTGTGTCCCCTGCATCGGCAGGCGGACTCTCAACCACTGCGCCACCAGGGAAGCCCTGGATTTCCCTTTTAAAATTCTGTGAAGTTTTCCAGCACTAACTCATGTTACCTGACAAAATATTTGCATATTGAACACCAAGAGTATTATTTAGGTTTTTCTTCCAAGCTTATTACTGACAAGGTAGCCCTAGTCAATAATAGTGTATTTCAGAAATGGCTGATTGTTATTGGTGGTTCCTGTACATGTCAAAAACATCAGGCAATATCATAAAAGAAAGTTAAAATCAGGATGTTATCAAAATTCAGAAAACTGATTTAATTCAAAAGCAAGCCATTTCAATAAAAGCAGCAAACTCTCTTTGGAACTGACACCTGTAGGAAAATTTCATATTAAGGCCAAAAGCATAACCAAGCCCATCTTGATCTGCTGGGCATGTATTTATCGTGGGAAGTAATAATAGAAACCATATATGGCTGGGCTGTAATCCTGTTGCTTGCTTTGTAGGATATCCAGATGGCTCAGCTTTAGCCTGTGCTCACATTTCCTGCTGATCCTTGGAGAAGGGAAATGTGTCCCCTGCCTGTACAAATAGAATGGACACTATCTCTTATTTCTGTTTCATTGTGTAGGGAGTGTTTTGCACAGATGCCACAATATCACTTTGTCTAGCAAACAGAAGAGTATGTCCAGAACTGGTGAGAAGCCACATTCCTCCTCCCACTGTTAGGGCTCTCTGCGATGCCCCACGTGAGGCTGCCGGGGCCCAGGCCCAGCCCAGAAATGAACTTGCCTCCTTGTGTTGTGTGAAAGGCACATGCAGGATTCAGAAAAATGTCCAGAAAGGGTTTTCTTGGGTTTCCCTGGGATGAGGGGTAAAAAGAAAAACGTATTTGCCATCTTTTCTGATTCGTGGCAACCCACACATAAATATATAGAGACTAGCCGGTATTGTAATTATCTTTTAGTTGAAAATGTTTTCTCTATTGTATATTTTAAAATGGTAAATTTTATATTAAGTGTATTTTACCACAATTTTTAAAAAGTTTTCTCTAGATGTTTTCTCACCTGCCGGGTACTTTTTTTTTATCCTGAAAAGTAAATTCTTATAAGAACTTGGTCCTCAGGTGGATTCATGGTGCCCAACTTCACGTGATTACTCATTTTTTTCCATTTTTTGAAGACTGGAAACATTAAGGGCAGCAATTTCACTCAGAGATATATTTCCAAGAGAAATGAAAACTAGGTCCATATACACATTTGTGCATAATAGCTAAAAAGTAGAAACAACAAACCAAATGTCCATCAGCTGTAAAGTAGATAAGTATGACATATCCATACAGTGGAGTGAAGCTCTGACACAGGCTACAATGTAGATGCAACTTGGAAGCCTTAATGCTAAGTGAAAGAAGCCAGTCACAAAAGGTCACGTATTGTATGAGTTCATTGTATGGAATCTCCAGAAGGGGTAACTCTATAGAAACCCAAATTAGATTGGTGGTTGCCTAGGGCTAGGGTGGGGGAAGGGAGGGAATTGGAGGATTAGGCAGTGATATCTGAGGGGTCCTGGGTTTCTTTCTTGAAGTAATGAAAATGTTCTAACATAGATTGTGGTTATGGTTGCACAAGTCTGGGAATATATTAAAAGCCATACTATAAATGGGTAAATTGTACAGAATGTGAACTTCAGTGCATTTCGAAGATCTTGCCAAGCTGGGCATGACTGCCGGATTTTTAACAACACTGTCTTTTTCAGGGTGCGAAGTACCACATTATTGTCATCTCCCTGTGAGTGGGATTGGCACTCCAGCTGCACCTCCGGGCACAAGTGCTCCAGGAAACACAGACTAGTGCCGGTTGACAGCCTGCTTTACCAGGTACTTGCTTTTTTTTTGTCTCTCATCAGCCTAGTTACTGGCTTTCCTCCACCAAAAGTGTGATGTAAATTATGTCACATCCTGGAAGTCAAGGCCACCATTTTTGATGTTGCTGATAGTGAAACTGTTTAATATCCAGGAAAATTTAATTGTAATGGCCTATTTCCCAAAGAACCGAAAGATCTTACCCGCATTTATGATCTGAATGGATAGGTAATTTTGGGCGAATGCCAGCTGAGGTGCTTCCTGCTAAAGCATGTAAGTCCAACCCCCGTAGTTCAGAATAAATGCCTAGCAAGGTAGTTTGAGGTCTAGGGTTATAGGTCATTTTGGTAGGTCACGTTTGTTCTATTAGCTTTGAGGTAGCTGAATTATATAACAGTGGTAAGCACTTTGCTGAAAATAAAAAAGACATCAGTCACACTGGCTTCTAAAGATTAATTGTGTACAGGCTTTTAGCAAAATAGGTGAGTATTACCTGTTTACTGATTCAATTTTAAGTACGAATTAAATGGGATTTACAAGGTATTAAATTTTATTTTGACAGATGCTGGGATGTATTTGTTCTTAGTTACACTTACCACTGATGATAGGCCTGACCATGGATGGCTGGAATGGGGTTAGAATTTTTTCCGTGTGCTTGTTTCATAATTCCTGTCTGTTTAAGCTCGAGGACCCTGCTGGGGTGGATTCCAACTGCATGTCAGCATTGGAGTTTAGTGGAGTGTGAATAGCAGCTGTTCAAATCCTAGGGTTCCTGCCTTCCGACTCTGTGATCTTGGCACATCTTAATGTCTGAGAGCCCCAGATCTGTAAAAAGGGAGGGTTAGGGAATTCCCTGGTGGTCCAGTGGGTAGGACGCTGCGCTTTCACTGCTGAGGGCATGGGTTCAATCCCTGGTCAGGGAACTAAGATCCCCCAAGCCGTGCAGAGCAGCCAAAAAAAAAAGGGAGTTTTAACCTGAAGCTGAATGAGTTAACATACAGCAAGCACTGGGCACGAACCGAGGCCTTTCTTGGAGTCTAGTTGTCCAAATGGGGACACTTGCGTGGGGAAGTCCTTAGTGTCCACTGAACTGACAGGGCTGGGAGTGGATTTTGTTTACTGAGATGTACTCTATGGAGCTCGTAAAGGTTCCAAACATAAGACAGATGCTTGCCCAGACCCCGGAAGTGGTTTTCCTGAAAGTAGATTTCTAGGTAGGATCTGTTGCTTTAGGCAAATGACTTAGAGGGGCGGCATGGAGTATGGCAGAGGGGTTGGAGCCGGCGTTGTCTTTGGAGGGAAGGATCTTTCTGACTCAGGCAAGCCCTTTCTGATAAATATCTCCCTGGTCTGATTCCCTACACTAGTGACCACATTCCCTTCAACATCAGTTTGTTTTCCCAAGTCAGAGTCTTATTCCAAAGCTCTTTCATGTGTAAACACTGAAGCTTGGGTTTCTGGGTAAATTAGCCTCAGGTGAGCTTGTGTGGTGAGGTTTTTTTTTCCCCCACATGGCTATAGTTTCAAATCCAGCAAACATTTATTAAGAGCCTTTTATTTGCCAGGCACTGGGCAAGGTGTTTTCACCCATCTTGTTTATCCTCAGAACATTCCTGAGGAGCTATTGCCAGCTCCCTCTTGCAAAAAGGAAACTGAGATTCAAAGATTTTAAATGGTTTCCCCAAGATCGCATAGCCTCTGATTCCTAAGTTCAGTGAGATTCCTATAGTAGCAGCTGTTTTCTATACTAACTTTACAGAGCTTGAAGACTTAACTCCTAAACTAGGATAGTAACAGGCTTTTCTCAAGGGCCAGTTCCGATCGATTGATAGTGGCTGCCTGGAGCGAAGGAATCCTAGATGCTGTCCACGTTTGTTGAGTAAGAATGTTGTGATCCATAAGCAATGTCTGGTATGGGCGGAGGAGGGTCCCTGTAGAGCACACTCTTGACCTGAGGTTTCTGATCGTCAGCTTCTACCTGCGGCTGTCCTCCTTTACAGTCTTGGAGGCTCTGGAGAGCACTATTTGCCTGGCACTTGTTTGTTGCTACTTTAAGGGGCTTTGGTGTTCACTTTTCTGATGTGGCAAAATCACCTTTGCCTCTTTGCTCTCAGGAAGGATGCTAAGAGTCTGGGCAGAGACTCACTTCCTAGATACGGATTCTCACTGTTAGGTAATTTAGATACTTTAGAGTTATTACCAGCTCATCCCATAATATGGGCATAGAAAAGTGAGTTGAAGGTAAAAATTAAAAACTTCTGTGCCCCTGGGAGCCCCTCTGCAGTGCCCTCTCCCCTGGGGGCGCCTCATCAGTAGGGGTACCTGGGGAGCTCACACCAGCAGCCCAAGCTCTTCATATGGAATTGAAGACACTCATCACAGTAGCTCTAACTTTAACTGCATCAAAATCACCTGGAGGGCTTGTTAAAACCACAGATTCCGGGGTCTCACCCCCCAGAATTGCAGCTTCAGTCAGTCTGGGGTGAGGCCCAGGAATTTGAATTTCTAACAAGTTCCCATTCAGGCTCATACTTCTGCTTTCCCAACCATGCTTTGAGAACCACTAACTTGGACGGTACTTTTTTTTTTTTTTAATTAATTTTATGGCTGTGTTGGGTCTTCATCGCTGCAGACGGGCTTTCTCTTGTTGCGGCAAGCGGGGGCTACTCTTTGTTGCGGTGCGCAGGCTTCTCATTGTGGTGGCTTCTCTTGCTACGGAGCACGGGCTCTAGGCATGTGGGCTTCAGTAGTTGTGGCTCACGGGCTCTAGAGCACAGGCTCAGTAGTTGTGGTGCACGGGCTTAGTTGCTCCATGGCATGTAGGATCTTCCCAGACCAGGGATCGAACCCGTGTCCCCTGCATTGGCAGGTGGATTCTTAACCACTGCGCCACCAGGAAAGTCCCTGGACAGTACTTTTAACAGCTGCTGTAGAGCATGGTTTGTTTATAGGTGGTGTGTGGCCAGTTTCCCTACCTGTGGTGAAGGGTTTCTTTCCACAAACATTTAATGTGCACCTCACACAGCACTGCCTGAGGGAGATTTAGAGGAATGTAAAGGCTTGTCCATCTGGGAGTCTAATTTGGGATCATTAATTACATTGCTGTGTGAAAAGGGCTGCTCTCACCCTGTACTGTAAGCAGAAGGCCTGAGGCAGTGATTATGTGACAGGAGGCCTCCTGGGGGAGGTGATATTGGAGAGGAAGCTGAGGAGGGAAAGTCGTTGGCCAGGTATGCAAAGAGGGGAAAAGAAATGCGGGGAGCCGGGCTGTGCATCAGAGGCCTGGAGATGCTGCACTGAGTGAGAGGAAACGTTGCTTGTGGTGAGAATTCCATTGTAATTCTGATAGGAAGTGAAGTATCAACCTACAGTAATAAAGGTGGAAGCTTTTTGTTTATTGGGGTGCTTATTACAGTGTACTTGGTACTGCGCTGAGTGTTTTACCTGCATGTCTTCATTTAATTCTCATACCCACCCTATGAGGTGTAGGTCCAACTGTCATCTTGATTTGTATTAGTTTCCTAGGACTGCAGTAAAAATAAAATATCGCAGACTGGGTGGTGTAAACAACAGAAAGTATTGTCTCGCAGTCTGGGAGGCTAGAGGTCTGAAATCAAGTTGTTGGCAGGGTTGGTTCCTTCTGAGAGTTATGAGGGAAGGATCTGTTCCAGGCCTCTCTCCTTAGCTTGTCGGAGGTCATCTTCCCTCTCTCTGTGTCTGTCTCTGTGTCCAAATTTAACCTTTTTATAAGGATTACCAGTCATACTTGATTAGGGCCCACCATAAAGACCTCACTTCAACTTGATTACCTCTTTACAGACCCTGTCTCCAAATAATATCATATTCTGAGGTAATGAGGGCTAGAACTTCAACATGTGAATTTGAGGAAGCACGATACAACTCATTACACCATTTTACAGATGCAGAAATGGAAGCTTAGAGGGTTTAGATAAGCTGACCAAATCACACAACCATTGGGTCCAACCATGTAAACTTGCCATTTTTATAGCTCAGAAACAGTTGAATAGTGGCGATGTCATACTTTAAACCTAAGAAGTAGCAGAACTGGGGCTTGTCGAAACCCAGGTCTGATTCATCTTGTGCTCTTTCGCCCAGTGCTTCAATTTGTTTACTAGCTTTTCCTTTTTTTCTGCTGTTTCCTCATGGTTCACTGGGAAAAGCAGTGGTGTGGAGATTAGGATACCAAGCCACTAGCCTGTTTGTTTCTGGTTCTTGAGTTTCTGGATGAGATACTCTTATATTACAGTTTTCTATACTGCCTGTTTAAGGAGAGTGGTCAGAAATTGAGTATGTGAAATTTAAAATTCATTGCTAGTAAAATGTTAAATACCTATACATACACAGGTTATCTGAGTATAGATGTTCTATTCTTTTTTCTGTAAGAAGGGAATTACACCCCACCTTTTTTTTTTTTAACATCTTTCTTGGAGTAAAATTGCTTTACAATGGTGTGTTAGTTTCTGCTATATAACAAAGTGAATCACCTATACATAAACGTATATCCCCATATCTCCTCCCTCTTGTGTCTCCCTCCCACCTTCCCTATCCCACCCCTCTAGGTGGTCAAAAAGCACTGAGCTGATCTCCCTGTGCTATGCGGCTGCTTCCCACTAGCTATCTATTTTACATTTGGTAGTGTATATATGTCCATGCCACTCTCTCACTTTGGCCCAGCTTACCCTTCCCCCTCCCCATGTCCTCAAGTCCATTCTCTACGTCCGCGTCTTTATTCCTGTGCTGCCCCTAGGTTGATTAGAAGCACATTTTTTTTAGATTCCATATATGTGTGTTAGCATATGGTATTTGTTTTTCTCTTTCTGACTTACTTCACTCTGTATGACTACTTCACTCTGTATGACAGTCCCTAGGTCCATCCACCTCACTACAAATAACTCAATTTTGTTTCTTTTTATGGCTGAGTAATATTCCGTTGTATATATGTGCCACATCTTCTTTATCCATTCATCTGTCAATGGACACTTAGGTTGCTTCCATGTCCTGGCTATTGTAAATAAAGCTGCAATGAACATTTTGGTACATGACTCTTTTTGAATTACGGTTTTCTCAGGGTATATGCCCAGTAGTGGCATTGCTGGGTCATATGGTAGTTTTATTTTTAGTTTTTTAAGGAACCTCCAAACTGCTCTCCATAGTGGTTGTATCAATTTACATTCCCATCAACAGTGCAAGAGGGTTCCCTTTTCTCCACACGCTCTCCAGCATTTATTGTTTGTAGATTTTTTGATGATGGCCATTCTGACCAATGTGACGTGATACCTCATGGTAGCTTTGATTTGCATTTCTCTAATGATTACTGACGTTGAGCATCCTTTCATTTGTTTGTTGGTAATCTGTATATCTTCTTTGGAGAAATGTCTATTTAGGTCTTCTGCCCATTTTTGGATTGGGTTGTTTGTTTTTTTGATATTGAGCTGCATGAGCTGCCTGTATATTTTGGAGATTAATCCTTTGTCAGTTGCTTCATTTGCAAAAATTTTCTCCCATTCTGAGGGTTGTCTTTTCGTCTTGTTTATTGTTTCCTTTGCCATGCAAAAGCTTTTAAGCTTCATTAGGTCCCATTTGTTTATTTTTGTTTTTATTTCCACTACTCTAAGAGGTAGGTCAAAAAGGATGTTGCTGTGATTTATGTCATAGAGTGTTCTGCCTTTGTTTTCCTCTAAGAGTTTTATAGTGTCTGGCCTTACATTTTGAGTTTATTTTTGTGTATGGTGTTAACGAGTGTTCTAATTTCATTCTTTTACATGTAGCTGTCCAGTTTTCCCAGCATCACTTATTGAAGAGGCTGTCTTTTCTCCATTGTATATTCTTGCCTCCTTTGTTTATCTCTGGGCTTTCTATCCTGTTCCAATGATCTGTATTTCTGTTTCTTTGCCAGTACCATACTGTCTTGATTACTGTAGCTTTGTAGTATAGTGTGAAGTCAGTGAAACCGATCCCTCCAGCTCTGTTTTTCTTTCTCAAGATTGCTTTGGCTATTCAGGGTCTTTTGTGTTTCCATACAAATTGTGAAATTTTTTGTTCTAGTTCTGTGAAAAATGCCATTGGTAGTTTGATAGGGATTGCATTGAATCTGTAGATTGCTTTGGGTAGTATAGTCATTTTCACAATGTTGATTCTTCCAATCCAAGAACATGGTATATCTCTCCATCTGTTGATATCATCTTTAATTTCTTTCAGCAGTGTCTTATAGTTTTCTGCATACAGGTCTTTTGTCTCCTTAGGTAGGTTTATTCCTAGGTATTTTATTCTTTTTGTTGCAGTGGTAAATGGGAGTGTTTCCTTAATTTCTCTTTCAGATTTTTCATCATTAGTGTATAGGAATGCAAGAGATTTCTGTGCATTAATTTTGTATCCTGCTACTTTACCAAATCCATTGATTAGTTCTAGTAGTTTTCCAGTGACATCTTTAGGATTCTCTATGTATACTATCATGTCATCTGCAAACAGTGACAGCTTTACTTCTTCTTTTCCAATTTGGATTCCTTTTATTTCTTTTTCTTCTCTGATTGCTGTGGCTAAAACTTCTAAAACTATGTTGAATAATAGTGGTGAGAGTGGACAACCTTTTCTTGTTCCTGATCTTAGTGGGAATGGTCAGTTTTTCACCATTGAGAATGATGTTGGCTGTGGGTTTGTCATATATGGCCTTTATTATGTTGAGGTAAGTTCCCTTTATGCCTACTTTCTGGAGAGTTTTTATCATAAATTTGTCAAAAGCTTTTTCTGCATGTATTGAGTTGATCATATGGTTCTTCTTCAATTTGCTAATATGGTATATCACATTGATTGGTTTGCATATATTGAAGAATCCTTGCATTCCTGGGATTAACCCCACTTGATCATGGTGTATGATCCTTTTAATGTGCTGTTGGATTTTTTTTTGTTAATGTTTTGTTGAGGATTTTTGCATCTATGTTCATCAGTGATATTGGTCTGTAGTTTTTTTGTGACATCTTTGTCTGGTTTTGGTATCAAGGTGATGGTGGCCTCCTAGAATAAGTTTGGGAGTGTTCCTCCCTCTGCTATATTTTGGCAGAGTTTGAGAAGAATAGGTGTTAGCTCTTCTCTAAATGTTTGATAGAATTCACCTGTGAAGCCATCTGGTCCTGGGCTTTTGTTTGTTGGAAGATTTTTAATCACAGTTTCAACTTCAGCACTTGTGATTGGTTTGTTTATATTTTCTATTTCTTCCTGGTTCAGTCTCTGGAGGTTGTGCTTTTCTAAGAATTTGTCCATTTCTTCCAGATTGTCCATTTTATTGGCTCTTAGTTGCTTGTAGTAATCTCTCATGATCCTTTGTATTTCTGCAGTGTCGGTTGTTACTTCTCCTTTTTCATTTCTAATTCTATTGATTTGAGTCTTCTCCCTTTTTTTCTTGATGATTCTGGCTAGTGGTTTATCAATTTTGTTTATCTCTCAAAGAACCAGCTTTTAGTTTTATTGATCTTAGCTATTGTTTCCTTCATTTCTTTTTCATTTATTTCTGATCTGATCTTTATGATTTCTTTCCTTCTGCTAACTTTGGGGGGGGGGTTTGTTCTTCTTTCTCTAATTGCTTTAGGTATAAAGTTAGGTTGTTTATTTGAGATGTTTCTTGTTTCTTGAGGTAGGATTATATTGCTATAAACTTCCCTCTTAGAACTGCTTTTGCTGCATCCCATAGGTTTTGGGTTGTCATGTTTTCATTGTCATTTGTTTTTAGGTATTTTTTGATTTCCTCTTAGATTTCTTCAGTGATCTCTTGGTTATTTAGTATTGTATTGTTTAGCCTCCATGTGTTTTTATTTTTCACAGATTTTTTCCTGTAATTGATATCTAGTCTGATAGCATTGCAGTCAGAAAAGATACTTGATATGATTTCAGTTTTCTTAAATTTACCAAGGCTTGATTTGTGACCCAAGATATGATCTTTCCTGGAGAATGTTCCATGAGCACTTGAGAAGAATGTGTATTCTGTTGTTTTTGGATGGAATGTCCTATAAATGTCAATTAAGTCCATCTTGTTTAATGTGTCATTTAAAGCTTGTGTTTTCTTATTTATTTTCATTTTGGATGATCTGTCCATTGGTGACAGTGGGGTGTTAAAGTCCTTTACTATGATTGTGTTACTGTCCATTTCCCCTTTTATGGCTGTTAGTATTTGCTTTATGTATCGAGGTGCTCCTATGTTGGGTGCATAAATATTTACAATTGTTATATCTTCTTCTGGGATTGATCCCTTGATCATTATGTAGTGTCCTTCTTTGTCTATTGTAATAGTCTTTATTTTAAAGTCTCTTTTGTCTGATATGAGAATTGCTACTCCAGCTTTCTTTTGATTTCCATTTGCATGGAATATCTTTTTCCATCCCCTCACTTTCAGTCTGAACGTGTCCCTAGATCTGAAGTGGGTTTCTTGTAGACAGCATATATACAAGTCTTGTTTTTGTATACATTCAGCCAGTCTGTGTTTTGGTTGGAGCATTTAATTCATTTACATTTAAGGTAGTTATCGATATGTGTATTCCTATTACCATTTTCTTAATTGTTTTGGGTTTGTTATTGTAAGTCTTTTCCTCCTCTTGTGCTTCCTGCCTAGAGAGGTTACTTAATCATTTGTTGTAGAGCTGGTTTGGTGCTGCTGAATTCTCTTAGCTTTTGCTTGTCTGTAAATGTTTTAATTTCTCTGTCGAATCTGAATGAGATCCTTGCTGGGTAGAGTAATCTTAGTTGTAGGTTTTTCTCTTTCATCACTTTAAATATGTCCTTTCACTCCCTTTTGGCTTGCAGAGTTTCTGTTGAAAGATCAGCTGTTAAACTTATGGGGATTCCCTTGTATGTTATTTGTTGTTTTTCCCTTGCTGCTTTTAATATGTTTTCCTTGTATTTAATTTTTGATAGTTTGATTAATATGTGTCTTGGTGTGTTTCTCCTTGGATTTATCCTCTATGGGACTCTCTGTGCTTCCTGGACTTGATTGACTATTTCTTTTCCCATATTAGAGAAGTTTTCAACTATAATCTCTTCAAATATTTTTTCAGTCCCTTTCTTTTTCTCTTTTTCTTCTGGAACCACTATAATTCGAATGTTGGTGCCTTTAATGTTGTCCCGGAGGTCTGTGAGACTGTCCTAAATTCTTTTCATTCTTTTTTCTTTATTCTGCTCTGTGCTAGTTATTTCCACTATTTTATCTTCCAGGTCACTTATCCATTCTTCTGCCTCAGTTATTCTGCTATTGATTCCTTCTAGAGAATTTTTAATTTCCTTTATTGTGTTGTTCATCACTGTTTGTTTCCTCTTTAGTTCTTCTATGTCCTTGTTAAACATTTCTTATATTTTCTCCATTCTGTTTCCAAGATTTTGGATGTCTTTACTATCATTGCTCTGAATTCTTTTTCAGGTAGACTGCCTATTTCTTCTTCATTTGTTTGGTCTGGTGGGTTTTTACCTTGCTCTTTCATCTGCTGTGTATTTCTCTGTCTTCTCATTTTGCTTTACTTACTGTGTTTGGGGTCTCCTTTTCACAGGCTGCAGTTTCGTAGTTCCTGTTGTTTTTGGTGTCTGCCCTCAGTGAGTAAGGTTGGTTCAGTGGGTTGTGTAGGCTTCCTGGTAGAGGGTACTGGTGCCTGTGTTCTGGTGGATGAGGTTGGATCTTGTCTTTCTGGTGGGCAGGACCACACCTGGTGGTGTGTTTTGGGGTGTCTGTGAACTTATTATGAGTTTAGGCAGCTGCTCTGCTAATGAGTGGGGTTGTGTTCCTGTCTTGCTAGTTGTTTGGCATAGGGTGTCCAGCACTGTAGCTTGCTGGTCGTTGAGTGGAGATGGGTCTTAGCGTTGAGATGGAGATCTCTGGGAGAGCTTTCACCATTTGATATTACATGGGGCCGGGAGGTCTCTGGTGGTCCAATGTCGTGAACTGGGCTCTCCCACTTCAGAGGCTCAGGCCTGACACCTGGCTCAAGCACAAAAACTGTCAGCCACCCACCTGGTTGGTGGGAGGAGTCTTGGTCAAAAGCAGATTCTGGGGAATTCCCTGGTCCAGTGGTTAAGACTCCATGCTTTCACTGCAGGGGGCATGAGTTCGATCCCTGATTGAGAAACTGTGGCAGGCACCTGACACTTGAGAGAGCAGAAGGGTTTAAAGTCAGAAGAAGTGGATGAAGTGATGCCTCAGTCACTTGCTGGTTGTGGAACCCAGGCACAGCCCAAATCTCCCTCAGCCTGTTTCTCACATTAATGGAAATTTGGAAGAAGTTGATTCCAGTCCTCATGGATGAGTTTGAGGGGTTCAAGACTTCAGTGGAGGAAGTACCTCCACTCAGCCCAAGGGCTGTTACAACGTTGTTGGGCTTCGCCTGTCACTTGTGGCTGGTGCACCTCCTTCCTGGCCCTCCGCTGAGCTGGAAGCAGACACGAGATGTTCTATTCTTAATTTCCATCTCAAACCAGCCTAAATGTTTTAAGCAACGTGCACTTGTATTATAAATACATTTTCTTGGAATTATTTCAGCATTCTGAGATTCAGGCAACTTAATTGTCTAGCTATAGAGATTTCAGACAAATAGTTTTGTCAGTACCCAAAGAATAAGTCCGTACTTTCTTCTCTAAGTATTTAAAATGAAAGAGCATTGCTCCAAATACGTAGATACAAAGACTTTGTCATTTTAGGAATTTAAGCAAACTTTCATTGTGACAAATTGGTGTACCATTGAAGTGGAAGAAAAATAAAAATATGAAGTGTTTATTTTTGAATGTGTTCGTTATAGTCTACCATGTTTTCCAAACAAAAATTAGAGTGCATTGTTCACTTATGAAATCAGCAAGACAGAGAGGTGGCCATTGGCCTATCACTGGAATCTGAGATGTCTGGACATTTTAAGTATAGCACATAGATGAGTAATATTCCATCTAGGTTCTGAAACATAAATTTAATTATACTCCTGCATGTTTTAGAGAGCCCAGAACCCAAAAATTCAAAGATGACTAGGGGCTTGTGAACCCAGAGCCCCACCTCTCTCTTACTTTTCACAGCCACATTTCTTAAATGGAATCTCTGTACTTATCACCCTTTTTCCTCCCCACCACCTGCCTCTCTCTTCAGCACTTCATCCTCCACCTACTCCAGACACTCAGGGATCCAGTAACTGGCTTTAGGTACCCTCTAGGCTAAGCACAGTACTGCCTAAGAAAATTTTCATGGACAAGGGCTCTTCCGTGGCTGAGGTGTGCAATTGAATTTTCAATCAGCAGTTACATTGTCTGTGTGTGTGCTGCCTTTATTGTGCTCCTGGTGCTGTGGCTGTGTGGGGAAGGCTGGAGTAAGCTTATTTTATGATTCCCATTATAATAAAATAATGCAATGAGCTTCTGGTTGGGAGGAGTGTCATCACTGGAGCCCTGATTTTGGTACTTCACGTTTTCATTAGTTCAGTGGTTGGTGACAGTGATTTTCAGTTCAGACAAAATTTTGATTCATTTAGAGGTAATGTGATTGTAGGGCGAGATTAGACAAAATACCCTGGACAGGAATTCCCTGTTGCTTGCTTCTCTCCATTACTCTAGGAATGTGGGAAATTACCTTGATGCAGTCTTAGCCTCCAAGGACACTGCCAGGCAAGCTCTCCCAGAGATTATGAGACAGAAAGGCTCAGACACCAAAGTCGGGTGTTGCAGTCACATGATTTATTCAATTTGAAAACATGCAGTGAGAAGCAAGGGAAAAGATTTGAACACTTTAACATAGTTAGGTTAGGATATTAATAGGGTGAAAGGTCCATACTCTGGAACCTGTGCTTGCAATCTTTATATGTCCTGTCTCTGTGCGGTGTCAGCTTTCCCCAGTGACGGTGTGGTCACAAAGATCAGACCTGTTGTTGAACAAGGGGTCTTAGCAGATAAAAGGTGTCTGAAGCCAGCATAGGCTTGCTCCATCGGAGGGACGCAGGGCAAGTATTCCTGGCCAATAGCTATAGCTCACTAGTAATTTGTCTGCATTTTGGGACAGAGATCACCAATGGGTGATCAATTTAGGATGATTTAGCTGTCAATATGGAGGCAACATGAGCTGGGCTTTATTATGTATCATTAATATTTTATTAGGGAATATTTATTATTAACAATAATATAGTTACAAAAATGTATTATTACATTATATTATATCTAAACAAATACAATTGTAAATTAGATATTATTACATTTATTAATATTTTATTCAATATGAATATTTACGATTTACTTTGTCCTTCCATCAGAACCCTTCTATTTATAAGTAACATTCTTATTTGTTTCATTCTTTTCATCTATATTTAACATAAAAAACACTCCATTTATTTTGTTTTATAACATATCTTACACGTTACTAACATACTATGTACACTATAAACATCTTTTTTTAAAAAAAAATATTTATTTATTTAGGCTGCACCATGTCTTAGTTGCAGACTAAGTTGCGGACTTCTTAGTTGTAGCATGCGAACTCTTAGTTGTGGCATGCATGTGGGATCTACTTCCCTGACCAGGGATCAAACCTGGGCCCCCTGCATTGGGAGCGCAGAGTCTTACCCACTGGACCAGCAGGGAAGTCCTGTACACTATACACATCTTATGAATTGTGCCTGAGTCTTACAAGCTACTTGTTTTCTCATTGTCTATGGAAAATCTTAAGAGTTTCATCCATCTGATTTTTACTTTGTCCTCTATACCAGTTTTTAAAAGAACTTTTAAGTATTTATTCAGCAAATTATGGTATATTCATACAAATGGAATATTATGCAGCTAGAAAAATGATAATATAGATCTATATTGCCATGAAAAAATTAGTCAAACGATATTCCTATGTAGAAATAACAGGTAGCAAAAGAGCGTGTCTAGTATAGTCCCAGGTATATAACGTTATGTATGATATCTACATGCTTACCTGTGCATAGGGGTACCTGGAAGGATGCTCATCGAATTATTAACAGTAGTTTGCTCTGGATGATGACACTTTAGTTGCATTTTACTGTTTTTTGTGTGATCTACTGTATGGCTTGTGTAAATTAAACAAGTATCATTTATTTAAAAATAACTGAAATCCAAACATATGTGTATATATAAATACGTATGCAAAACAGCATACCAAGAGGATTATAAGATCAGACCCTTTCGTTTGTAAACCAAAGACGTTTTGCAAGTAGAGAATTATTTTCTGACCTTGGAAATGTTTTACCTCCCTTCAAAATGGTAACCTTCCTGTCTTGGGTCAGAGAATTGTAACCATGTCCCTTTGGCAGAATGTCCTAAACCTCCCTGATGATAAGGCTCACCCTGGTGGGTACCTGCTGAAAATGTAAATTTCCCCAGGGCCCTTCTCAGATCCACCGAATCAGTATCTCAGGGAGGGACCTGGGATGCCTCAGGTGATTCTTATCATCAGGAAAATTTAGGAAGCTGTTCTTATAGAAACAAATGCTACGAGCCATGTTTCAAGCTTTAGAGCCATGTTTCAAGCTTTATCGAATGCCTCTTGGAAGTGCCTTTCCCAGGCCCAGCTTCCTTTGTTTTAAGAGGCCTGCACTGTTTTGCGTGGCTGCCCTGGAAAACTGTCTGTTTGCAGCTCTTTTCTAAGGCCCCTTTCAGGTCTGAGGATTCTTTGACAGTCAAGGAGACACTTCAACAATTTCAATCTGTGTCTATCAGGGTACTGAGATCTTAGGGCTAGAGGATTCTGTTGATAATTTTTTTAAAAGAAATTCAGGTGTTGCCAGGGACCCCTCTGGTCTTCCTGGAGGACTTGTGTATCACGTGGACAGTCCCCTGGGCCTCTCTCACCTTGGATTCCCTCCCTTGCATGGGAGATGAGGGCATTTTTCCTTAAAAAGGAAAATTATGACCTTATTAAAGTGTTTTTCTTACAGAACTTATTCTGGGAGAGGGATCGCTGGAATTCTTAGCACCAGAATCATATTTGAATTGAGAATTCTAATTCCTGGCTCACCTAGCTGGAGTCAAATGACATTTGCGGCATTTACCTTTCTAATATTGTAGAGGAAGATTTTCACAAATATTCCCCAGCATTGTTTGTTCGGTTGTTGTGTCAGCAAAACCCCTCTTAAGTTCTGTTAAAAGGAGCCAAAAGGAAAACAACAATAATAACAACCAAAGACTTACCTCTACCCCAACTGTGTGCAATTGTTTTATTGCTGTAGAGGCGAGGGGCCAGAGAGCAGTGATGAGAATGGGCTTTGAGTCCAGTAGGTCTGGAGTCTTACCCACCATCTACTCCGTGATGACCTTGGGCAGGCTGTTTTCCTCCGGGAAGTTTGGTTTCCTCATCTTAAAGTAGGGCAATAATGCCAAATATACAGGGGCGATGCGAGGATTTACATTAAATCAGTTAAAGTAGTGTTTGAAAGATTTTGCGGCACACAATGTGCATTTAATCAATTACTTTCTATCCAGGTTTTTTTTGTTTTTTTGTTTTTTAATGGAGTAAGGTTAACAAGCGGCACCTGTCCCCGAAGAGTGTGGATTTTATATACTCTGCAATGTAAATAGTAGTGAAATAATTAAAAAAAAAATATCAAAACGCAGAGCACAGTGCCTCTAGGACCCAGGGCACCTTGCCAGGAGGGGAGGGTTCCCCCACAGGCAGAGTGCTCTCTCTAGCAGGGTCTGTCCAGATGAGACCATACCCCAGAAAGTGCTTTTAGGATCGCCAGGTTTGGAGTTGGATTATGCTTTATCTCAACTCCCTGTTCATCAGGCTGAGTACACCTTGCCTTGCCTGCCAGCCTGAGCACACCCAGACCAGCCCCATAAGTCTCCTAGAAGCCTGCCCACTGACAGCCTTGCACCCCAAGGTCAGCCCAGACCACAGCCACCTCCTTCCAGCCAGAACTGCCCCCCGTAACGCCAGTCTGGGGCCTCCTCAGACGTATAATCCATGCAGCTGACTCTGAGTTGCACAGCTAATTCTTTTGACAACTTTGTGGCCAGATGAACCCATGGCCGAGTTCTTACCCAGGGCGGGGCGGGTATGGGGGATGCTGGGGTTTGGAGTTTGTGCCACTGGCAGGGAGAGGAGAGGCGAATAGAAGGCAGCATTCCCCCAACTGAGAACTTTCTCTCCCCGTTAAGTCTGATTCCTGATGTGTTCATCCTTTTTGCTCTTACTCTAACCCTTTTCATCATAGTGATGATAGCAGCAATGCCAACATGTTACCAATGGTGGTAATAATGATGATGATGTTTAAAAAGAGGGGGCCCTTTCTTGGGCTGTTCTCCCTTCCTGCTGTTGTTCCTCTCTGGTCTTCACTTCCCCTAAACAAACCTGCTACCGCCCCCCCCCCCCACCCCTTTCATACCCCTGCACTGGGCTCTCTGAAACCCTTGATTCACAGTAAATGAAACACTCAGCTGGACTCCACCTCCTTGCTTTAATTTAGACTTGGCTTTCTCCTGAGGGCATTGCTTCCTGATAACTACCTCGGGATGCTTCCTACTTTAGATGGAAAGAGAAATCTAAGCAGGAGCTGGCTCTGTGGTCCAGGCAGAGAAGCTCCAACAAAGGCTCTGGGGCAGAAATGAGCTTGGCAGGGTCTCAAGAGCAACAACTACAAAGAAAGGCCAGTGTAGCTCCAGGAAGTGAGGTTGGGAGTCTGCAGCCTGAGCTGTGCTTGGAGAACGCAGCAGGGTCCACTCATGTAGGAGGTGGAGGCTGCCTTAGCTCAGGCTGCTATAACAGAACACCACGGAAAGGGTGGCTTAAACAACAGACATTTACTTCTCACAGTTCTGGTGGCTGAGAAGTCCAAGATCAAGGTGCTGGCAGACTTGGTTCTTAGTGAGGGCCCTCTTGCTGGCTTGTGGACGGCCACCTTGTCGCTGTGTGCTTACAGGGCCATTCCTAGGTGCACGCACGTGGAGTTAGCAAACTTAGAAAGTGAGCAAGCATAACATTAAATAACGAAAGGTGAAGGCATGAGGGGCAGAGCAAAACTTTGAATGCCTCTCTCCTGGATGTTCTTTTAGGGGCTGTGGGTGGCTGCTTGTGGAAGAAGGAGTCCTTTAAGTGAATATGCACAGCTATTGGTATGGTCCTTTGATTTGGAAAGTTAAGGGGATGCCGGGCCTTGTCTCCTGAAAAGTGCCCTTTCCTCAGGCGGAGTTTTAACCCGTCAGCACTTCAGTCGTACTTGTACTTGAGCAATTCTTGTGCCTTGTCATTGTTTGTTTACATGTCTTTCTCTTCATGCTGTGAGCAAGCCCCCTGTTTTATATTGCCTTTATCTTCTGTATACCTACCCCAGGGTACATGCTAGGCATTCAAGAAACACTTATTCACCAGCTCGGTGCTTTGTGATCGCCTGGAGGGGTGGGATAGGGAGGGTGGGAGGGAGGGAGACGCAAGAGGGAAGAGATATGGGAACATATGTAAAAAATAAAAAATAAGAAAAAGAGAAACACTTATTGAAGAAGAGTGTCTTTATAATTCTAATCTGCCATCCAGTGTGCAGGCCAATTAAATTGCTCAGTTAGCCTGGACCTTTTCATGTCAGGTTCCTTTGCTCCCATTTAATCATACTTTATAATCATGTTGCAAATATGTATGTAAGCGCGCATGTGTGTGTCTATCCCCAAATCTTAACATTCTTGAGGAAATCTAATTAAAAGTGTTTAGTTTATTACATTTATTTGAGGTCTTCTGACTATAATTTAAGGATCTTACACTGTAATACATAATGACAAGTGTTGAAAAATTATCTATTGCACAAACAATAACTACAATTTAAAAAGAAAAATACACACAATCCTATCCATTCATCAAACCATGTTCTCATATAGTTTCCAATTCTTTTCTTTTGTAATTTCTTGGTTATTGCCATCAGGATAGATACTTTTTTTTTTTTTTTGGCTGCACTGCATGGCTTGCGGGATCTTAGTTCCCCAACCAAGGATCAAACCCGTGCCCCTTGTAATGAAAGCGTGGAGTCTTAACCACTGGACTGCCAGGAAAGTCCCAGACTTCTTTATATAATTTTAAATGATGGCTTGCTATGCCAATTAAGTTGATTTGCTGTAATTTAATAGCCCTCCATCCTTGAACATTGATGGTTTCCACCTTGTGTTATTATAAATAGGCATACAATGAAGTGCTGTCCCACCTCCCAGTCACCCTCTGTCATCTAACTTCCAGTCCCATCTTGCCATTGAAACAGCGCTGGCCAGGATGAGCAGTGGTCCTCTTCCTGGTGAATGTCTTCTGTTGTTATCTTAGTTGAACTCCTCGAAGTTCCATGTTGGCTATTCTTCCCTTCTTGAAATTCATTCTTCTCTTGACTTTTTGGACACCTTGCACTAGAGGATTTTTTCCTTCCCCTTCTGGCAGTTCCTCTTTTATCTCTACTCTGAGGACTTAAGCTTGCCCCTTAAATATTGGCATTCCCAGGGATGGGTTCTATCCTTATTCTTCTTCTGCCTCAGTCTTCATCACTTCTCTGAAAAGTCTCTTTATCTCCCATGACTTCAGCTTTCTTGATACATTGGTGATTTCCAAATCTCTTCCTCCACCTCAAATCTCTCTACGCAAACACTCATCAATACCTGGCATATAGTAGATACTTGAGCATCTCCACCTGGAGAACGCGTAGTCCTCAAAACCCAATCAGTCCTTAATC
Source organism: Tursiops truncatus (assembly GCF_011762595.2). NCBI lineage: Eukaryota > Metazoa > Chordata > Mammalia > Artiodactyla > Delphinidae > Tursiops > Tursiops truncatus. Next base: position 65,629,567 of record NC_047039.1, read on the forward strand.
GAATTCACCATCCTTCCTCAAGCCCCTCTCAACATCTGCTCCCACTCCTGTGTTTCCTATTTTGGCAAAAGGCACCGTCATCGACTTAGTTAAGCCAGAAACCTAAGAGTCACCGTAGACTTACTTCCCTCTTCCTTACCTCGCATCTGGTCAGGCAGGCACTCAGTCTGCTGATTATACTTCCTTAATTTCTCTTGAAGTGGCTCCTTTTGTCTAACTTCATAGCCGCATCATCTCTCACCTGCATTCCCACAAAAATCCATTTTTTTTTCTTTTTTTTTTTTGCTGGTCTTGTCATTCTTACTGATGCCCCTCCCCACAACTGCCACCCAACTCATCCATCTTCCAAGAAGCTGACAGAGTGATCTTCATAAAATGCCAGTCTAATCCCTCTTCTATTGTGTCACAGTAGAACACTGCCCTTGCTTGTCTGGACAGCCTTACTTCCTGGCACCTCAAGAGCAAGCCCATGGTCTTCCTTCCTTGTTTCTCTACTTGTTATTTATTGCCTTCATCTGGAAAGTTCTTGCCCCTCTTTTTGTCTCACAAACTCATTCCTGCCTGTCCTTTAAAATGTGTAAGCTACCTCATTTCTGGAAAGCCTTCCCTAAACTCCATACCCCTAGTCTGGTGAGGAACACCTCTCCTGAAAGCCCCCAGACTACCCTGAGTCTGCCAGGAATGTCAACACTTACGTGGTTTCTTATAATTTACTGATTGTCTACTACAATAAACTGACTCTCTGAGGATAGAGCCTAAGTCTTTTATGAGGGGGTTCAGACTTGACAGAAGGTGTTTGGTAATTACTTGTTGGATAGAAGGTCTTCAGAGAAAAAAATTCTAGGAGTGGGGTTCACATGTGCACGCCCACATGTGAAAAATATGTACTACTATAACTTGTTTTTCCAAAGAGTTGTATTGATTTATACTGCCACCAGCAATGCTACTGTATCAATTGAATCACTTTTTTTCAACATCTGAGTCAGAACTATGTATTGTGCCAAAATATTTGTATTTCTACTGTAAAAGTATGTCATCATTTGGAGTAGTGTGATGCAATAGAACTTTCTGCAATGATGGAAATATTCTATATCTACACTGTCCAATGTAACCACTAGCCACATGTGGCTACTGATTGAGCACTGGAAATGTGACTAATGTGACTAAGAAACTGAATTTTTTGTTTCCTTTAATTTCAGTTAATTTTTAAAAATAAATTTATTTTATTTATTTATTTTTGGTTGCATTGGGTCTTCGTTGCTGTGCGCGGGCTTTCTCTACTTGCGGCGAGTGGGGGCTACTCTTTCTTGTGGTGCAGGGGCTTCTCATTGCAGTAGCTTCTCTAGTTGTGTAGCTCAGGCTCTAGGCGGTGGGCCTCAGCAGTTGTGGCACACAGGCTCAGTAGTTGTGGCTCGCGGGCTCTAGAGCGCAGGCTCAGTAGCTGTGGCGCACGGGGCTTAGTTGCTCCGCGGCACGTGGGATCTTCCCAGACCAGGGCTCAAACCCATGTCCCCTGCGTTGGCAGGCAGATTCTTAACCACTGCACCACCAGGGAAGCCCTAATTTTAGTTAATTTAAATGTGTTCAATAGTCACATGTGGCAAGTGGTTATCATATTGGACTGTAGAACTCTAGAGAGAAAAAGGAAATCACTCAGCAGATATAATTGCTACATTCTGGGTTCCTTTGTTCCTCTTTAAATGCTTAGTGGTGTAAGCTCATGTCACTAAGGTGTGACCAGTTCACAAATGCTGCCATTGTTATTATTTGTCCGAACCGCCTAATTTGGGAAACATTTTTTAAAAATGGCTCTTTCATCAGGAGAGTAACACCTTACATCAGGAATACAGCCAAAACGTCTAATTCTGGAGACTTGAAGGAAAATGGGAAGTGTTACAGTGCTTTTTATTCAGAGGTAGGCACTTAGCCATTCCAAAGGAGGCCAGAAGCCTCACACTTTCAGAGAGGCATCTGCTGTACTTGTTTTTCCACATAAACTGCCAAACTTGTTTTGATTAGGCAGGAAGTCAAGCAACTTTTCAGGGAGAGAGCCCGGCATCTGTATCTTGTCAGCTGGTCAGATCAGACCTTTTACCTTTTACCTTCTTGTGAGTGTAGGCCGAGTTTCGCTTTTCAACTTAAGAGCAGGATGGGCCATACTTTTTTCTCTTACAACATGGTTTCCTTAAGATTTCAAATCCACCATTATATTTTTAATCAGTGTACCTGTTTTGATTCTCCAAATAATTTACATGCCCTTAAAATAAGGAAACGTTCATTTATCGTGCACAATTCTTTATACATAGAGGACTCTAAAACGAATAAATGTACTGAGTTGAATTCGATGAATCCTGCCTGATAAGCATTTGTGACCTACTTTTGTAAAGAAAGCCTTTGAAAAGCTGGTGATGGGAGAGGAGTTTTAATCGCTTTACTGGAGTTATTGGAAATGTGCCAAAAAGATAACCTGGAGTGCATTTTTCTCAAAAGTCGTGTTTTAAACGTAGGGGTACAGTGTGTGTGTGTGTGTGTGTGTGTGTGTGTGTGTGTGTGTGTGTGTGTCTGTGTGTGTGTGTGTGTGTGTGTGTGACTTTTCGGTTTCTGCAAACCTCTCCAGAAAGGGTTCCTACAGGATGCGCACGCGACCTTGACGGAAGAACCCGTGGACAAACAGGCCGCCCAGGGCTCGCTGCTACACGCAAACTTGCAGCGCTCCCCCGGCGGGCGCCCGGAGCCGGACCTGCTGCTCGCAGAGCTCGCCGCGGAGCGAACCATCAGGTCCGCCGGTGGGGGGGTTGGGTGTCGGGGCCGCGGGACGCTCTGTCCTCAGGATCCCCCTGCTGCTGCCGCCCTCCTTCGTCCCCGGCCGGGAGTCGCGCGTGACACGGCCCTCTGCGGGCCCCTCGAGGGTGTGGCGCCGGCGAACCCTCCCCCGGGTCGCGCGGGGGTGGTAGCGGCCCGTTTGAGAGTTTCCCGGGCCAGGCGGCGGGCGCAGAGGCGCTGCCTCGGGCCGGGGGCGGGCCGACGCCGCGACGAGGGGGGAGGGACAAAGGGGTGGGTTCCCGCGGGCCGGCACCTGGCTAAAACCCGGCCGCGGGTCGGAGGACTGACCTGACGCCCAGAGGAGAAGGAGGAGGTGGAGCCGGGTCCTGGACCTGCGCGACCACGCGGGACCCTCGCCTGAAGATGCCGGTGCGAGGAGACCGCGGGTTTCCACCCCGGCGGGAGATGTCAGGTTGGCTCCAAGTAAGTGCCCTCTTGCGTCCCGCTTGGTTGGGAGAAGGGTCGCGAGGACGGGTCATGGGAGCGCGTGGTGGGCTTCCCAGATAAGCATTAGGTGGCTGGGATTCTCCCATCCGGAGGTGGGGTTGAGGGCAGGGACTAGGTTTCACCGGACAGGGGTGGTGGCTCGTGGCCTCCAGGGCTCCTGGACCCTTTTCTCTGTTCTCTAAAGTCACTTGGATTTCAGGTTAAGTCGGAAGTAGGGAAGACTGTCTTGAACTCTGTCTTGGATTGGTGCTACTTCGGAGGCATCTCGTTGTTCCTGTTGTGTCGCCTGCCCTATGCCTTTGTGTTTTCCTTCTCGGTTTCAAACCGCACTCTCTACTTGATGCAAAATTACAGGCGTGTGTGCGTGAGACAAACTGACAACTCTCTGGAGACCAGAATCCTCTCTTTCCCTTTTAATCAGTTGCCTCTGCAATATAAGTAAAAGTTATTTGCAATAGGGAATGGATATGTACTCTGGTATTATCTTACCTGTCACCAGTTCCTTTTCTTTTGTGTCTTCATTTGTAAAGTTTGTGCTTTACACAGTAGTTTATTTTAAGTTATAAATAATCAGGGTTTTGACTGCAGGGTTTTAACATTCTTGAAATGTGGATGAACTTGGGAGGGAATACTCCAGGGCTTAGTAATGGAAAGGAATACAGCCTCCCACCTCTATTTTAGCTTCAGTTCTTAGGCAGCGCTGCTTCCTTGGCAGCTGTCTGGCCTGAGTAATGGTTGTGGTTTCCCTGCAGTTCCCAGCGTAGACTCATCCCATCCTAGAAATTGCCCTCCCTCCCTCCCTCCTCCCTCCCTCACTCCCTCAGCTAGGGGAATCGCAGCAGAGAAGAGGCCCTTTTCCTCAGATCTCTAGGTGGTCTGAGCTGGGTGCGCTGACAGTCACCTTGGGAGAACAGGTCCACCTGTGTCAGGATTATTCCTGGGAGAGACAGTCTACATGCAAACCTTGGAAGTGGACCATTTTCATTTTAAGTGAGGAGTTACTAGTAGTGATTGCATTTGTGGCAAAGTGCCATTTAATATCTTGCCTGAGAGAATGAAATATGGTTATTCAATAAATTTTCATGAACAACTTCACTTCACTGTGGGAAATACAAATGTTAAGAGTGTGCCTCTACCACACTGTCTTGTTGGGGAAGAATGCAAATAATTAAGACTCTGATGCATTCCAATTAGAAGCAGGAACAGGATGCTGTAGTTTCCCCTCTCCGGGGAGACTAGAGAAGGAGGGTGCTTTAGTAAGGCAACAGTGGCTTTTGAGGTGTTTCTTGAGCTTTTTCAGAGCTGCTGTCAGAGATTGATGAAGGGAGATTGTTTTCCCCCTGAGTTGCTGCTGCAGCTTTTTCAGGACCACGCAGCTGATAACTTAATGAGCACCCACTTGTGCCGGTCCACTGTGAGCAGGTGGGGTACAAGATAAGCAAGACTCAACTTCTCCTGTCAAGAGTCTGTTCGATCTGAAAAGTTTAGATGTTTTTTAAGACTCTGCAAACTCTCTCTGCTGGGATACCTGCGGCTTACGGAGGGAGTATGCGATACAGATGCACACTCTGCAATACAGAAATGCAACAAAGTGTGGGTTTGTTCCGTGCACACTCCCTTCAGGGTTTCTTTTTGGGAAGAAAGTTTGCCTTTGAACAGATACCTTACAGGGTAAACCAGTCTAGAAAATGGGGCTAATAACACGTCTCATAAGACGAGGACTGAGTGAAATGACATAGGGTGCCTGGCTAGTGGATGCTAAGTAGACAGTAGCTAGTAGTCATCCCTCAGTATCCTGGGATGGGGGGGAGAATGGTTCTGGGACCCCCCTCGGATACCAAAATCCAAGGATGCTCAAAGCCCTTTATATAAAATGGTGTAGTATTTTCCTATAACCTAAGGGCATCCTCTTGTACACTTTAAATCCTCTCTAGGTTACTTACAGTACCGGATACAATGGAAATATTATAGAAATAGTTGTAAATACAATGTAAATGCTGTGTAAATAGTTGCCGGTGTGTGGCCAATTCAAGTTTTGCTTTTAGGAACTTTCTGGAATTTTTTTCCCCCACTGTATATTTTTGATCCACAGTTGGTTGAATCCTTGCATATGGAGGGCCAACTGTAATAAGAACCAAAACAGGTGCTGAAAACTCTTAAGTGCTGGGCTCTGGGTTACTAAGCACAAAAAGGAGGTACCAGGTATGTTAGGGCAGTTGCTGAGGGAAAGAGCAAGAGATGCGCACACTCTCTTGAAAGGCTTTAAATGCCAGGAAGAGAACTTTAAGAAAAAGAAAAAGTCCCAGAAATCCCTAATGTATTAATGACTTGACTTTTCCTATAAAGAAGTGAACCAGTTTCCCAGTAAACAGGGCTACCCCCCACACCCTACACAGGGAATATTACTCTTTTGGGGGCTCTCATATGCATAAGACCCAAAATTTTTTAGCATCACCCCCTGGGGAATTCCATTTGCAAGGGTTTCTGCCTACATTTGTTTAACTTTTAATCTGATTCTTTGTACATTGACAAAAGGTCACAGCCAGACATTGCTCTTATGCTGGAGAAGTGCCTGGGAATTCGAGGGAAATGATAAAATCCCTCCAGTGACTTTTTTTTTTTTTTTTTTTTTTTTTGCGGTACGTGGGCCTCTCACTGTTGTGGCCTCTCCTGTTGCGGAGCACAGGCTCCGGACGCGCAGGCTCAGCGGCCATGGCTCACTGGCCCAGCCACTCCGCGGCATGTGGGATCCTCCCGGACCAGGGCATGAACCCGTGTCCCCTGCATCAGCAGGCAGACTCCCAACCACTGCACCACCAGGGAATCCCCCTACAGTGACTTTTGAGCTTAGCAAGGTTTTCTCTTCTGAAGGCTTTCTTTTTAGGAGACAGAAAAGTTTTTGAAACTAGGCGGGGCCACTGTAGTCCTGTGTACTGTCATATGTTCCGTAGTTAAAAGTTATGCAGATTTGGCTGGGGTGTGGCATGAGGTGTGGGAGGGGCTGGTGGGGTGAAGATTCAGGAAGGGTTAGTAATCACGCTGAAACTTTCGACATACCTCTACCAAGAATATGAGCCATCCGGGAATTCCTTGCCTAATCCCTAAAACAAATCCCATTGAGGAGCTGTGGCTGCAGATTAGTTTATCGAGGTTGAGAGCTGACACCCTATCAAATGCCTCATTGGACAGACTCTAAGCAGTAATGGGGGCCAACAAGTGCTGGCTGGAATGGCCTTGGACCAGCCAGCCTTGGTATTGAGAGGCATTTTCCATTGAAAATTGGGTGGGTGCGGCAGAATGATTATCTCATGTGTTTTACTGAGTTGTTTCTTCATCCTAAATCCAAGGGGCAGGGGCAGAAACATACAGTCAGACAGAAGTCAGATTCAACACCTATTTAGTGGGTTAAAAACTTCGATGTTTTACATGGACTTTTTTTTTTTTAATTTATTCATTTATTTATTTTTGGCTGTGTTGGATCTTTGTTGCTATGCATGGGCTTTCTCTAGTTGTGGTGAACGGGGACTATTCTTCACTGGGCTGCATGGACTTCTCATCGCGGTGGCTTCTCTTGTTGCAGAGCACAGGCTCTAGGCGCGTGGACTTCAGTAGTTGTGGTGCGCAGGCTCAGTAGTTGCGGCATGTGGGCTCTAGAGCAGAGGCTCAATAGTTGTGGTGCACGGGCTTACTTGCTTCACGGCATGTGGGATCCTCCCGGACGAGGGCTCGAACATGTGTCCCCTGCATTGGCAGGTGGATTCTTAACCACTGTGCCACCAGGGGAGTCCCTACATGGGCTTTTCTAAGGTTAAAAAAGAAATATTCCCTAAAACGATTTAGAACCTACTTCGTCCCCACAAGAATTTTTATGACGACCCTTGTGAGAGAAAGCTCGTATAGCTAGCAAATTTATGAGGGTCTGAGGTGGCATTCCCATTAAAAATTTTGCAAAACCTGTATAACAGCAATGGAGAAAAGTTATCAGGCACTCAGTCCTAACATCCGGTATTGGCAATAGCTAGTTCCAGGTTTGAAGGAACCTGGAAACCTAGGAAAGCAGTCGATTAACTTTGTACACTGCCTATGGCACCGTGTGAGGAAGAGAGTTCTGAGTTGGGAAGTACCTGCTTCCGCTTTTGCAGGTTGATTAGAAAATGCCCTTCTTGGAACTTAGCATCTGACTGCTAGAGCCTGGGCAGGCCTGCATGGGCCTTCCCATGACGGTGACTGTTTCATTCGGGTTTTTTAAGGGGGCTCGCGCCTCCATCATCCAAAGCTGTGTCAGTCTCGATAACCTGTGAACTCAAAAGGGAGACTCAGGACTGTCATACTGAAAAAATGCCTATTAAATTAAACATTTTCTCTGCCTTATTTGCTGCCTTCAAAACAGTGTTGTTTCCAAAGTGTGCTGTGCAGACAGATTTACAGGTGGCACAGGGAGGGACATAGCCCATTCTTTAATTACTGTGCATGACCCTTGTAGTTCAGGACTAAAAAACATAAAGCCGGTCACCAAACTCATTTATTTCATGGATAGATTGCTTCGAATGAGGCAAAAATAAGTATGAAATAAAACGGTGAGTTCGACTTAAGAAAAATAGTAAATTATCAGGATGAGTGGTATGAGAATAAGGCCAAAACTGTGAAGACAGCCCTTGAAATCAGATTTGGAAAATACTCTCAAAATACGAGTGTGACGCTTAGGTATGGAGAGCTAGGTGTACCTCAACCACACCTTAAGGAAAGTCGGACACAGAATGGCCCAGAAAAGCCAGGAAAGTTGAATTTGATGGACTTTGTGTCTTAATATGTGCATCTTGCTCTTGTCCACCCAGTTCTCTTTTCTGTTGCTGCAGACAGTGTATTCGTGAAGCTATTTAATGTCTTCCCTAAGTCTCATTCCTTTCTTTGCTTCCCGCAAGCCATTCTGCAATTTTAAGGTCTGTTGGTGTGACATTTGTGGTAGGATAGAGTGAAAAGGGGGAAATGCTTTGGCACTCCTGGGGGACATCACTCTGTTACCAAGCGTATCTCAGTCACCATCCGTCAGCGCCTAAGAATACAGAGACCCAGGCAGCCTCACATGTAATGCATCTAACTCTTTAAAAATGGAGCTTTTATTGGGTCTGCAGAATAGGCTTTAACAAGGATTGTTGTAGGAATTGGAAGTCTTGAGGTAGGAAAAAAGAAACCCTGCCGTGACCTGGAGAAATGAGCAATTGAAGTTCATGTTCATGATAGGTGAATAAAACCACAATAGAAAACACTTTGCTTCAGTCAGCAGAATCCCTAATTGTATGTGTGTGCATACTCTTTATGAGAAGTCCTAGGCTTTCAATTAGTAACTTTAGTCATTTAAAATCAGTACAGATATTTGTTTAGTGCCCCTGCCAGATGGTTAAAGTTAAATCAGGTCTTTAACCTTAAAAACATAATGCAGCTTTTCTTAGTCACTTATACACCATTGTGTGTTGCAAACCATAGCAGTATAAATTTCTGTAATAATGAATGTTTATTTTTACTTTCAAACTAAATATTTAGCCTGATTAGAATATTCATAGATTAGAGGTTCTATTTGTGTTTCTCTTTCCCCATCATTGTGTGTGAGTGTTGAGGGGTTGGAGAGTTTGGAGGGTGGCAGGAACGGTAATAGTGGTGAAAGACCCTTGATAGATCCTTTGAGAGTAAGATATTTGTTGGGTGTTACATGGGAAGCTCTACTGACCCCAGAATTTCAAATTATACCATTAATTATGGCAAAGACTTCATGTCACATCCTTGAATACAAATGTTTACTGAATTTTACCCATATGCATATGTAAACATGGATTTCAGAGTTAATATGATAATTATTATTTGTATTGTAGACTTTACTCAGCCAACACAATATATACATTATGTTCACAAGAGAAAATGACATCATCTTTGAAAACTAATTATAGTATGCTTCATCTGACACCCGATATAAGCAAGGGACTAAATATATAGCTATATATTTATAGTTAGTGACAATATAGTTAGTGACAAGTCAGAGGCATTTAGAGAGAATATATGTAATACATTGTGGGAGAGAATTATTGGGATAGTTTGCTGGTCGGTAAGAGTTATTAGGCTGTAATTAATAGATAATGATTAGAATCCAGTTGTATCTTTGCCATTGTATGTGTTAGAAAAACCTTTCATAGAGATGAGAGGACACTGCAGATACTCTAGACTTTGTCACTTAGTTGAAGTTGAACCGGGGAAATACTGCATTCTAGTCATCAGTAGGATTTACTGACCTTCTCTTCTAAGACTTGTAGCTTCTTGGAGCTTTGTTCTTCGGAGGAGGAAATAATGTTCCAAGTGTAGCTGTTTGTTTCCATTCGCTGAGAGCCATTTCTTATAAGGGAAGTGTTCCAAGTCCTAGGCTGTGGGGTTCCTTCTCTGCCTCCTCTTGCCCGGAGCACCTGAGAGCCTGGGTGGCGGGGAGAAGGGGTGATGTACCTGTGTGAGGCAAGTAGCCCGTTCTCAATCCTAGGAAGGCTGTTGCCAAACATATCTAGCAAAGCAGAATGAAATTCTTTGAAGGAGTTAGTATTAGCAAAGCTCGTCCGGACTTCCCTGGTGGCGCAGTGGTTAAGAATCCACCTGCCAGTGCAGGGGACACGGGTTCGAGCCCTGATCCAGGAAGATCCCACATGCCGTGGAGCAACTAGGCCTGTGCGCCGTAACTACTGAGCCTGCACTATAGAGCCCACGAGCCATAACTACTGAAGGCCGCGCGTCTAGAGCCCGTGCTCCACAAGAGCAGCCACCGCAATGAGAAGCTCACGCACTGCAATGAAGAGTAGCCTCCACTCCCCGCAGCTAGAGAAAGCCCGCGCACAGCAACGAAGACCCAACGCAGCCAGAAATAAATAAAAGTAACGATTTTAAAAACCCGATCTTTAAAAAAAACAAAAAACAAAAAACTCGTCATTTCTGCTTTTGAAAAGAATGAATAGTTTAGAAGAAACTTCCTGGTGAGCTCATTTTTAGAAGTCCAGTTTCTCCCTTACCCTTCTTCACTCGGGCTGAATCATTTGCCTCCTGGCCTGTGACAGGTTAGCGTGCACATGCCAGTGTTTATTCGAGCCCTTATCACATCTGCCACATGCCAGTCATTTCCCGTCAGCCGTGAGCCCCTCCCTGGTCTGAGTCATCTTGGTCACCCCAGAAGCTGACAGGGCACCAAGCACATGCACTAAGTGTTGACCTCATTGTACTGACTTGATCAGAAGGCTTGTTGCATAAACTAGTAAGAATTGAAGACATCGAGAACTTAGAAAAGTGGATTCCTGACATTGATATAGTGAGTGGATGATAGTTTGTCCATAAGAAAAAAAAGGTGTAGAATTTTATACAGACCCTTTCTTTAATGGTGTATAAGCTGTTCTACGAATTAGCTTGGTGACTTGAGCTAAGGCGTGTAATTCTAGTTCTCAGTTTCTTTATAGGGAAATGAATAATTATATTTGATCAACTCTGAAGTCTTTTACAGTGCTTAAGATTCTGAGTGTTTGGTATAAAGCCTAGAGAATATTCTAGGTAATTTCTGTTGGTTCATGCCATCTTTAAGTGCTTCCACACTCCTTAAACAACTTGTGTGTTTTCTTTCTCTCTGTTTTCTCTTTTAAGAAGAGAGCCAATGCATTCTCTCTGCAAAGCAACTTCCAAAGAGTGGCTGTCTTGTTTAGCTCATGAAGTGATGGAAAGATCTATTATTCAGTTGCAGCTTAAATAATGTACCAGCTCAGTGGGTGCTGAATTCTCTTCCTCACTCTGCAGCCCCAAGCCAGCAACTGCAGCCATCTCCCAGGGCTTCCTGAGAATCGTTCTTTCTCCTTCCTCTTTCCCTCCATCCTTCCTAGTAAAAGCTGCATCCTGGGAGCCTCCAGCACCCCTCCTTTCCCCATGGACTCCTCTCCCAGGGACCGCATTGCCTGTAACACGAGCATGGAAGGTAAGGCAGGCCTGCCACTGGGAAGCCTTTCTGATTTGTTCTTCACAAATGCGCTCAAGACGGGCCTCCTGGTGACTGTCGCAAGACCTCATTCACTGTTACTGACTGATGTGAAGTCACTCGCCAGCAGCCATGTTTCAGGGTTACCTCAGGCACATCAAAGTTTTTCTGCCTAAGTTCAGGGAGAGCACTTCGCCTGCCTTGGCCCGGTCTGTTTAGTGTCTGGGTGAGTTTTGAGAGGGGAGAGAGATTTGTGGCATCTCAGACACCCATTGAAATTTTCCAGAAATGGAACGGGAAACATTCATGCTTTTCCTTCTGGCGTTATTGTTAAGTGTCTAAAAACAGTCAGGTGGCGACACATTGCAATGAAGAGGCAACGAGTTCATTTTGAACATCGGTGGCCTTCTTTCTAGCAGAACCTAATTTGGATTTTAATCAAAGGTCTGGGAGAAGTATTTGGTCTGCTTATACTGCTTAAGCGCACAGTTTGCAGATGTCTTTACTCAAGAGTCAGGAAGAGGCAGGAAAGGTAGACTCAATTTACCAAAGAACTGAGGTGAAAAACATTTGCCTGAAACTGAGAAAAATTTTCCTATGGGAACAGTGGTATCCTGGGTCTGTCCTCCAAAGCCTGCTTACTCACAATGGAGCTTTTTCTATATTATTACTTTTAATTTTTAAATTGAAGTATAATTTACAGGCAGTAAAATGTACAACTCTCAAGTGGAGAGCTTGATTTTTTTTATTGTAGTAAAACACAATAAGATCCACTATTTTAACCATTTTTTTTTCTTTTAACGTCTTTATTGGAGTATAAGCTTTACAATGGTGTGTTGGTTTCTGCTGTATAACAAAGTGAATCAGCTATACGCGTACGTATATCCCCCATCCCCTCCCTCCCAACCTTATTTTAACCATTCTAAGTGTGCCCTCAGTGGCATTTCATTGTGGCAATTAATTGCAGCCACCACCACTATCCAGTTGCAGAGCCAGATGAACTTTTACGTGAATGTATTCACCTGTGTGATTACCACCTAGATCAAAAAATAGAACTTTCCATCACTCCAGAAGGTTCTCTCGTCACTTTTCCAACTGTTCACCACCCCACCCACAAGGGAACCTCTCTTCTGACATCTCTCACCATCCTATAGCCTCGCTTCACCTTGAGAGGATCTGTATAAATGAAATCAGCATTTGGTGTCTGGTTTCTTTCCTCAGAGTAACCTTTGTGTTGTTATACAATTCAGTACTTTTCTTTTATTGCTGAGTAGTAAATACTCCATTTGTATGAATTTACCACTTTTGTTTATCCATTCTTTTGTTGACGGATATTTGGGTTGTAGTCAGGTTTTTGTTTTGTTTCTATTATGGACGAAGCTGCTATGAAAATCACCTATAGCTTGTTCTGTGGGGTTACGCACCCATTTCTTTTGTGTAAATTCCTGGGAGTAGAATTGCTGGATCATGGGTTGGAGATAGGCTTACCTTTCACTCTGTGTGTTTAACTTTCATTTTGTGATGTTGAAGTCAGGCAGACCTGGGTGTGAATTCTTCTTGTCCTGCCTGCTTACTTGCTTGGCCTTAGGCAATTTACTTTTCTCAGGTTTGGTTTTCTCAGCTGTGAAATGGACACTACAGACCCTCTGGGTCAGGGTTCCGTGAAGAAAACAGACATCATTCTAGCTAGTTCAAGGAGAATGAAACTTAATGGAGAGAATTAGGTGCCTACAGAGCAGAAGGGCCCATTGCTAGTCTCTGATTTGCCCCCTAGAAAGTTAGAAAGCTGCTGCTGCCCTGAGCCAGGACCTCCAAACAACCCTGTTACTGTCTCAGCCTCTGTAGCCCAGAGGAGGCTGAAATGATAGGGAGCTTGGAGGTAACTGCAAAGCTCAGGTCTGGGAAATCAGTTTTTGCCTATGACTGCTGCTACAGGAAAATGAGAACAAATGGCATCTGCTTCCCTTCATCCTTTTAGATCTTAAATAAATACTTGCACCTCATTGGTACCCTGTTGGCAAAGGGATTGGGGGCTTCTGGTCTCTGGGACTAGGGGAAGCTGAGTGCCAGCAAACAAAAGGCATAGATGCCTCCTGGGGTTGCAGTGGCAATTTAATGGCAGTGGTTATAATTTACTTGTATCATCATTATTACTGAGGACTGCTTTCTATAATTCGTGTTCAGAATTATAGAAATCAGTCCTTTGACTTTATAATCACCTGCTGGAGTGTGGATGCTACCATAAGTCCTACCTGTCACATAAGGTATTGTTTCTCTGAAGGGCCTCAGATTCTCAACTGCTCTGTGATTCTTGGTACTTTTCTATATGAGTAAGCTTGAGAAATTATAGTGTGCTAGCCTACAAGTTAATACAGACTGAGAAGTAACTTGATTCTAAGAGCTGCTGCTTTTACGTATAACTTTATGAAACTTAATGAGTATTTTCTTTTTGAAGTCATTTTGATTTATTTGTTTTTATTTTAATTTTTAAAAAATTTTATTGAGGGCTTCCCTGCTGGCGCAGTGGTTGAGAGTCCGCCTGCCGATGCAGGGGACACGGGTTCGTGCCCCGGTCCGGGAAGACCCCACATGCCGCGGAGCAGCTGGGCCCGTGAGCCATGGCCGCTGAGCCTGCGCGTCCGGAGCCTGTGCTCCGCAACGGGAGAGGCCACAACAGTGAGAGGCCCGCGTACCGCCAAAAAAAAAAAAAAAAAAAGTTGATTTACAGTGTTGTGTGAGTTTCAGGTGTACAGCAAGGTGATTCTGTTATACATATATATAAATATATATACTCTTTTTTAATATTCTCTTCCTTATAGGTTATTATAAGATAGTGAGTATTCCCTGTGCTATACAGTAGATCCTTGTTGGTTATCTGTTTTATATATAGTAGTGTGTATGTTTTAATCCCAAACTCCTAATTTATCCCTCCCCTGATTTGTTAGTTTTTAATAAAGTAAAAGGTGATATATAAATCCGGTTTATAGATGGGCTGAAGAGAATGTCCCCTTTTCCTCCCTCTGTCTTATCTTTTGACAAGTTAAATGGTAAGAGATTCAATCTTTATCCTATTTTGTGCCTCAAATCTCATGCTGACAGCACGTTCTAGTCTACCAAAACATTGGCAATAGTGTCTGTCCTACTTCTACTTATTTGTGAAGTATGAGCCGTAATGTATTGTTCTTGAAACATTTAAAAATATAGCCTCAATTTTGGCAAAATCCTCCCTATAATGATGTCTCATATGGAAAGAACTGAGTTTTTCTTATTTTAGAATGTCTGTGGATCTTCTCTCTCATTCGAATAATTTTCCCTATGACCCTGACTGATTAGGGACCTTACTATTATTGCTTTCAGGAAAGTAGCTAGAAGCAGACTGGCCAAGCAATTTATTGATTAATATTTTATTTTAGGCTTCTATCTACAGTGCTACTTCTGAAGACTCCTTTCAGAGAAATTTGAAGCGATAAGGAAAGCATATATTCTAAGGGCCAAGATAAGCATGAACAGTAACTTCATTTCAGCCACTTGTTTAGCAGTTAGAGTGAGCTGGTTCTGTGCGAAGCTTGCTTAAATTTGAATGTGCTAGAAATATATAGACAGAATCTCCTGTTTTATCTCTTTTTCGCCAGACTTATCCAGTCGGCCAGGACTAACAATGGATGTCCAAACAGTTTACAGTGGCTAATACAATGCACAAAGGTTTTCTTTGTTTGGAGAGTGGAAAATAGAGCTGAAGGGGAGCTTCTTAAGGGCACTGACCTAATTCGCTCCTTCAACAAAAATGATTGGTTATAAACATGTAGGTATTTCTGATCCAGGTGCCTATAAATATTTCAGCTAGTAGTGTTACAGCCTGAGGAAGGGCCGTGTGGTGCTGCTTTGTGTATTTTTGTAAAATAGCTTTATTTTTATTTGACAATATCCTTTAAAATTAAGGAAAAAAAAAAAAAGTCAAGTTCTGGCATGAGCTGATATTCCACAGAAGCTAGGGAATTAAGAAAGGCTGCTGGCATTGCATCATCACCCTCCTCAGTCCTTGAAACCTCATATTTGGGGACTGGTTAGTCATCTGCTTTTTAAAGATAAAGTTCCTCTATAAAATGTGGGGAAACAGAGCTTGGTTAAAATTAAAATTAGTTCGGGCATTGCTAAATTTTCTGAATTTCTTAAATTTCGTGGTTGTGATTTACTTTGTCCAGAAATCATACATCGGTGATGGTTTTGCTGTTTATTACCACAGAATATTTGCAGGCAGTATGCACTGTCTTAAAGAATCTCTCGCACTTATTAATAGAACAGGAGCCAAGGAGAGTACACATGTCACTGGGCGGGGGTGGGGCGAGGAAGCTCACTTGGCTTTAGCTGTAGTAATAAGCTCCAAGGAACAATGGCATTGTTGTTCTCAGTTGTCTTTGAGTGTGATTGGATGATCACATATAAATGTTGGCCTGATTGGATTATATCCCAGTAATGAACTGTCCTGAGAAAACAGCAGTCACATATCACTCCAGTCACCAGATTTGTCCTTTTGGCTTTATATACGGGATAGTGATTTATGTAGCCAAGTGCCCTGGCAACTGGGGTGCTGTCATGTCCGTCTGTCTGTCTCTTTCATCTCTTCCAACTTGGGTATGTTGGCCCTATTTGTGTAGTCTGCTACATTGGATAGGTTATTATCTTCCTGAGAAGCCACGTAAGCTTTTTGATTGGGTTGAGCTTAGTCAAAACGAATGCTTGGAAAACAGTGAACTGCCAAAAAAAAAAAAAAAAGTCCTCAATTAGATGTAAACTTCAGTGCATGTGTTTATCCTTTCGGAAGAGCAGTGTGTTTTTCACGAGGCCTGGATTCTGCCTAGTGTTGGGAGGAGGGTCACTTTTAATGTGGGGGGTTGATTGTGAGTTCTCAAGGGCAGGTCTGATTCTTGGCATTACCAGTCCAGGCATAGAATAGTTACTCATTAAATGAAGGAAGGTGAAAGGAAGAGAATGGAGACGGTAAGTCCTAAAAAACTGAAACGAGATTGGCCTGGGTATGTTTTCTCTTGCCTTGCTGTGTTCCCCCCTACCTGCCCCTCCCCCAAAAAAGCACTTTGTAGGTAGCTTGGAGACTGAAGCTGCAACATTCCATTCTATTATTGGACCAACAAATGTAAAATATGCATTAATGGAGTTTGTAGAAGGGCTCTGAAGCTGTGTCCTTGATTTTTGCCAATAGGGGTGTGTTGGGGGTCGGCTCACTCAGCTCAGTTCCCAAGTGTCCATCAGAACTCCTGATGTCTCTGTAAAATGCCTAATTGTGAGGGGGCCCAGGACACAAAGTAAGATGCAGTCAGACCGTTCTGTAGTGAAGTGGTTGATGCAGTGTTAGACCCTTGGTACAGATCTCACTGAACCCTCCCAACCAATTGGGGGTAGGTGTTAAAACCCGACTTTTTTTTTTTTTTTTTTGCGCGGGCCTCTCACTGTGTGGCCTCTCCCGTTGGCGGAGCACAGGCTCCAGACGCGCAGGCTCAGCGGCCACGGCTCACGAGGGCCCAGCTGCTCCGCGGCATGTGGGATCTTCCTGGACCAGGGCACAAACCCGCGTCCCCCGCATCGGCAGGCGGACTCTCAACCACTGCGCCACCAGGGAAGCCCCTAAAACACGATTTTATAGGTGAGGACACCGAGGCTCAGAAATGTTAAGTAACTCGTCCAGCATCACATAGTTTGTACGACAGGGAGGGAATTTGAGCCAAGGTCCCTTTAATTTGAAACCTATAGATGCTTTCAACTCCCAGCCTCTGCTTTTCAGAATCATATGAGCAGAGAAATAAGAGGGAGAAGCTAACGACCCTCTGTTGATCTGAAGGATTTTACACATTATCACTGAAAGTATACAGAAATTTTTTCTTCAGGGAATCATGAGTCACAATGAAATATCAGTGTTTTTAAGAGATGTTTTCATTCTTCAGTGACCCATGTGTGTCCATTACCGTAGGATGCCCCAAAGACGCTAAAGTGTGTAAGACACAGCTTTATGGGGAAGTAGATTTCATAGACAACTAGTTAAAATCATAATTTTGTTATAGAAATATTAAGACTGTCTTGTCAAGTGAGAGAGAGTCCACTGTCTTCAAGTCCACAGCCTCTAGTTAGAAATGACGGTGTAATCCCATCCCACAGAAAACAACAATTGTAATTAATGTCAAGAAAAACTGGTTGTGGCTACAAAGCGTCTGGATTGTGGAATTCGAAAGAATGTTCATCTTTGATGTGCTGTGTTTGTGAACTTGCCTGTTAAGGATCAGAATTCCATCAGGAGTTTCATCAGGGTCAAAGTACATCTTTTAAAAAAACACCGAGAGGTATAGGTTACCAGGCACTCACACTTTAGTGGGAAGTAAGTCATCTTTTTCTGATATCTAGCTGAGACTGAAAGCATTGATACAGTGAGAGTTTGGGTTGGGGATAAAGGTAGAGAGGGAATTTGGGAGCCAGAACATTTTTCTGATGGAGCAGACGTTGTGTGTTGGGAGTTCATCTTTGAATGCTTTGGGGTAGGAGGACCTTGAAAGCCAGAGCAACCAGCAAGGGGTAGAAAGAGCTAGAAAGGCTCCAGATATAAACTTTGTTTCTTCCTGTTCCCCCTGGAGTCTTATTACGGGTGCTTTTGTCTTTTCCTCATTGCCTCACTGCATGGCTTTCTTCTCCCAGGATCCAGAATTGATGAGTTTGATGAGCTTCCATGGACCGTCTAATAAGATTGACACAATTAGAAATGCTGATTCTTGGTTCTAAGTTCAGCCCTGACACAAGCTGGATATATAGAATTCTGACCAGATTCTAATTCTGACCAGATTCTAAGTCAGACTTCATGGTGGGCAATGGAAACTTCTAGTGTTTTCACGTTCTCTTTAAATTTGTCTTGGGTTGTGGGTGCCGCACCCTTACTGTCTTTTTGTGAGGGTACACAGACAGCAGCCCAGCTTGAGGTCGGGAGCAAAGGTTTTTACTTCTCTGTGTCCAACACATCTCCTCATTCTTGCCCAATAAGCGTGTTGATAACGCGCCTCCCTGTAGTTAATCATCCACTTGGAGGATTATCTGAAGCAAGATTCTGATCTCAGGCCAGTTTCCCCTGTGGTATGTGATTGGAAATTGTGAACAAGTTCAGATTTTTTAGGTAAAATATAACCAGAGAAGTTAAGTTGCTACCAAAACCAAGTGCACTTCACTTTGTTTTGTTTTGCTTTTTAAAAAGTTTTTGGCTGCATTGGGTCTTAATTGCGGCACGCGGGATCTTTCTCTGTTGAGGCATGCGTGGGATCTTTCGTTGCAGCGCTTGTGCTTCTCTCTAGTCGTGGCGTGCGGGTTTTCTCTCTCTAGTTGTGGTGCACAGGCTTCAGGGCGCGTGGGCTCCGTAGTTTGCGACACGCGGGCTCTCTCTTTGAGGCGCTCGAGCTCAATAGTTGTGGTGCGTGGGCTTAGCTGCCCCCGCGGCACATGGGATCTTAGTCCCCGACCAGGATGGAACACGCGTCCCCTGCACTAGAAGGTGGATTCTTTACCACTGGACCACCAGGGAAGTCCCGAGTTCACTTTGAATTGACCTAACTTTTGTATTATGTACCAACTAAAAACTTATGCCTTATTAATTAAAAAAAGAAAAGAGGGCTTCCCTGGTAGCGCAGTGGTTGAGAGTCCGCCTGCCGATGCAGGGGACACGGGTTCGTGCCCCGGTTCGGGAGGATCCCACGTGCCGAGGAGCGGCTGGGCCCGTGAGCCATGGCCGCTGAGCCTGCACGTCCGGAGCCTGTGCTCCGCAACGGGAGAGGCCACAACAGGGAGAGGCCCGCGTACCACAAAAATAAATAAAAAAAGAAGAAGAAATGAAAGAAAGAAGCAAACAAAACAGGATTATCCCCAAATAGTGACTGGGTGCTGAGTATAATTCTAAGGCTTACTGAGGATAGAAGTGAAAACCAAGGTGAAGGAAAGCAGGAATCAAGAAGTGTGTGCACCTCCCTGTGTGCTGCTTGTGAGCACCTCGCTGGCTAAACGTGGTGCCTTGCTTGGTGAACAGACACCTGCACATCTATTACTAGTCAGTTATTAAATTTTGCATAAGTGTGGACTAGGGGTTGGCACACTATAGCCGGCTGCCTGGTTGGGTGGTTTTTTGGGTTTTTTCCTGCCTGGTAGCTAAGAATTGTTCTTACCTTTTTTTAATAGTTACATTTTAAGTTGCTATATAAGTATCTCTTTAATATCCTCTACTTGCAAAGCCTAAAATATATACTATGTGGCCCTTTAAATAAATGTTTGCTGGGCACTAGTTTAGAACTTCCGGAAGCAGGATGCTTGGTTTCTAGGCAGTTTTTCTGCCATCTGGGTATAGGTATGTCAGATGCTGACTATGAAAGGTTCTGGCTTCATGAGGACACTCTTGTCCAAGGTCCCCCTTGGCTATGGGAAAGCCAGATGCAGAAGAGTGTGGATCTTAGCACTGAAGGGCTGGTTTGCTTCTGGTTTCAGTCTCAGAAGGTGACTGGTAACAGGCCAGTCGAGAAATTATGAGTGTAGACTTCCTCTGGTTAAGCAGTAACTTAAGTACAAGAAAGTGTGGAGAAAGTATATGTCAAAGCTCATTTTGGTTTTAAGATGTTGAAAGGTCATAAAACTGAGATGTCCCTCTACGATAAAACATGTGTCTGTGTTTTGGACTTTCTTATTTATGCTCTGCATTTCCAGCTTTGGAACAGATAATGTTTGTCGCATTTCTAAGTTGTTGGCTATTTCATTTCCAAACAATTCATTCTTTCCTGTGGCTGGCGAGCGGGGTGGTGGGGGCGGGGAGACTTCAAAGATATGATAAACCACCGTCATGGTCAAAGTCGTGAAGAAATGTAACGCAGAAGAGGAATTAATGTCGTTTTTCCAACTCAGGGGATTTGGAAAGGCTTGAAGCTGATAGATCAGTAACTGATACCCCAGTTCAGTACACATTCACTGCCATTGTTCTCTAGACTATTCCAGGCCTTTCTGTATCCTAAAAAAGGCAACCTTTGAGAGTGGGGACTGTGTTCTATGTTGATAGGCCTTTGTTTTCAAAGCCTGAGTCATAGTAGATACTTAAATGCTGAATGACTAAATGCTATCTATTTCCAAAATCTTTTATTAAATGTGTATCATACTGCCTTTTTTTAGAGTGAGATTAATTTAATATAGGAAGTACTCTTCATTTGTGTGAAACTTTCTGGTTTGTAAAAACTTCCACATAGGGCTTCCCTGGTGGCGCAGTGATTGAGAGTCCACGTGCCCATGCAGGGGACACGGGTTCGTGCCCCGGTCCGGGAGGATCCCACATGCCGCGGAGCGGCTGGGCCCGTGAGCCATGGCCACTGAGCCTGCGCGTCCGGAGCCTGTGCTCCGCAACGGGAGAGGCCACAACAGAGAGGCCCGCGTACCGCAAAAAAAAAAACAAAAAAAACAAAAGAAACTTCCACATAAAATTCCACTTGATCTTCTCAAGAACCCTGTGAGGTGGGTATTAACACCTGAGATGTTCAGCAAACTTAGAGGTTTTACAGCTGCTTAATGACAAACCAAGAACTCATCCACTGACAAACTAGAACAGCTGGAGAGAGCTCAGTGTGTTGTGTTGTTGTCTGGACCCTGGCCCCAGCCCTCCGGGGAAGCAGAAGCCTGAGTCTTCTGGCAAATGCAGTAGAAGTCCTTACCTGAATTTTCTTTCAATAGACAGGTTTTGGTTGTTGCCTTTCTTCAGACGAGCACTCTTTTTTTTTTTTTTTTTTTGGCCGTGTCTCGGGTCTTGTGGGATCTTAGTTCCCTGACCAGGGATTGAAACCTGGGCCCTCAGCAGTGAAAGCACTGAGTCTTAACCACTGGCCCTCCAGGGAATTCCCCCTGATGAGCAGTCTTGATGGTGCAGTTTGTTGCCTTGGTCCTTTGGCTTATTTTGGTGTCTGCATCCATTTCTCAGAATGCCTGGTAAACATTCCTGTTTCCTGCCCTGATAGCAGTTTCTTGCCCACTCCTAAATTATGTACTTGCAGAGGTGGCTTTGGAACTTGGCTTAGAAATTATGGTTTGCTTTATTCTTTCCTCACAGTATAAGGGGATCTTGACTGGGGCTTAAACCCTTGGGTGGGCCCTGGGGTTCAGCTGCCCTGAGAAAGCCGTTACTGCCCTGGGAATTCAGTGCACCTCTCCCTTACTTCCTTCTTCCCACCTCTTGTACCCAGTAATCTACTGGGGCTATTGACCTAGGCTTAGATTTCTTCCCTGCTTCTCAGTAAAATGAGGAATTTGGACTCAAATATATAAAACTACAAATCCACTTGTGCTATTGATCTGCCTCAGACTTTTACTTACTTTACTCGTAAATGAGACCGAGATCCTTACTGAGACCCAGGCTCCCCCATCTGCCTCCCTCTTTGTGCCTCAGCCGTGGTGGTGGTCTCTTGTCTTGTCCTCCCTCAGTGGGTTGCATTCCCTGTTTCCACGGGGTCAATAAGAAGGAAAGCCTTCCCTGATGTCCCTGGAGAGGCCAGTTCTTCCTATTCTAGACCTTTCTGTACTTGCCCTTTAAAGCACGTGTCACAGTTTTAGTTCTACGGTTGCTGACAGGCTCCTTGATTTACAGCTGGGCCCACATTAGCCTGTAAGCTCCATGAAGGCAGGACCTTGTTTATTTTCCTCACTGTTTAATCTCTAGTGCTCAGTACAAAGCCTGGCATGAAAAAGGTGTTTAATAAATATTTATTGAATGAACCAGTGAATGGACTCCACATTCTACGTGAAACTAAATCCTGTAACTTTTTCTCCTGGAATATGTTCCACCATACCAATTAGGTCCTGTGATTAACAATTAGAAAGTGCTGTCTTCTACCTTCCAGATGGTTTAAATTGCTTTGACTATCCCACAACCAGAGCAGGGTCAAAAACCTCATAGGATGTTAATTGATTGTAATATCTAGTAGCTTTTTAAAAAATATTAATGAGTGACAAATAAAAGTGTAATTTTCCTCTTTTAGTTTTCTCCCTCGAGTTGCAAATGTACCTTGCCTCTTATAAAAGCTATAATGGTGGGGTTTTATTGTAATTTTTAAAGTTTGTTTCTAATCTCCCCGAATTACGTTTTGAAGTTTTAAATTTGAAACAGCAATCTTTTTTATTTCTGCATCATTGCGCCACCTAGTGGGTTATATGTTTGTTACTATGCGGTGGCCTTTGCTGATTTCCTAATAACCACAAATTCCACAAAAGGGAAATGTTAGGTGCCTTTTTATGCTTTAAGATCACATACAATTTCTGCCAACAATTTATGTTACTAGGCATAGACAGGTTTTTTGAGAGGAGCTTAACATTGTTTAATTCAGAATTTAAAAAATAATATTGACTTATATCTGAAATTTCCCATGTCACCAATAAAGGAAAACAGTGGCAAAGAGTGGGGACAGGAGGGTGTCCTACACATTTTTTTATGGACTGTCCATTCAACTCAGTTTATATAATAATGCCATACAAGATACTAGATCAAAGAATGTGGTCCCTTTCTAAGTTTAGCAATAAGGCTGTCTCAAACATCTGAACTTTTTCTTTCAATTTTGTCATGAGAAGAAAGGATTAGAAGCCTAACTATTTAGGTACAACTTGCTTCCATTTCATCTGCTCTGTTTTCTTATTAAGTCAAAATCATTAGTAAAGCTTGCTGATGTGCATTTTCATTATTTTTAATAACTTGCTTGGGCTCCCACCTTTCATTGGTGTGGGAGCTGGATGTAGGAAACCTCACCTTTCCCCTTCCTGTCTCTAGTCTTTGCTGTCCCCTCCCCTGAATGGAGTGTATTCTTGAATAACCAGGTGGGTCTTTGTTTTCCTCTGTTGATTCCCTGAGATACAGTGCACACTCATTATTCTGAATGTACCGTGCAAGTACACATTCCATTGTCAAGTTTATGATATTTAAAATGTACAACAAATATACAACTCAACAACAACAACAAAAAACCCAATCAAAAAATGGCAGAAGACCTAAATAGACATTTCTCCAAAGAAATACAGAAGGCCAATGAAAAATACAGAAGGCCAATGAAAAGATTCTCAACATCACTAATTATTAGAGAAATGCAAATCAAAACTACAATGAGGTATCACCTCACAACAGTCAGAATGGCCATCATTAAAATGTCTACAAATAGCAGATGCTGGAGGGGGTGTGGAGAAAGGGAACCCTCCTACACTGTTGGTGGGAATGTAGGTTGGTGCAGCCATTGTGGAAAACAGTATGGAGGTTCCTCAGAAAACTAAAAATATATAGAATTACCGTATGATCCAGCAATCCCACTCCTGGGCATATATCCAGACAAAACTATAATTCAAAAAGATACATGCACCCCTACGTTCGTAGCAGCAGTATTCACAATAGCCAAGACACGGAAACAACCGAAACGTCCGCGGACAGATGAATGGATAAAGAAGATGTGGTACATATGTGCAGTAGAATACTACTCAGCCATTAAAAGAACAAATGCCATTTGCAGCAACATGGATGCAACTAGAGATTATCATACTAAGTGAAGTCAGTCAGAAAGAGAAAGACAAATACCCTATGATATCACTTACATGCAGAATCTAAAATATGACACAAACGAACCTATCTATGAAACAGAAACAGAATCACAGACATAAAGAACGGGTGGTTGCACAGGGAGAGGGGGTTGAGGGAGGGATGGAGTGAGAGGGTGGGGTTAGCAGATGTAAGCTATTATATATAGAATGGATAAACAGCAGGGTCTGACTGTATAGCACAGAGAACTTTTATTCAGTATCCTATGATAGACCATAATGGGAAAGTAAATTTTAAAAAGTATATATATATGTATAACTGAATCACTTTGCTGTACAGCAGTAATTAACACAACACTGTAGATCAACTACTTCAATTAAAAAATTAAAAATAATAAAATGTATAACAAGTACTTAGGCAGTTAAAGCCATAAATTATAAACTTTGAAATCTCATCCATAGATTAACGATTTAATAGAAAATTATTGTGTCTCTTACTGAGAGCTAGTTAAATTAGTGTTTTCAAAGGGTCATTTGCTAAGTTTTATCGATGTGCCTACAGAAGGAGTTCAAAATATTCTTTGCCCCACAATCTCTTCCTTTTCTTGCAGGAAAAGTTTTAAAAGAATACCAGAAAGATCTTTAAAGTATGGAAACAAGCACTGCTTCTGTAAATAAGTAGTATTTTGTTCTCAAAATGACATTTGACTCATCTTGATACAGCACTGTAAATTGCTAGAACTTGTTTTAAAAGTAATAGGTCAGTACACATGAAAAGGCTTAGAAATGAGTATGCTCTTTAATTCAGAAATACTGCAAATTATGGGGGGAGTGGCTACATGCACAACAGTGGCTGCCATAGTATTTGTTATGTAGCAAAAAATTGGAAACAGCATTAAAGGATTGCTAGGGACATGGCTAACTAGTTACTAAATGTGGCTGTTTACAGTTAATTTACATTAAAAGTTAGACATTCAGTTGTTTAATTGCAGTAGCCACATTTCAAGTGCTCAGTGGCCGCAAGTGGCTAGTGGTTACCATATTAGACAGCACAGCTACAGAAAGAACACTGCAAACTTCTGTTGGGGACCCATGCTTCTCCATCTTTAATGTGCACATTAATCACAGGGGGGCTCTTGTTAAGATGCATATTATTATCCACAGGTCCAAGGAAGGGCTTGAGATTCAGCATTTCTATGAGGCTCTCAGGTGTTGGCAATACAGTATCTAAAGGTGAGGTTCTTTATGTGCCTGCATTTATTCCCCAATTCTCAGGGGAAAGGCATGTCTTTGAGGCTCAGGACTCTGTCTGTAGGCTTCCTAATTTTCTGGGGATTAACCAGGCACACTGAAATATGGCAGAAGCGTCATGTTGCTCCTTTTTTAAAAAAAATTTTTAATTTATTTATTTTTGGCTGCATTGGGTCTTTGTTGCTGCACACAGGCTTTCTCTAGTTGCTGCGAGCGGGGGCTACTCTTGGTTGCGGTGTGCGGGCTTCTCATTGCGGTGGCTTCTCTTGTTGCAGAGCACGGGCTCTAGGCGCGCAGGCTTCAGTAGTTGTAGCTTGCAGGCTCAGTAGTCGTGGCTCATGGGCTCTAGAGCACAGGCTCAGCAGTTGTGGCGCACGGGCTTAGTTGCTCCACGGCATGTGGGATCTTCCCCGACCAGGGCTGGAAACCATGTCCGCCACATTGGCAGGCGGATGCTTAAACCACTGCGTCACCAGGGAAGCCCCATGTTGCTCCTTTCTGTGTGAGCTATCCTCTGATGGTGCCTTGGGTCTGGGAGGGACAGTTGACCTTGGGTATTTAATACAGGGCCAATCCTGCTGGCAGGATTTAGCTGAGCACACTAATTGGTTTTCTAACCTGCCTTTTGACAAAGCAGTTTATATACCTTGGTACCAGCATGGGTGGTGGTTTGTACATGTTTGTTTTTTTAAGTAAAGCTATATTTTAAAGTTTATGGGCTTAGATTTAAAATCATAGAGTAGACAGGGCTGTGTCTGTGTTGCCAAATTAGCTCCTTTTTTGGCTTATCAATGGCTTCTTTGTGATTACAAATAAGAATGGCCTGTTAAATTATAATTATACTTTGTAACTTAGTGTAGCAGAACTGTGAACATAGAGGTCTTAAATGTAATTATTTGTTGATGGTGTGTTTTTGTTTTTGCCTCATATCTTACTAAAATTGAACTTATGCAGATCCGGATTCAGATCATGACCATCCACTTACTAGCTGTGGAGTTGTGTGTGAGTCCCTTAATATCTCAGGGTATGTACATATATGTATATATATAAAAACATATATATATATGTATATAAAAATGGGTTCCAGGACCCAAGGTGGATACCAAATTTCAGGGATGCTCAAGTAAGTCCCTTATATAAAATGCCATAGTATTTGCACGTAACCCAGGCAGTTCCTCCTGTATACTTTCAGTTATCACTAGATTACTTATAATATCTAATAATATAATGTAAATGCTATGTAAATAGTTGCTTGCATGTGGCAAATTGAAGTTTGTTTTGTTTTTGTTTTTGTTTTTTTTTTTTTAACATCTTTATTGGAGTATAATTGCTTTACAATGGTATGTTAGTTTCAGCTTCACAACAAAATGAATCAGTTATATATATACATATATTCCCATATCTCTTCCCGCTTGCGTCTCCCTCCCTCCCACCCTCCCTATCCCACCCCTCCAGGCGGTCACAAAGCACCGAGCTGATCTCCCTGTGCTATGCGGCTGCTTCCCACTAGCTATCTACCTTACGTTTGGTAGTGTATATATGTCCATGCCTCTTTATCGCTTTGTCACCGTTTACACTTCCCCCTCCCCATAGCCTCAAGTCCATTCTCTAGTAAGTCTGAGTCTTTATTCCTGTTTCACCCCTAGGTTTTTCATGACATTTTTTTTTTTTTTTAAATTCCATATATATGTGTTAGCATACGGTATTTGTCTCTCTCTTTCTGACTTACTTCACTCTGTATGACAGACTCTAGGTCTATCCACCTCATTACAAATAGCTCAATTTCGTCTCTTTTTATGGCTGAGTAATATTCCATTGTGTATATGTGCCACATCTTCTTTATCCATTCATCCGATGATGGACACTTAGGTTGTTTCCATCTCTGGGCTATTGTAAATAGAGCTGCAACGAACATTTTGGTACATGACTCTTTTTGAATTATGGTTTTCTCAGGGTATATGCCCAGTAGTGGGATTGCTGGGTCATATGGTAGTTCTATTTGTAGCTTTTTAAGGAACCTCCATACTGTTCTCCACAGTGGCTGTATCAATTTACATTCCCACCAACAGTGTAAGAGGGTTCCCTTTTCTCCACACCCTCTCCAGCATTTATTGTTTCTAGATTTTTTGATGATGGCCATTCTGACTGGTGTGAGATGATATCTCATTGTAGTTTTGATTTGCATTTCTCTCATGATTAGTGATGTTGAGCATTCTTTCATGTGTTTGTTGGCACTCTGTATATCTTCTTTGGAGAAATGTCTATTTAGGTCTTCTGCCCATTTTTGGATTGGGTTGTTTGTTTTTTTGTTATTAAGCTGCATGAGCTGCTTATAAATTTTGGAGATCAATCCTTTGTCAGTTGCTTCATTTGCAAATATTTCCTCCCATTCTAAGGGTTGTCTTTTGGTCTTCTTTATGGTTTCCTTTGCTGCGCAAAAGCTTTTAAGTTTCATTAGGTCCCATTTGTTTACTCTTGTTTTTATTTCCATTACTCTAGGAGGTGGGTCAGAAAGAATCTTGCTGTGATTTATGTCATAGAGTGTTCTGCCTATGTTTTCCTCTAAGAGTTTGATAGTTTCTGGCCTTACATTTAGGTCTTTAATCCATTTTGAGCTTATTTTTGTGTATGGTGTTAGGGAGTGATCTAACTTCATACTTTTACATGTAGCTGTCCAGTTTTCCCAGCACCACTTATTGAATAGGCTGTCCTTTCTCCACGGTACATTTCTGCCTCCTTTGTCAAAGATAAGGTGACCATATGTGCGTGGGTTTATCTCTGGGCTTTCTATCCTGTTCCATTGATCTATCTTTCTGTTTTTGTGCCAGTACCATACCGTTTTGATAACTGTAGCTTTGTAGTATAGTCTGAAGTCTGGGAGCCTGATTCCTCCAGTTCCTTCTTTCGTTCTCAAGATTGCTTTGGCTATTCGGGGTCTTTTGTGTTTCCATACAAATTGCAAAATTTTTTGTTCTAGTTCTGTGAAAAATGCCAGTGGTAGTTTGATAGGGATTGCATTGAATCTATAGATTGCTTTCGGTAGTAGAGTCATTTTCACAATGTTGATTCTTCCAATCCAAGAACATGGTATATCTCTCCATCTATTTGTATCATCTTTAATTTCTTTCATCAGTGTCTTATAATTTTCTGCATACAGATCTTTTGTCTCCTTAGGTAGGTTTATTCCTAGATATTTTATTCTTTTTGTTGCAATGGTAAATGGGAGTGTTTTCTTGATTTCACTTTCAGATTTTTCATCATTAGTATATAGGAATGCCAGAGATTTCTGTGCATTAATTTTGTATCCTGCCACTTTACCAAATTCATTGATTAGCTCTAGTAGTTTTCTGGTAGCATCTTTAGGGTTCTCTATGTATAGGATCATGTCATCTGCAAACAGTGACAGCTTTACTTCTTCTTTTCCGATTTGGATTCCTTTTATTTCCTTTTCTTCTCTGATTGCTGTGGCTAAAACTTCCAAAACTATGTTGAATAAGAGTGGTGAGAGTGGGCAACCTTGTCTTGTTCCTGATCTTAGTGGAAATGCTTTCAGTTTTTCACCATTGAGGATGATGTTTGCTGTGGGCTTGTCATATATGGCCTTTATTATGTTGAGGAAAGTTCCCTCTATGCCTACTTTCTGCAGGGTTTTTATCATAAATGGGTGTTGAATTTTGTCAAAAGCTTTCTCTGCATCTATTGAGATGATCATATGGTTTTTCTCCTTCAATTTGTTAATATCGTTTATCACATTGATAGATTTGCGTATATTGAAGAATCCTTGCATTCCTGGAATAAACCCCACTTGATCATGGTGTATGATCCTTTTAATGTGCTGTTGGATTCTATTTGCTAGTATTTTGTTGAGGATTTTTGCATCTATGTTCATCAGTGATATTGGCCTGTAGTTTTCTTTCTTTGTGACATCCTTGTCTGGTTTTGGTATCAAGGTGATGGTGGCCTCGTAGAAGGAGTTTGGGAGTGTTCCTCCCTCTGCTATATTTTGGAAGAGTTTGAGAAGGATAGGTGTTAGCTCTTCTCTAAATGTTTGATAGAATTCGCCTGTGAAGCCATCTGGTCCTGGGCTTTTCTTTGTTGGAAGATTTTTAATCACAGTTTCAATTTCAGTGCTTGTGATTGGTCTGTTCATATTTTCTATTTCTTCCTGATTCAGTCTTGGCAGGTTGTGCATTTCTAAGAATTTGTCCATTTCTTCCAGATTGTCCATTTTATTGGCATAGAGTTGCTTGTAGTAATCTCTCATGATCTCTTTTATTTCTGCAGTGTCAGTTGTTACCTCTCCTTTTTCATTTCTAATTCTATTGATTTGCGTCTTCTCCCTTTTTTTCTTAATGAGTCTGGCTAGTGGTTTATCTATTTTGTTTATCTTCTCAAAGAACCAGCTTTTAGTTTTATTGATCTTTGCTATTGTTTCCTTCATTTCTTTTTCATTTATTTCTGATCTGATTTTTATGATTTCTTTCCTTCTGCTAGCTTTGGGGTTTTTTTGTTCTTCTTTCTCTAATTGCTTGAGGTGCAAGGTTAGGTTGTTTATTCGAGATGTTTCCTGCTTCTTAAGGTGGGCTTGTATTGCTATAAACTTCCCCCTTAGAACTGCTTTTGCTGCATCCCACAGGTTTTGGGTCGTTGTGTCTCCATTGTCATTTGTTTCTAGGTATTTTTTTGATTTCCTCTTTGATTTCTTCAGTGATCACTTCATTATTAAGTAGTGTATTGTTTAGCCTCCATGTGTTTGTATTTTTTACAGATCTTTTCCTGTAATTGATATCTAGTCTCATGGCGTTGTGGTCTGAAAAGATACTTGATACAATTTCAATTTTCTTAAATTTACCAAGGCTTGATTTGTGACCCAAGATATGATCTATCCTGGAGAATGTTCCATGAGCACTTGAGAAAAATGTGTATTCTGTTGTTTTTGGATGGAATGTCCTATAAATATCAATTAACTCCATCTCGTTTAATGTATCATTTAAAGCTTGTGTTTCCTTATTTATTTTCATTTTGGATGATCTGTCCATTGGTGAAAGTGGGGTGTTAAAGTCCCCTACTATGAATGTGTTACTGTCGATTTCCCTTTTTATGGTTGTCAGTATTTGCCTTATGTATTGAGGTGCACCTATGTTGGGTGCATAAATATTTACAATTGTTATATCTTCCTCTTGGATCGATCCCTTGATCATTATGTAGTGTCCTTCTTTGTCTCTTCTAATAGTCTTTGTTTTAAAGTCTATTTTGTCTGATATGAGAATTGCTACTCCAGCTTTCTTTTGGTTTCCATTTGCATGAAATACCTTTTTCCATCCCCTTACTTTCAGTCTGTATGTGTCTCTAGGTCTGAGTGGGTCTCTTGTAGACAGCAAATATATGGGTCTTGTTTTTGTATCCATTCAGCCAATCTGTGTCTTTTGGTGGGAGCATTTAGTCCATTTACATTTAAGGTAATTATCGATATGTATGTTCCTATTCCCATTTTCTTAATTGTTTTGGGTTTGTTATTGTAGGTCCTTTCCTTCTTTTGTGTTTCTTGCCTAGAGAAGTTCCTTTAGCAGTTGTTGTAGAGCTGGTTTGGTGGTGCTGAACTCTCTCAGCTTTTGCTTGTCTGTAAAGGTTTTAATTTCTCCATCAAATCTGAATGAGATCCTTGCTGGGTAGAGTAATCTTGGTTGCAGGTTTTTCTCCTTCAACACTTTCAATATGTCCTGCCACTCCCTTCTGGCTTGCAGAGTTTCTGCTGAAAGATCAGCTGTTAACCTTATGGGGATTCCCTTGTGTGTTATTTGTTGTTTTTCCCTTGCTGCTTTTAATATGTTTTCTTTGTATTTAATTTTTGACAGTTTGATTAATATGTGTCTTGGCGTATTTCTCCTTGTATTTATCCTGTATGGGACTCTCTGTGCTTCCTGGACTTGATTAACGATTTCTTTTCCCATATTAGGGAAGTTTTCAACTATAATCTCTTCAAATATTTTCTCAGTCCCTTTCTTTTTCTCTTCTTCTTCTGGAACCCCTATAATTCGAATGTTGGTGCGTTTAATGTTGTCCCAGAGGTCTCTGAGACTGTCCTCAGTTCTTTTCATTCTTTTTTCTTTATTCTGCTCTGCAGTAGTTATTTCCACTATTTTATCTTCCAGGTCACTTATCCGTTCTTCTGCCTCAGTTATTCTGCTATTGATCCCATCTAGAGTACTTTTAATTTCATTTATTGTGTTGTTCATCGTTGCTTGCTTCATCTTTAGTTCTTCTAGGTCCTTGTTAACTGATTCTTGCAATTTGTCCATTCTATTGTCCATTCTATCTCCAAGATTTCGGATCAACCTTACTATCATTATTCTGAATTCTTTTTCAGGTAGACTGCCTATTTCCTCTTCATTTGTTAGGTCTGGTGGGTTTTTATCTTGCTCCTTCATCTGCTGTGTGTTTTTCTGTCTTTTCATTTTGCTTATCTTACTGTGTTTGGGGTCTCCTTTTTTGCAGGCTGAAGGTTCGTGGTTCCTGTTGTTTTTTGTGTCTGTCCCCAGTGGCTAAGGTTGGTTCAGTGGGTTGTGTAGGCTTCCTGGTGGAGGGTACTAGTGCCTGTGTTCTGGTGTATGAGGCTGGATCTTGTCTTTCTGGTGGGCAGGTCCACGTCTGGTGGTGTGTTTTGGGGTGTCTGTAGACTTACTGTGATTTTGGGCAGCCTCTCTGCTAATGGGTGGGGTTGTGTTCCTGTCTTGCTAGTTGTTTGGCATAGGATGTCCAGCACTGTAGCTTGCTGGTCGTTGAGTGAAGCTGGGTGCTGGCGTTGAGATGGAGATCTCTCGGAGATTTTTGCTGTTTGATATTATGTGCAGCTGGGAGGCCTCTTGTGGACCAGTGTCCTGAAGTTGGCTCTCCCACCTCAGAGGCACAGCACTGAGTCCTGGCTGCAGCACCAAGAGCCTTTCATCCACAGGGCTCCTTAATTTGGGATGATTCGTTGTCTATTCAGGTATTCCGCAGATGCAGGGTATATCAAGTTGATTGTGGAGCTTTAATCCGCTGCTTCTGAGGCTGCTGGGAGAGATTTCCCTTTCTCTTCTTTGTTCTGACAGTTCCCAGGGGCTCAGCTTTGGATTTGGCCCCGCCTGTGCGTGTAGGTCGCCGGAGGGCGTCTGTTATTTGCTCAGACAGGACGAGGTTAAAGGAGCCGCTGATTCGGAGGCTCTGGCTCACCCAGGCCGGGGGGTAGGGAGGGTCACGGAGTGCGGGGCGGGGCCTGCAGCGACAGAGGCCGGCGTGACGCTGCAGCCTGAGGCGCGCCGTGCACTCTCCCGGGGAGCCGTCCCTGGATCCCGGGACCCTGGCAGTGGCGGGCTGCACAGGCTCCCCGGAAGGGCGTGTGGCTAGTGACCTGTGTTCGCACACAGGCCTCCTGGCGGCGGCAACAGCGGCCTTAGCGTCCCATGTCCGTCTCTGGGCTCCGCACTCTTAGCCGCGGCTCGCGCCCGTCCCTGGAGCTCTCTCAAGCAGCGTTCTTAATCCCCTCTCCTCGTGCACCAGGAAACAAAGAGGGACGTAAAAGTCTCTTGCCTCTTCGGCAGGTCCAGACCCCTCCCCGGACTCTCTCCCGGCCAGCCGCGGCGCACCAACGCCCTGCAGGCTGTGTTCACGCCGCCAACCTCAGTCCTCTCCCGGCGCTCCGACAAAAGCTGGAGCCTCAGCTCCCAGTCCCGCCCGCCCCGGCGGGCGAGCAGACAAGCCTCTCGGCTGGTGAGTGCCGGTCGGCCCGATCCTCTGCGCTGGAATCTGTCCGCTTTGCCCTCCGCACCCCTGTTGCTGTGCTCTCCTCCGCGGCTCCCAAGCTCCCCCACTCCGCCTCCCGAAGTCTCCACCCGCGAAGGGGCTTCCTAGTGTGTGGACACTTTTCCTCCTTCACAGCTCTCTCCCGCTGGTGCAGGACCCGTCCCTATCCTTTTGTCTCTGATTAGTTTTTTCTTTTGCCCTAACCAGGTACGTGGGGGGTTCCTTGCCTTTTGGGAGGTCTGAGGTCTTCTGCCAGCGTTCAGTAGGTGTTTTGTAGGAGTTGTTCCACGCGTAGATGTATTTCTGGTGTATCTGTGGAGAGGAAGGTGATCTCCGCGTCTTACTCTTCTGCCATCTTCCCGGAAGTCCTCTGTTTTTGTTTTTTTATTACAGTATTCATATTTTATTTTTCTTTAGTGAAAAGATACTGGAAGTACAGAAATATAGCATCACTGTGAAGAAATCCTTTTTTTAATTTTTATTTTATATTGGGGTATAGTTAATTTACAATGTTGTGTTAGTTTCAGGTGTACAGCAAAGTGGCTGTACATATACACATACATATATCCATTCTTTTTCAGATTCTTTTCCCATGTAGGTTATTACAGAATATTGAGTAGAGTTCCCTGTGCTATAGAGTAGGTCCTTGTTGATTATCTATTTTATATATAGTCATGTTTATATGTTAATCCCAAACTCCTAATTTATCCCTCCCCCCCAAAGTTTTGCTTTTTGGAACTTTCTGAAATTTTTTTTTCTTAATATATTTTCAATCCATGGTTGGTTGAATCTGCAGAACCTGCAGATACAGAGGCCAACTGTAATATGCATTCAGGTTCCTCCATGTCTTTTCATGGCTCCATAGCTCATTTCTTTT
Source organism: Tursiops truncatus (assembly GCF_011762595.2). NCBI lineage: Eukaryota > Metazoa > Chordata > Mammalia > Artiodactyla > Delphinidae > Tursiops > Tursiops truncatus. The sequence continues at coordinate 65,663,307 of NC_047039.1, forward strand.
TAGCACTGAATAATATTTCCTTCGTCTGGAGGTGCCACAGTTTATTTATCCATTCACCTACAAGAGGGACGTCTTGGTTGCTTCCAAGTTTGGGCAGTTATGAATAAAGCTGCTAAAAACCACATGCAGATTTTCGTGTGAACATAAACTTTCATCTCCTTTGGTTAAATACCAAGGAACATGATTGCTAGATCATATGGTAAGAGTATGTTTAGTTTTTTTAAGAGCCTACCAAACTGTCTTTCACAGTGGCTGCACCATTTTGCATTCTCACAAACAGTGAACGAGAGGTTCCATTGGTCCACATCCTCACCAGCATTTGGTGTTGTCATTGTTCAGATTTGGATCATTCTAATACGTATGTAGTGGTGTCTCATTGTTACTTAAATTTGCATTTCCTCGACGACGTGGAGCATCTTTTCATATGATTATTTGGCATGTGTATATCTTCTTGGTGAGGTATCTGTTGAAGTCTTTGGCTCATTTTTTAATCCAATAGTTTGTTTCCTTATTGTTAAGTTTTAGGAGTTCTTTTGTATATTTTGGATAACAGTCCTTTATCAGATGTGTGTTTTGCAAATATTTTCTCCCAGTCAGTGGTCTGTCTTCTCATTCTCTTGACATTGTCTTTCACAGAGAAGAAGTTTTTAATTTTAATTGAAGCTTCTTAATTCCTTGTTTTGTGGATCATCAGGCCTTTATGTTTTCATATGTAAAAAGGGAGGAATTTTATAGTTTTTGGAAGGATCAGTGGTCAAGAGCCATAAAGCATTTAGCACAGTGTCTGGCACGTTGTGACATTCAGTTAATAATGGTGTATGTCATGCCCCCTCATTTAATCGTGTTTTCACAGGGGCACGGCCATTAGGGAACTTATACCTAACTGGTTATTGAAAGAGCCAGAAATGAAACAAAATAAAGTCCGACCCTATTCCCTTCCTGCACTCTCTTCTTACCAAGTCACTGAGGAAGAGTTACTGAGCTGGATTGACTGAACCCAGGCCAACTGCTTGAAAGTGACCATCATGCTTTTTAAGATGTTCTGAGTTGTCAGAGTGATTGGATCCGTTGCAGGTCTGGTGCCCAAGCACCAACAACTATGGCTTTTTTTTGGTTGGTTGGTTGGTTGGTTTCAAGGCCAGGGACCAGTCATCACTCATGGATAGGTTCTGAAAGGCACAATCGCTGTATAGTGAAAGGCAATGTACTTCAGTCGAAAGTATACAGGCTTTGTAGCCACACTGACAAGGGTTAGAATCTATCCTCTGCCACCTTTAACTTGTATAACCTCAAACAAGTTACTTTATTTCTCTGACTTCAGTCTTCTTTTCTGTAAAATGAGTCCAATAATTATGATAATGATAATAGCTGAAAGTGGCAGAGCATTGGTTGTGTGTGCAGCACCACCCTGAGTTCTGTACATGAACTACCTGATTAAATTCTCACAACAACTCTAGGGGAGTGGGTCTTGTGACTACCACTGCTTTACAGATGGGGGAAACTGAGGCAAGGAGAAGTTAAGTAATGGAAGTGGTGGAGCAAGGATTAGAATCCCCACTTTCTGGGAATTCCCTGGCAGTCCAGTGGTTAGGCCTCCGCCGTCTCACTGCTGAGGGTCCAGCTTCAATCCCTGGTAGATCCCGTAAGCCACTAAGATCCCATAAGCGCAGCCAAAAAAGAAAAAAAAGAATCCCCACTTTCTGACTGCAGAATCCACGATGCATTCTTTAAATTAAAAAAAAAAAAACTGTACTGATATAGTTCACAAAATAAAATTATACAATTCAGTGGTTTTTAGTATATTTACAGAGTTGTGCAACCAACACCATATCAATTTTAGAACATCTTTATCACCCCAAAGAGGAAACCCTGTACGCATTTAGCCAGTCACCCCGCATTTCTCCCCGTATCCCCCTGTTCCTAGGCAACCACTAGTCTACGTTTGGTTTCTATGGATTTGCCTCTTCTGGACATTTTACATAAATGCAATCATAATATTTTGTGATTTCTCAAAATATTATGCATCTGGCTTCTTTAATAATGTTTTCAAGGTTTATCCTTGTTGGAGCATGTATTGGTATTTCTTTCCTTAATAGGCTGAATAATAGTCGATTCTATGCATATACCACACTTTGTTTACCCATTTATTATTTGATGGACATTTGAATGGTTTCCACTTTTCGTCTATGATAAGTAGCTGCTGTGAACATCTGTGTACAGGTGTTTGTGTGGACATACATTTTCATTTCCCTTGGCTTCCATATGTGTTCTTATTGTAGTTAATCATACTCTGGGAGAGTATGATTTCTTCTGGGAGAAAGAAAACAGTTTCTTACTTGGGAGTGGTCACCTTACATTGCTGCTGCAGAACTAATGGTGGAGACCTTTACGGAGAGTGGTAATTGTGTGATGGCAATGGGCAAGGCTCTTTTTACAAGCATGACTCCATTCAGTCCTCACAACAATTATAATAGGGTAGGGATTTTGAGCCCATTTTATAGACGAGGCAACTGAGCCTCAACAAGCAAACTGCTCAAGGTCACAGAGCTTGTAGAGTGTGTGAGAGATGAACTTGGACGCAGGCATGTGCAGTGACCTACAGGGCTATTCCCACCATGTTATGTGGCTGCCATTGTCAGGGGTATTTATGACAACCCCACCTCCCCATTGAAGGTTTACTGGCCTGGATTTTACAGTGTTTTTGTGGGAGTTTGCTTCATTTCACCCTGTGAAACAGATGATGATATACTTGTTTTCACCAAGTGGCAATGGAATTGAGTGGGTGCCCAAGGTCATGGATCAGTTGGGAGGGGCAGAGTCTTGGCTGGAAGTGTCTTCCTGGGAGTCTGGGTTCATTGCTTTGTGCCTTTCAGCACAGCTGCTTTCAAAACTGCAGACTGCATCCCTAGGAATACTGACTGTCATCCTCTCCCAGTTCTCTATTATTTCCTTAAATATGCACTGAAATTTTACCTTAGGTAGATACTCTGGTACCCATCAGCAATAACTCCAGAATCTAATCCTGTGAATTCTGTTGAGCTATCAAGAATCCCTCTTTAAACTTGTGTGTAGCTTTTTTCTTTAACCCTGGTCACACCCAGGCTGCGTCCGCTGTGAGTTGTGTGCTATAAGCACACCGTGCGCACTAGTTGTTCCCTGTCAGCGCTCACCTTCGTGAGTTGTGAAGGGAGGGTAAGGAGCTAGTGGTGACATTGTAATCGCATTTGAACATGAAATACTTATGGAATAAACTATGAAAGATTTTTTTTTTTGGAAACCAAGAATTACATAAGGGGTTGTTTAACTCACTGCTTACTAGTTTACTGCTACCAGGAAGGGTTTGGTTTTGAAGAGACACAGGCAGGTGCCTTGAAGCCAAAGACTTGGTTTATAATTTTAAAAACTACTCATTTTAGGAAGAGCAGTTTTTTGCCTTTTCTAGGGAAAAGGGGTTCCTGTGTACTTATTTGACGGGTGTTTCACAACTGGGTCTGGTGAAGAGAATTTTGACTAATTCACCGCCATTAAAATAAGACCAATTTCCTGGGGGAAGGGTGGGGGGAGAGTGAAACACAAAAGCCCTGTGATCAGCTAGAGGTAGGTGGGCTGTGGTTTGCCCACCCATCCTGAGGCTGGCTGGCTGTTTGTCTATACTCTCTCTTGAGATGCCTTCTAAAATGACATACTGGACACAGCATAAAAACACCATAGGGGGCTTCCCTGGTGGTGCAGTGGTTGAGAGTCAGCCTGCCGATGCAGGGGACGCGGGTTCGTGCCCCGGTCCGGGAAGATCCCACGTGCCGCGGAGCAGCTGGGCCCGTGAGCCATGGCCGCTGAGCCTGCTCGTCCGGAGCCTGTGCTCCGCAACGGGAGAGGCCACACCAGTGAGAGGCCCGCGTACCAAAAAAAAAACAAAAAAACAAAAACACCATAGGAATCCTGGTGCAGGTAACCATTAGCCCAGTTTATCCTGGTGGTGGTCTCCCAAGATTTCATGTCTGCTGTATAGAGCCTCCTGGGAACCTTGATGATTTCACTTTGTGCTCCTTATGTCTTACTTGCTTTCTTCCTCTCTCCTTTTATTTCCTTCCTTATGAGGTGTCCACATAACATTTATTAAGGGCTTAGTGTGTGCAAAGCACACATCACATTCTACACATAGAAAAGGAATCAAATCTGGGGTGGGGCTCCAGCCTCACATCCGTATCTGACAGCGTTAACTGTGTGAATTAGGGCTTCAGCTTTCCTGTTTGTAGAATGGAGACAGTCGTAGCTAACTCACAGGGTTGTGGGCATCAGTGACAAACTGAGAGCCATGGGCGAGGTGCCTGCTGAGTGTTAATGGCTTCCTTCCGTTCCAGTTCCCATAGCCGTCTGGTCTCCTGTTTCCAGGATGGCTGTGTGTTTTAAGACTCCCAAGCTGTAATTAAGTTATTTAACACATCTGTCCGTGCTGAGGACGTAGCATCCCATGTGTGTTATTAAACAGCTTACTTCCCAGCCACACCGAGTGCTTGCAGTGTCTTGCACACACCTTACAGATTATCCCTCCTGCTCTGCAGTTCCCTCCCCAAGTCATCCACCCACCCGACAAGTTAGTCATCATTCAGCACTGAGCTCACGTAGAACGCAGGAGGGCCTCCCCTGCCACTGGGGCACGCTTCCATCCACTGCAGACCTCCCATCCCGGTTAATAACACGCATTCATGCCATCAATTTCACATTGTATATACCTGCCATTACTTCAGGGGTCGCCTTGCTCCAGCCCCATGTAGCCTTTTTTCTTTCATGATTATAAGCTTGTTTCTCACCTCATGACCTTTGCATCTGCTGTTCCCTCTCCTTGGAGAGAGGTCCAGGTTTTCTTATGATTCATTCTTTCCAATGTCGCATCCCATGGCATTTACTGCTACTGGAGATTATAATATATGTTTACTTGTCTGTTATCTCCGTTAAAATCCTCCCGGTGAGGGGGAGGACACTGGGTTGTATTCCCCCCAGCATCTACAGCAGTGTCTGACACGTGCTGGGTTCTTGGGGAATATTCGTTGAATGAATGAGCCTTGTATATTCGTCTGCTGTTGTAGTTGCATTGACTTGTGATTACTGTTTATGTGTCCCAGTTCCCCACTGGACTGTGACTGCCCGAGGGTGATGATGTAGGGTAATTTTTCTTTTATCCACAGGGCGGGTGTCTAGTTGCTCGGTAGATGTTTCTCGAATGTGTGACTATGGAAGTTAGGAATCTTGGAAAAGGTAAATCCCTAAACTATTGAGATCTTCTCATGGCGGCAGCTGTTCACCACAAAGTGTCCTTTTGACGCCACTGGTAGAATAGCTGCTCATCAGAACAGGCTGCAGGGGTTCTGATGGCCTTTTCACTAGCGGCCCCTCCTGCCTTTCTTTTTTCAGGGTCTTTGCCCTGTGCTGTTCTCTGGGTCCTGCACAACCCCACCCTATCCCCAATTGTATTCACTCTACAGACCTCATCTCAATGTCCCTTGCTCATGAGAAACACCTCCCACTCCCCACTCAGCCAGGTAGGTCAGGTGCTAGCTGCTGTCAGACTTCCTGAAGGCAGCGCTGTGTATGATTTGATGTTCATTTGATCCTCAAGGTCTGGCATATTGTACTTGATAAATATTTGTTGAATGAATGAGTAAAGAATTAGTATATGTGCACACCTCCATTCATAGCAGCATTATTCACAATAGCCAAGAGGTGAGAGGAACCCAAGTGTCCATTGGTGGATGAATAAATAAAATATGGCATATGTATACAGTGGAATATTATTCAGCCTTAAAAAGGAAGGAAAGGCTGACACATGTTACAAGGATGAACCTTGAGGACATTATGCTAAATGAAATAAACCAGACCAAAAAAGTCAAATACTGTATGATTTCACTTACGTGAGATATTCAGAGTAAATTCATGGGAACAGAAAGTAGAATAGTGGTTGCCAGGGGCTGAGAGGAGAAGGAATGAGAAGTTGTTCAATGGGTATAGAGTTTCAGTTTTGCCAGATGAAAAAGTTCTGGAGATTGGCAACAAGAAAGTTCTGGAGATTCACAGCAACGTGAACGGACCTAACACTACTGAACTGAACACTTAGAAATGGTTAAGATGATACATTTTATGTTATGCAGTTTTTTTAGCACAATTTTTAAAAAAGAGTGAGCGATGGCAGAGACTGTGACTTTTGGAAATCATAGAAGAAGAATCTGGAATTTGTAACTTGTGGGATGCCTATGAGTTCTGGGCAATATGCATAAATGTAAGGGAAAGAAGTGTTTATTTCCTCATCGGGGAAGCAGGAGTGTTTACTAAGGACAGTCACAGTAAAGGAGTGAGCTGCTTTGTGCCCTCTGTCCTTGCTTCTCTGCGCCTGGGGCCCTGGGCTGGTCCTGGCTGGTCAGCCGGGGTCGCGTCCTGAGAATCCCCTCGGCTTCTAAGGGTCCTGCTTCAGTGGGACTCCTTTGTCCTCCCTGCCCTGCCCAGTGTAAGATTTGAAACAAACTTTCATTCATTTCCTATCCTATTTTGCTGTCCCAACACTTCTGAAGGACTTACTCTTGTAGAGTCCAAGGGAAGGACGTGAACGTGTTCGAGTGCCCGTTCAGCAGTGCACTTTGTAGGGAAAGGTTGCCTCATCCCAGGCTGACATTCGCCCTCCAAGGTGTAGGTGTGTTATCCCCATTTCGTGAAGGAGACAGATTATCCCAGGCCCACAGCTAAGTGACGGAACAGAGATTGCCCCCAGATCGTCTGCCTTTAAAACTCACGTCCTTGCGTCTGCTTCAAGTTGCTTCCTATATGGTCTGCATCTCGTGGTCCACATTTATTTCACATCTCAACCTTAAATAAGTCAGGGGGCTCACTCTCACTCGCTCTGGCCCATTGGTGTCACATACACTGTGGTAGTGAAAAGGACCCCCAGCTCCCTGAGACCATGCTTCCAAAATCCCAAGCCCAACTTTCAAACCCCCAGTATCCCATACAGTCTTCCTCAGCTGTTCAGAAACCCAAAATGTGCTTTTCCACCCCACCCCCACAAGTGGTAAAGACAGAGAGAGAAATGGATAGCAGGGCGCTTTGTTATTCTTTTATCTTCGAAATTTACAGAAAGGGGAGAGAGAGGAAGAAGCTCTGCTTCGTGAGCGTTCTGTCCCTGCGGTGGCTCTGAGCTGCACCAGCAGCCCAAGTACAGATTTATGTATCTCCAAGGATGAGCAACTTCTTATCTTCATGCCTTTTAATTTTCTAGGTAACAGTAGCAATTCCATTCTTCTGAAACATTACCAGTAGCTGTTCAGCCAGTTTATGCTTTTCTTGTGTGTGTGTGTGTGTGTTCGTATGTGTGTGTATGGGAGTATCTATGTAAATAAAACTTCTCTACGTGTCTCTAGAATGCCCTACTTACTTAATAATTTCTACTTGGATATTGAATCATTCTGCATGTCTAAAAGGAATATTTACTCCAGTTCTCTGGTTCCCTGGCACAGGAGAGAGGGAGGAAAAGAAAGCTAAAAGAGCGGTGCAAATCCAGACTGCTTTCTTTTCTCCTCACAAGTGGTGCTTTTCAAAGCGTTTGGCGTCCCTGCTGTAGGGATGTGTCACTGAGAGATGACAACAGGATTTGCTGGCAATGTGGGCCACTATTGTATCTGCCTTACGTAACCACGTGGAGTGATGGCAATGGGTGAGCAGCCTGGGATGTAGGCAGTGGTCTGGTTGCTTAACCTCCAGGGGCCATGAAGACCACTCAGGTCCTCCAGAGGATGTGGATCCAGGCTGTTAAAAAGTTGGGGAGATTGAAAGTCCATGTGAGTCCCTCTATAAGCTCTCCCCCTTTTCTTTCCTGACCTTTCTTTTGTGGGAAGTTGGGTGGGGGGAGCCTTCTCACAGTGATTCCTTTTTCCTTTGCTTTATTTGTGCTTCTGGCAGCTTTCAGTAACAAATTGTGAGATGCAGATTGTAGTCATTGGTGGGTTTTTAAAATGCTTGTATTATTTTTAGCAGACGTATGCAAAACTGATAGCCTCTTATGGGGTTTCTGAATCAAAGGCTGCTGTTTTCCATGTGTTGGGAATCTGCAAGCGCGGTGTTGCTTCCTGGGGGTAACTTAATAGTTTGCCTATTAGATGTTTGTTTGTATTTGGGTAATTGTAATTTCTTGTTTGGGGAAAAAACTTTTTGCTTCCTTATCCTGCAGAAATGTATATTCTTATTCTTTTTAAAAATACTCTTATATCTCAGATTCTAAATGATAGAAAAAAAGCTTTTCCCTTGTTCTGTTTTTCCTTTTATAGTTTGAACATCTGTAGCACTATAACATGTGTAAGTGTTTACTTTTATGGTGGGTGGGATTTTTATCAAACATGTACCTTATGGGCAGATGTTGATCAATCTTTAGCTTTGGCTCTGACCCTCCATCACTGGGAAGCAACAACTTGTAGACAAAAAGCTTAAAGATTTCCTGTTGGGGCAGTGAAGACTTTTGGTGTTTGCCTTCTGGTTGGTTTTTAACACGTTTCCATATTCTTTATGTAAAATATGGGATTTACCTGTTTGGCCAAGATTTTTCAAAGGAAAGAAACTTTATAACAACTAGAGAATATTTTTTAAAAGATCGAATAACTGTTTGTGTTTGTCCCTTTCTCATTCTGCATGTAAATACCTTACTGCTAACACAGTGTTTTATTTATGGTGAAAAAGAAAAAAATTGGCCCCCTTTTATCTTCCTGTGTTGTCTAGGAATGAGTCATTACAATTTTGTGGGGGTGTTTATTCACACTACTTACAGGAAAAGTGAAAGTGATGCGGGGAAGCGGAGGTCCTCCTGCTGCTGGAATGTTGACTCTTGGGGTGAAAAGGAGACTTGGCATCTTCTGCAGCCTGCTGCTCCCTCAGAGCTAGCCTCTCCTCCACCTCGCCTGCCTTCATGCACCTCTCAAATTACTGCTACGATCCCCACCCTGCCCTCCTCCAGTCCAAACGTTCACACTTTCTTCTGCTCTTTGGCTTTGCAAAGTCTGTACTGAGTTAACAAATATTTGGTATGAGGTCCTTGGGCCAGGAATCATTGAGTACCCTTTGTTCACTCATGAACCCGCCCCACTTTCCCCTCTGCTTTTTGTTTTGTTTTTTTGGGAGGGCGGGGGCACGCGGACCTCTCACTGTTGTGGCCTCTCCCGTTGCGGAGCACAGGCTCCGGACGCGCAGGCTCAGCGGCCGTGGCTCATGGGCCCAGCCGCTCCGCGGCATGTGGGATCTTCCCGGACCGGGGCACGAACCTGCGTCCCCTGCATCGGCAGGCGGGCTCTGAACCACTGCGCCACCACGGAAGCCCTCCCCTCTGCTTTTTAACTTACAAAATGTTCGGTACATATCAGAGAATTACGTGTCTAAATCATAAAGCATAATTATAAAATATACCCATGAGCCCATCACACATACCCATGAACCCTCCACCAAAATGGACCCAAGGTCCCTTCTCACTCCTCTGCCTCACCCCAGGTCACGTACACATACATACACACAAACATCTCTAAACAAAAGATTGGTTTTGTTTGGTTTTTTTTCATTGTAATAGAAAACGCATAACATAAAACTTATCGTTTTATTCATTCTTAAGTGTACAAGGCTATATTAAGAATATTCACATTTTTATGAAAGTGTTTGCTCTTTGAATTATATAAAACTGATAGCACACTCTCTAAATTCTTCTGGGATGTTTTTCACTCCATATGATGTTTGAGATGCATCTGTGTCGTAGATGTGTGGCTCTAGTTTATTTTCATTGCAGTATGACACTGCATTTTAATAGTATATCACAATTTATTTGTCGCTCTTGAGAGACCGTTTGGGTTGTCTCCAGGTTTGGGCTGTTCAAACATTGCTGCTGTGAATACTCTCTATGTGCATCTATGTGCACATACTGGCACATTGTTCTCGGGCCTCTGCGCAGGAGAGGAATCACTGCGTTGTGAATACGCGTACCTTTACCCTGATATGTGTGTGCTTGTAAAGCTCTCCAAAGGCTAAGCAGCTCCCTGCCGGCATTCATGCAGTCTAAATATTGACAGCCATTCTCTGATCTCTGCACAGCCCAGCACAGGTTGGGTGGGGCCCAAGCCCGTTGGCCCAGTTCGAAAGGCCTGATCTCAGCTGTCAGCTGAGTTGCTGCACGCCAGTAGGCTGTCCCCGGCCATGTACCCGGAGCTGATTTTCTGGGGCATATGTGTGATTGTGTGGGGTGTCTGTGTTTCTGGAAAGATAGTATATAGTTGAGACAGACTTGCAGTGATTGGCTTTTGGGGGCACACCTGTGGTTGGTAAGCTCTACATGGGCTTTGGCTGTTTTTTTTTACCAATGTAGTCCAGGTGCCACAAACCACATACTTGGCACATAATGGATACTCAGTAAATATTTTTGAGTGAGTGAGTGAGTGAATAAGTGAATGAATGAATGAAGGGTTTTCTCTGAGACTTTGTAAAAAGTCACAGCTTTGTGGGCTAAATACAGCATGGTGTACTTTTAATTCTCAAAGGCACTATTAAAATTTATTTTACTCTAATTTCCTCACCTTTAAACTTAAGATTTAAAATTTATCACTTAATATATTCTTTTAATATTATATTTAAGTAGTCAGTGGTTTGTGTCACAACCCATTAACCCTAGGTAAGAAGAAGTCTCTTATAATCTGAGCAGTTTCATGACAAGTTGGTGAAGTCTTTGGCACCTGGCAAGGTCTGATTGATTAAAAATTTGATTCAGTCCTGTTGGCATGGTAGTGGTAAGGGATTCATCCTTTCTCTGCCAAATCGAATTTAAATTACTACTGCAGGCAGCACAGGAATGCTTAAAGACAGTATAATCTTATTAAGGAAGAACAGTGAATTTCAAAAGCCAGGTGCTTGGACAACATTTTGAAAATAAATTTTGTAGTAATGCACTTATTTTGCTAAATAAAAAATTTTAAATCCAAAACTTTTAATGGAGAGTTTGCTGTTTTTATTTTTGACATTTATTCTAAAAGCACTGAACTCATAAAAATATTCTCTGCCATACCACAACTCCTGGGGAGATTTAATATTTTTTGGTATTTACTCTTCCAGTCTTTTCCCTGTATGCTTATAAAAATAAATATATCAGGGAAATAAAAAACAGAAACAAACTGATGTTTTGTGTCTTGATTTTTCCCCTCAGTAGACATTTAAGTATAGATATGTATATATGTAACCAATCTGTTGTTGGACATTTCACTGATTATCTATTAAAAATTATAAGCAGCTGTAAACAAATTTATATGTATATCTTTGTGCACTTGTGCAAATATTTCTGGAATAAATTCCTAGAAGTGGAATTGATTGATCAAACGGTATGTAGATTTTACATTTTGAGACATATTAATAATTTGCCCCCTGGAGGGTTTATACCAATTTATATTCCCACTGCTTCTACCAACAGCAGGCAGACCTGAAAATATAAAACGAATTCTCGAGTTTCCCTGGTGGCGCAGTGGTTGAGAGTCCACCCGCCGATGCAGGGGACGTGGGTTCATGCCCCGGTCCAGGAGCGGCTGGGCCCGTGAGCCATGGCCGCTGGGCCTGCGCGTCCAGAGCCTGTGCTCCATAACGGGAGAGGCCACAACAGTGAGAGGCCCGCGTACAGCAAAAAAAAAACAAAACAAAAAAACCAACGAACTCTCTTTCTAATTGAAAACACAGGCATCATAAAGAAAAAACTTTAAAAATGGACAGAAGTTAAATGAGTATTTCAGTGCCTATGTATTTCATTGTGTTGATTCATTTAATCTAAATATCACTCTCTTTTTGGACATTGTGCTCCCCTCCACCCTATAGCACTGCCCAATCCTAGGGGTCATTGTCATGGTACTGGTTCTTTTCTGATGACTTTTAAATACATTTTTGGGGCAGGGTACTGTGTGCTGTTTTTCTTAATATACAGGAGTATAGCTATATTCAAAGAGTTGGCAACTGTATTTATTTTACCACAACTTACAGAGTAATTCACTTTGTTGAAATTTGTCAGCTTTAAGGTATAGTGAAGAGCAGAGAAGAAACTTGGAAAACATACATGCTAGTAAGGTCACTTCCGGGTGATAGTGGATTGGTTGTACAAAAGCCACTTTGAAAACCGAAGGTGCCAAGAAGTTAGGAGGTATTCTTTGGAAATGGAAAGAGATGCTCAGTTCTGAACAGCTGGGTTTCTGCTTACTATTTCCCTTTAAGAAAAAATCCTTTTCTTGTTGTTTTAAATTTACTTATTTATGTATTTTTTAAGTCACAATTTTTTTAAAAAATAAATTTATTTATTTTATTTATTTATTTTTGGCCGTGTTGGGTCCTCGCGGCTGCGCGTGGGCCTTCTCTAGTTGTGGAGAGCGGGGGCCACTCCCCATTGTGGTGCGCAGGCTTCTCATTGCGGTGGCCTCTCTTGTGGTGGAGCACGGGCTCCAGGCTTGTGGGCCTCAGCAGCCGTGGCACCCGGGCCCAGCTGCTGCGCGGCACGCGGGATCCTCCCCGACCAGGGCCCGAACCCGCGACCCCTGCATTGGCAGGCGGACTCCCAACCACTGCACTACCAGGGAAGCCCTATTTACGTTTTGTTTTGTTTTGTTTTTTGGCTGAGTTGGGTCTTCATATGGGCTTTTTCTAGTTGCGGTGAGCGGGGCCACTCTTTGTTGCGGTGCGCGGGCGTCTCATTATGGTGGCTTCTATTGTTGCGGAGCACGGGTTCTAGGCGCGCGGGCTCAGTAGTTGTAGTTCGCGGGCTCTGGAGCGCAGGCTCAGTAGCTGTGGCGCACGGGCTTAGTTGCTCCATAGCATGTGGGATCTTCCCCGACCAGGGATTGAACCCGTGTCCCCTGCATCGGCAGGCGAACTCTCAACCACTGCACCACCAGGGAAGCCCTGAATTCCATTTTTAAATCTCTCAAGAGTTCTTGGAGCCAGATGATATTAACCAGGGAAATGTCCCTAAAGTGAGTACATAGAGGGAGGAGGGAACTAAAAGACTATAAATTCCTCTCAATTTGAGTAATCAGTTATAGCTACTCAAGAGTGGCTGGCTCATCTTTCTTCTCTACATACAAACAAAATTGCCTTTTCCTAATCCCGTTCTATCAAAGGATAAATTACCTGCTCCAATATATCAGTTATTAGAATTGCCTTTTGTGCTAAACGTCTTTCCCCCCCAAGCCTAAGAGTTTGTTAACTGGGTAAAACAGGGGCACATTATCTGGACATGTTTTGATTCTTTTCTCTGTCGTTAGTAGCAGTGCAGGAATGGCACAGTTGATTTTTTTTTAAATTTTAATGTAAAGGAAATAGTTTTTCTTAGATTATTTGTATATAATAAGTACAGCAAGGCTTTTTATTCATATAATTAGATTCCTTTCCTTTGTGTCCTTATGTTTTAGATATTCTCTGTTTAAAAAAAATGTAGCAGGATCTACTTGTTTTTAGTCCATCTTGACCATCTGTCTTTATATTTATTGTGATTACTCTTCTATATTCTTCTATATTCATTTCTGCAGTCACAGTTTGTTTTGTATTTGCCCTGCTTTTTCTAAATTTCCCATTTTGTCTCTTCTGCCTGCTTTTGGATTGACTTTTGTTTTGCTTTGTTTTCATTTTATTTTCCTCTCTGCTATCTTGGAACTTATATATGCCAGAAAATTTAACATGTGGGTTTTACCCAGTGAAATTCAAAATTAATCTACAGTTTAGCTCTACTCTTGAATAAAATATTTAGAATAATTAAATCATGTTTAAGTCTTCTGGATTTACATGCTATGTTGCCCAGTGTTCTACTTCTGTCTTATTTGTTTAACTCTCACAAATCGCACGTTATTATATTGATTAGTTGCATACAGCCAATATATGTCCAGGCTTACATTCCTTCTTGCATCTTAGGTCTTCCTGCTGGGATTATTCCTTTCTTAAATTTATCCTTTGGAAGTTCTTTTATTGCTTGTGATAACCTTTCCCAATTTTTGTTTTAAAAAAATATGTCTTTCTGCCCCTAAATCAACAGATACTGTTTTAAAGATACTGTTCTACCGAGTTCAGTCTTTCATTATTGCTGTTTCAAAGTCGGCTCTTATTCTCTTTGCTCTTTTGTAACCTCTTCTACCTATATGCTCTCATCTCTGTATCTTTTTCTACAGTAAGATTACCATGAATTTCAAAGTGGTTTTCTTTCTTTTTGAATTTACCCTGCTTGTGATGTATAAGCCTTCTTGAACCTGAAAAATCATCAAGTCCTGTAGAGCTGTTGTGACTTTGAGTATTGCATCTCTCCCACACTCTCTTATCATCTCCTTCAGGAAATCTTAGAAACATTGTACAGCTTTCTCACTCTTAATTTCTTTCAGGTGTCCCATTTTTTTTAATGCTTTGTGCTGTATTCTGGGTAATTTCTTCACATCTTTCTTCTAATTCATTATTGCCTTCAACCATGTGTCATATGTGGTTTAATCCATTTTTTAAATTTAATACATTATTGACTGGGGGATTTTTGCAGAAACTAACTCCTGTGGCCATAATATGTCTCCCGTCAAAAATGTGTTAATTTTATTATATTTTTTTATTTCTAGAATTTTTTCTTTAGATTTGCTTGGTCATTTTTTTTAAAAATAAATTTATTTATTTATTTTTGGCTGTGTTGGGTCTTCATTGCTGCATGCAGACTTTCTCTAGTTGTGGCGAGTAGGGGCTACTGTTCGTTGCGGTGTGCGGGCTTCTCATTGTGGTGGCTTCTCTTGTTGTGGAGCATGGGCTCTAGGTGCGCGGGCTTCAGTAGTTGTGGCACACGGGCTTAGTTGCTCCATGGCATGTGGGATCTTCCCATACCAGGGCTGGAACCCGTGTTCCCTGCATTGGCAGGCGGATGCTTAACCACTGCGCCACCAGGGAAGTCCGGCTTGGTTATTTTTGATGTTCTCTTGTGCTTTCATTATACTTTTCATTTCCCCTTTTAACTTCTTATGATAAACAAACATATGAAATATTATACATACTTTTTTTGGTCTGTGGTTATATTTCCAATATTTATAGTCTTTGATTCTGCAGTTTTTTGTTTCTTTTAACTCTCACTTGCTTTGTGTGTGTTTAAATTGTGAACTCATGTTCCTCAAATGCTTATCTGTGGGATTCTCTGAAGCCTGTGTTTTAATGTGTTTCTAGGGGAGAATTTCATTCTCCTCCATGTACCTGGGTGGTGCTACCAATGCAGTACCACTTTGAGTGTGAGGGTTTTGGAGGGGAGAGGGTGTGGTCACATCTGTAATATGAATTTCAGCCTCAAACCTGAGTGAGTACAGGTCTATTGATACAGGAATTCTCCATGGAGATATTTTTAGTTATTTCCACTCTACCCAGAGCCAAGAATAAGGTAGGCAGGCGACTGTCCCTGCTGTCTCCATTGCCTGATAGTGTTTTTGCCCCAAATACATTCACTCTGATCTGATCTCCACCCTGTTTGGATCCTACAGTTTCTCTTTTCCCAGACTCCTGTTGAAATGCCTGCTTCAGTGCTGCCTTATTTCTCTGGCTTTGAGCTTTCTTGGCATTTCTTGCCTTTAAGGATTTCCCCTCAAAGGCAGCCTGCATTTAATAAATTATTATTATTATTATTATTGAATGATATCCACTGTTTTCAGGTTTGTCTAGACATCTATTTTATTTTATTTTTTTATTTTTTATATTTTTGCGGTACGCGGGCCTCTCACTGTTGTGGCCTCTCCCGTTGCGGAGCACAGGCTCCGGACGCGCAGGCTTAGCGGCCATGGCTCACAGGCCCAGCCGCTCCGCGGCATGTGGGATCCTCCCGGACTGGGGCACGAACCCGTGTCCCCAGCATCAGCAGGCGGACTCTCAACCACTGTGCCACCAGGGAAGCCCTAGACATCTATTTTAGAATACTGTCAGAAACTGAAGCCCAGTGGTCTTTATGCTGGCATCATCATCTTTCACACCCACAATACTGGTGGAGAAAAGGCCAAGGGGTCCCACAGATTACACAATTTGGCAGTCTCTGTGATAAGGCCAAGGATTCCTTTAGACATAAAAATCCATAAAACTTGAGTTCCCTGGTGGTGCAGTGGTTAGGACTCAGCACTTTCACTGGCATGGCCCCGGGTTCAATCCCTGGTCAGGGAACTAAGATCCCACAAGCTGCACAGCGTGGGCATCCCCCCGCCTGCCTCCACACACAAAAATGCATGAAACTTGCCTAGGAGGTCACCTTTGACTGGAGGAAGGGAGTTGTTTTTTTTTTTTTTTTTAAAGAATGAGAGTATATCTGTTTGCAACTCTAGATAAGGGCTTTTATCATGAAAGTGTTTTGGAGTGGTGATAGTAAAAAAGCTCAACACTTAGTATTCTAGTCGTTCTTTTTTTTTTTCTTTCTGGCCGTGCTGCACAGCATGTGGGATCTTAGCTCCCTGAGGAGTGATCGAACCCGTGGTCCCTGCATTTGATGTGCAGAGTCTTAACCACTGGACTGCCAGAGAAGTCCCTAATATTTCATTCTTCTTAGGGTACATCTCTCCCTATGTTTTTCTCTAATTTTCTAGTATTGTTAAGTTTGCCATTTCATTCAAGGAGAGTATATTTGAAAATATAATAGGTAGTGTAATGTTCCTAAAAAATACCCACTCTTTGGTGTATAGAATGTGTGAGCTGGCCTTTCTATGGAGACATTTTGAATTATAGTTTTATTTCTAACATTGAAATGTTTGTGTTTTTAATCAAATTGGTTTTGATTTTTCTAAAACAGGCCCCAGGCATGGAGGAGTTGATATGGGAACAATACACTGTGACCCTACAGAAGGTGAGTACTACACATGTCATATCTGCTACAGTCTGTTCTTGAGTTTACAGATCATGGATCTTTTTTTTTAATTGAAGTATAGTTGATTTACAATGTTTCAGGTATACAGCAAAGTGATTCATTAAACACACACACACACACAAACACTTTTTCAGATTCCTTTCCATTATAGGTTACTACAAGATATTGAATGTAGTTCCCTGTGCTGTTCAGTAGGACCTTTATCTGTTTTATATATAGTTGTGTGTATCTGTTAATTCCAAATTCTTAATTTATCCCTCCCTCCCCTTTTCCCTTTGGTAGCCATAAGTTTATTTTCTATGTCTGTGTATATGTTTCAACTTTGTAAATAAGTTCATTTGTATCATTTTTAGATTCCACATATAAGTGGTATCATATGATATTTGTCTTTCTCTGTCTGACTTACTTCATTTAGTGTGATAATCTCTAGGTCCATCCATGTAGCTGCAAATGGCATTGTTTCATTCTTTTTTATGGCTGAGTAATATTCCGTTGTATATGTATACCACAACAGATCATGGATCTTATTTATTTTTACACAAACACAGTTATTGCATTAACAAGGATTTGCATGTTGTTATTTTTTTGGCTAAGGTCTGTATAGTATAGAAAATTATAGAGGTTAATTAATGTATTGAGGTTAATTAATGTATTCACCTGTCTCCAGATAGAATAGTTTATGAAAAAGAGGGGAAAGGAAGGGAGGAATGGAAATAATCTGTTCCATTTAAGGACGTTGAGGTAGCTTCTACAACTTTTGTAATTTTAATTATAGCATTTGTAACTTATTCCCTCAGTGAGTTTTAAGTCCAAACTGAAAAAAACGTTTTTTTTAATTAAAAAAAAAATGTTTTTTGGCTGTGCCACACGCATGAGGGGTCTTAGTTCCCTGACCAGGGAATGAACCCGTGCCCCTGCAGTGGAAGCTTGGAGTCCTAACCACTGGACCGCCGGGGAGTTCCCCAAACTAATTTTAAAATGTTAGTTTAGCACTCAGGAGACATGGGTTGTAGTCTTTGTCTCACTCCTGATTATATTAATAGGTTCCGAATTAATCAGATTTTAAACAACAGCCCCCTCCCCACAGTGGGGTTGAAAGTAGAAGTAAGATCACATGGAAGTGTATTTTACTTAATTTTTAAAGGTATTTCACAGGTATTGCCCCTCTTGATTAAATTAATTAGGTAATACAAAGAGCTTCTAGTACTTGGAATCCAGCACATAATCACTGCTTAATAAATGTTAGCTCTGTTCCTTTTTATTCTGACAGCAGAGTTTGAGGTGGGCAGGATAGGTGCTAGCCCCACTCGAAACGAGCACAGCCACCAAGAGTTTGTAAGTGACTTGCGTGCGGTTGAGTCAAGCTAGGCATGCACTCGTGATCCCAAAGGCTTATTCCATCAAGCTGCCTTGGTCAGCATCTAACTTTTCCTGGGCCCTGCATGGCTCTTTCTCCACTCTGAGTCTCTCCAGTCTCTGTCACCTCTTAGATGGATTGTAAGTTCCTCAAAGGGAGAGTTTTCCTTTGACTGTCACAACCATGAACTTCAACCCTTGACTTCAGTGCAAATTTGGTTCTTGAATAAATGTGTATTAAATCGATCCAGGTAGAAAAACACAGATTGGTGCTCAAGTACTGAAACTTCTGGAGCAGTAATCATGATTTCTTCAGTTGAGCGGCTTCCCCCTTTAGGTCTTATTTTTCACCTCTTGTCATCTTCTGACTCTTCTCTCTGCCCTTCCACCACATACCATTTGAGTTTGGACCCCGAACTGGCAAAGGTGAGAAACATTTTTGGCCTGGTATAGAGGATGGAGCTCTCCCTGTGTAAAACCAGGTACCAGGGGATAGCACTGCCAAATTCAAAGCCGTGTGATTAATGAACAACAAGCCAGCTTGTCTGTGTTGCTGTTTGTTATCGATTGCCACAGTGGGCCCCACGTGGGAACTTATCTTGAGGTGAGGGTTCTTTCATTCTCTGAGAAGATTTTTACGTAATGAAACCTGTATTTAGTGTGATAGTCACATACTTGCCCCTGTGATCTGGATGAAATCCGGGAGCTTAGCTTTTTTAAACACCGAAATGAGTTGGGATTCTCTATTATTTGGGTTCACTGTGATACATTTCTCTATTAATCTTGAATCTAATTAATCTGTATTTCCATCTTATATGCATGTAGAAAAGAATTTAATGCTTTGCTCTCTCATGAGATCTCAAAACTAAGTTCATCTTCGGATTTTATCTTTAGAATCCATTTCCTTCTTTTTGACCCTATATGAAAGTGAAACCACTAGCTCCCCTAACTTGGAAGTTAAAGGTATTCTTTAAAAATATGGTTTTAGCATAGATTCAGTTGTGACCAGCCCATCTGGCTCAGGCCTAGATATGAGAACAGGTATGATTGGTGAATCCAATAACACATCCTTATTTGGACAGAAGATGTAATTTCCCATCCCCTGCCAGCTTCTAGTGATAACTCCAGTCTGTGCTATCAATCTTGTCCAGCTTTCACAAGGCTGTTTCTTTTAGATAAGGAATTTCCCTTTATAAACCTGTCAGCTAACCATGATGACGCTGTACTCTGTTTCTCACTTGTTTCTCTAAGCCTTCTGTTCCTGAGCTGTCTCCGGTTATTGGTTTGACCTTTATTTTATCAAATGCTTGTAATAAATCCTGAAAACCACTTATAGAAGGATTTTATTTTAATTTTTCTCTTAACCCCAATGAACAGGATTCCAAGAGAGGATTTGGAATTGCAGTGTCCGGAGGCAGAGACAACCCACACTTTGAAAATGGGGAGACATCAATCGTCATTTCTGACGTGCTCCCGGGTGGGCCCGCCGATGGGCTGCTTCAGTGAGTGTCCTTACTCCCTGCCCCCAACCCCTGCCAGCCCACTGGTTGGCCCTAAACAGGGGGCTTTGAGTGGTGTGCACTTTTAAAATTCAAAAAGAAAAGAAAATTTTATATATGTATATTGAAAAGTCTTCAGGCAGTAATGGAGACCATAACACACTATGTTTTAACAATCCCCAAACCTTTGGGAATATCCAGACTTTGAATAGAGGAAAGCAATAATTTCCACAGGAAGATGGTTATAACTATCTATCGTAACTATCATTCCTGGGTTTAGGAATCATTTATGAACATCGAGTGTAAAATTGGCATGCTCTTTTTTTCCCCTAATGCCTACCCACACTGTCTATATTTATTTTCATTTTTATTCGTTAAGAATGAGGATAGTCTGATTAATGATTATCTAATTTGTAAGAGGGATGTAGAAATTGGAAAAATTTACCAGATGAAAACCCAAGTTTTCCAACTGCCAGGCTTCTGGTCTGAAGAGCAAATGCCATTGGAAAAGGTGCATGTCTGAGTCCCCTTAGGATAATTTCTCAGGGCAGAATCTAAAGTTAATTACACAGCTGCCTTGGCCACATGGCTCCAAAATTTAGCTTCTGTTGGCATTTCATCTCCATGATCCTCTCCAAGTTAGTATTCTTTCATACAGAGAGCATGGTAGAATTTTTACATGATTTTTTTTTTGATGAGACAAAGTAAGAGTTAGGATTCTGTGACCTCAAAATTTCTTTAAGAATCTGAGGCGAGCTCTTGATTTCATCCCCTCCAAAACACAAGTGAATATCAACCTCCTTTGGGGAGATCTGTAGACTTGCTGAAGCGCACCGTTTTCCATGGGTAAGGAGGCCCTGACACACAAGTTCCACTTGTGCTCAAACCTTGCTGCTATCCAGTGCCTCCTGGAGGGACCCCGTGGGTTTGGGTCCTTTTCCCCAGGTGGTTTCCAGGAGACACTGTCCACAGTGGGCTGAGTGGCTCCTGGGTTCCTTCCTCAGAAGAGCTCAGACCAAGTTGATGGATTAAGCCTCAGGAGTCATTAGACGCTGAGCCCTTTAAGAAGCATTTTGGGTCAATCCGCCACTTTTATTTGTTCCTAAATAAATGATTCAGAGGGATGAGATGGGAGTTTTTCACATTCCGTTTTTCTGTTTTATTTGCAGAGAAAATGACAGGGTGGTCATGGTTAACGGCACCCCCATGGAAGGCGTGCTCCATTCATTTGCTGTTCAGCAGCTGAGGAAAAGTGGGAAGATCGCTGCCATTGTACGTTCTGGGTTTGTTTTCAGCTTGCCTCGGTAGGACTTTGTTTTTATGCCCAGAAGAAAATGACTACTTGCTCTTCAGCCCTATCTAGGGACCACTATTTCCATATCCTTAGTACTTTGGGAGAATGATGTTAAGGGTGATGTAAAGATGTACGTGAGGGATGCCTCCCTGCCGTCTCCTTATCCTACTCCTGACTTAAGATCAATGCTTCTCTTGTCTGAGTGAATTTGCCTTGAGCCAGGTTAAACAATTATTCCCTAAGAGAATTAAATAGATTGAGAACAATGGTAAAACAGCATTCATTTAGAGACTAAATTATGAGCTCAGAAACTCATTTGTAAAGGCCCTCACAGGATCTGTTCTATCTTCATAAACTCCTGTTTCTTAGGAGATACTGGCAATCTGTACCATTCACTCATTTATTAGCTCACTCAGTCATTCAGCAAACATTGGTTGAAAATGACCTGAAGCAGGTCTGAGCTGCAAGGAGTGTTCACTCCAGTGGGGCAAGTGGACACACTAAGCGAGAATTGGAACACAGTGTGTTAGGGGCAGTGCTGGGGGGGGGATGCATTGGGTGTGTGGTATTTAACTTTTTTTTCAACTTTATATTATGAAAATTTTCAAACAAAAAGAAAAGTTCAAAGATTAGTATAATCAACACATATATCTTCTACAGTGTTAATATTCTGCCATATTCACTTGATTTTTCTTTATGTATGTATATAAAGACATACTTGTGTTTTTTTGTTTTTTTTTTTTGCGGTACGCGGGCCTCTTACTGTTGTGGCCTCTCCCGTTGCGGAGCACAGGCTCCGGACGCGCAGGCTCAGCGGCCATGGCTCACGCGGCATGTGGGATCTTCCCGGACCGGGGCACGAACCCGTGTCCCCTGCATCGGCAGGCAGACTCTCAACCACTGCGCCACCAGGGAAGCCCAGACATACATATTTTTAGTGAACCGTTTGAGGGGAAGTTGCAGACATGACAGTTTAATCCTTCTTACTTCTCAAGTCTCCTAAATAAGGACATTCATCTGCATAATTATACTACTGTTATCCTATTTAAGAAAAGTAGCTACAGGCTCTATGGCAGGGCTAATGGCGGTCTCTGGGAGGGCTCACGAAAATGAGTACTTCCCAGAACTGCTGCTGCCAGTGCCCTTGTCCCCATGGTGAGCCTCAGCTGCCTGCCACCTCTGCAGGAGACCCTCCAACATTAGCAGGCAAATGAAGATAAGACATCATCAGCCAATCTAAAATACCTTTCCTTGGGAATTTTGGTCTTTCAGGCTACCAGTTTGGTTCTAACAATGTGTTATTCTAGGACTTTAAAAGAGGAGGGGCCTCGTTATCTATCATCTACAGCTGTGGCTGTTGCTGAACTTTTGAAAACAATGGCCTGCATTTTATTAGTCTACAAAGACAGCAAATGTAGTCTAAGAGCACTGAATTGAATACTATGTGGTGAAATTCTTAACAAACCTATGGAAACGCTTAAACTTGCTATTCCATCAGGGATATATACTCTTCAGAATTATTTACTCTCTGTGGCACTGTCAAATCTAGACGCAGCTACTTATCAGGTCACATATCAGTTGAAAATTCTTAGGACTGCATTATTTTCTGTGTCGATGCTTAGTAAAAAAATTAGGTGTGTACCAGTGGCTCTCCCTAGTAATTTTGATGACAGGAGTTGCTTTTGTACAGTGGCCCTCAGATTCTCAAGCGCTTAATTCTTTTTCTTTTAATTTTTTATAAATTTATTTATTTAGTTTTGGCTGCGTTGGGTCTTCGTTGCTGCGCGCGGGCTTTCTCTAGTTGCGGTGCGCGGGCTTTCTCTAGTTGCGGCGAGCGGGGGCTTCTCTTCGTTGTGGCGTGCAGGCTTCTCATCGCGGTGGCTTCTCTTGTTGTGGAGCATGGGCTCTAGGCACACGGCTTCCGTAGTTGTGGCACGCGAGCTCAGTAGTTGTGGCTCGCGGGCTCTAGAGCACAGGCTCAGTAGTTGTGGCGCACGGGCTTAGTTGCTCTGCGGCATGTGGGATCTTCCCGGACCGGGGCTTGAACCCGTGTCCCCTGCATTGGCAGGTGGATTCTTAACCACTGAGCCACCATCGAAGCCCCACAAGCGCTTAATTCTAAGGAACTTTCACCTGGCTCACAATTCGTAGGCCTCATGGCAGTTCGCACAGCATGTTTTTCAAGTGGCTTTGCTGGGTTTTAGTTTGAGAAAATCTTAAAAGAAACCAAACAATCAGTGTGGGTAAGAAACATCCAGCTTGGTTTTTGGGGGAGTATATTTGGGTTAATGGGTGTATATGTTTATGAAGGAGAACTGGAATCAAAGAATGGATTTTTTCAGGGGTATAACCAGCTGACATGGATAGTTGTTGTTCAGGCACTGGGAGGCCTGGTAATAGCTGCTGTGATTAAGTATGCGGATAACATTTTAAAAGGATTTGCAACCTCTTTGTGAATAGTATTATCAACACTGATATCTTATTTTTGACTACAAGATTTCGTACCAACCAGTGTCTTTTCCCTTGGAGCCATCCTTGTAATAAGAGCTACTTTCCTATATGGTTATGATCCTAAACCTGCAGGAAATCCCACTAAAGCATAGTGGTAATACTATCTTTACCTGGTTTTTCACATTGGCGCACTGGGAGTCTCTACATTAATTCTGAACAGAGGACTTCTACAGATTCTAAGAAAAAATCACCATGCTGAGTCTGATTATAATGTTCAAATGGTTTGAAAATATACAAGTTTAGGGAAAAAATACATGTATATGTATCAAAATGCCCATTGCATCTAGAAATCAAAACTTGAAAGTATTTCCAGGGAGTAGAATAATTATCAGAGGAAACTTGAAATCTGAGTTTAAAAAGATTTTGTTTTTGATTGCTGCAGAAATAACCTATGCACTCTTTGTTGCACGAGCACACAACAAATGTCAGACATCAATTTTGCAAATTAGATATATTTAATTTTATTAAATGTTTTTTATCTTACTCTTTCTGTACAGATATATCAAATAACATGGATATTCAAAGTTTGAAAATTATAATTACGTATAATTTTGCACATATAAAGCTGTGAAGAAATAGAAGTATGATTTGAAAAACATTCTCATGTATCTCAGATTTTTATATTTATACTGAAGATTACTAAACAAAGGATTGCTATATGTTGCAGATGTTCAAATGCATAAAAATTGATAAAGTAACATTCTGGGTCTGACTTGTCAGAATAAAATTCATATTTAACTTTAATATAAAGAAATATACACATCTGTTTCTCCATCCACATTTTAAGATCTTTTAGTGCTTCAAAACTGCTGGAAGCAATCCAGTTGTTCCTGTGCTAGATAGTAGCCAGTGACTTTTACACTAATGGAGTTTTGTCCTTAATCTCTTAATTGTATTTCTTTTCTGTAAATCAGATAAATACTTGTTATTACTTTAAAATTAAAAAAAGAAAAGTAATAATAACTCTACAATATCATTTAATATACAGTCCATATCCTAAGATGACTTTGGTAGATTTTTCTTCCCCATCCAGGATCCAATCAAAGTTCACTCATCACATTTGGTCCTAATCACTTTAGTCCATTTTAATCTTTTTTTTTAAAGAGACAGCCTTTATTTTTAGGATTTTTACATTGAAGACTTCAAAAAGTGGTAGGTTTTTAGAACTTATTGACCTGTATTTAAATGGAACTGTTGACAAAGATTCACCAGAAATAATCTGAACAAGCGGGAAAATACAGTTAATGCTCCTGAAATCTACTAAAGTAATTCCAGGACATATGGTTTATCCAACATAACAATACCTCTAAATGCTGTCACTGATATGAAACTGACTGCTTCTTTTCTAAACATACAGTGGTATAATTAACAATATTCAATCACTTCTGTTCTTTCCTGAATATATAAAAATTAAAATATCAATTAAAAAACTAATATATTCTTGTCTTTAAATGTTTCTTACAGATACAGTTTCAATATTTTCGTTCAATAGTGGTGTGGTTTAAGAGACTTTTCATTCACAAGTCAAACAACAATCCACCCAAAGGGAACTGACAGTCTATAGGCTCATAGTGCAAATAAAGAGTTCGGGAATTCGGCAACTAAAATACAAAACATAAAATTCTTAGAAGATACATGCAGTAAGCTCTGCTAAGCAGCTGGCCACAGAACTAGAACATTTGGTAATTTTCCTGGTGATTTCAATGGGACTCCAGAGGTTTCCAAACTCGAACTCTCAGGCTTTGTATTTTGCTTTCCCAGTTTCGCTAATGACACAAACATGATTCAAATCCCTGAAGTATTCATTGTAGTCAAGGGCATATCCTACAACAAACTTGTCTGTAATTTCAAATCCAACAAAGTTTGGTCTATATCCAACACTTTGAGGGGTCCTTTTCACCAGCAAGCTTGCAGCCTTGACCATCTTTGGATTATGCTGCTTGACCAAGGAAAGCAAGGTTTGCCTTGTTTTGCCAGTGTCAGTTATATCTTCAACAGTCAAGACATTCTTTCCAGTTAAAGTTGAGAGATCATCTCCACCAATTACTTTTTTTTTTAACATTCTTTTTGGAGTATAATTGCTTTACAATGGTGTGTTAGTTTCTGCTGTATAACAAAGTGAATCAGCTGTACGTATACATATATCCCCATATCTCCTCCCTCTTGCGTCTCCCTCCCTCCCACCCTCCCTATCCCACCCCTCTAGGTGGTCACAAAGCAGCGAGCTGATCTCCCTGTGCTATGCGGCTGCTTCCTACTAGCTATCGGTTTTACATTTTCCACCAATTACTTTTACCTCACCTGTTGACTGGTCATTACAGTAGCTCTTCAGTCTGATAAAATCTAGGCATAGGTATAGATCTATCACTATTTCTGTTCAGTGCTTGGATGTAATCCAGCAGGTCAGCAAAGAATTTATAGCCCCCGTTGAGCACACAGAGGGCCACGATGTGATGGCCTCCCATCTCCATCACATTCTCAAGCCAGCTGTTCGGTCCTGTCCATATTTAGTCCATGAAGAATAAACACCTTTTCCAAATCCTCAGCATAATGATTAGGTCTACAGAATAAATCTAGGTCATGACCTGGTGCATCATCACTAATCACGACTCTGGGGCTGCGGGTCGCCATAGCGGAGCCGACTGGTGCGCGGGCTGAGGGCAGTCTCGGTAGGAGAAGCCGGCGGCGGGTCTGAACAGAAGGCGGAGGGCGGGAGGCTGCGCGGCGCGCGAAAGCGGAGTGGTCCGCCCGAGCGCTCTTCGCTGCCTCCACTCAGCGCCCTCGTCGGTCCATTTTAATCTTAAAGGATCCCTCTTTTACCTCCTCTCTCCCCTTACCTGCCTCCCACCTCTTTTGAATGACATTGACTTTTAGATGAACCTACGCACTTGTGTACAGAATGTCTCACTTTCTGGATTTTCATTTTTGTAACTTAGTGATTTAAATCCCTTTGGTGCTTTTCACACTTTGAGTAGAAGCAGATTTTGGAGGCACTGTGCTCAGAGTTTTATACTTATTGTCTTATTTTATCCTTGACCCCCCTGAGGGGGTCCTCATTTTCCAGATGAGGACCCTGAGGCTTAGCAACTGGGTGGGGACACAAGAGTTTTACTGGAAGGAGAACCCGGGCTCTTAACCACTGCATTCTCTATGTTTGGTTGTGATTGTCTTGCGTCCCCACTGTTTGTTTTGTGACAGGTGGTCAAGAGGCCCCGGAAGGTCCAGCTGGCCCCGCCGCAGGGCAGCCCTCCCGTCCACGAGCATGACCGGGCTTTCGAGCTGATGGACGAATTTGATGGCAGAAGCGCGCGCAGCGGGTACAGCGAGAGGAGCCGGCCCAGCAGCCGCGGAGAGTGCAGCCGCAGCTGGGAGGACAGCCTGGAGAGGGGTCGTCCCCACGACCGGGCGCGCAGCCGGGAGCGGGACCGGAGCCGCGGCCGGAGCCTGGAGCGGGGCCTGGACCACGACGACGACTACTACTACCGGCGAGCCCGAGAGCGCAGCCGTGGCCGCAGCCTCGAGCGGGGCCTGGACCACGACGACGATGACTACCGGCGAGCCCGGGAGAGGAGCCGCGGCCGGAGCATTGACCCGACCTACGATCGCGCCTACAGCCCGGAGCGGGAGTATGGCCGCAGGGCCCAGCCCGATGCCCGGTACGGGACGTCCTGGAGCCGCAGCCGCGAGCACCTCCACTCCCGCAGCCCCAGCCCCGAGCCGCGGGGACAGCTGGACTCGGACAGGCCCATCGGGATCCTTCTGATGAAAAGCAAAGCAAATGAAGGTAGTCATGCTTGATGAAGAAAAAGCACTATAGTAGCTAACTCTTACGTGGAACCTGCTGTGTGCCAAGCACTGACCTAATAAATGCTTTGCACAGATTAGCTCATTTTGTCCTCACCACCACCCGCTGTGGGAGTTAGTCATATCTTCATTTTATAGACAAGGAAACTAGTGGCACAGAAAAGTTCATTGACTTGCACAAAGTTGTATCATCAGTGACTAAGCCAGGTGGTGGAAATCTGGCTTTAAACTAATAGGCCAGTGGTTCTCAGAGCAGCATAAATATCACCTGGACGCTTATTAGAAATGTAGATTCTCAGGCCCCAGACCAGCCCCCACTGAATCAGAAGCACTGGGGTGGCCCCTGGGGTCTCTGTGTTAACAGGCTCTCTTGGTGAAACCAGTGCAGCTTAAACTGTTGAAACCACAGTAGGGGACAATACTCCAGGTAATCTTGATTGAGTTTTTGCTCTATGCCAGGGCCCTCTGTGGAATAAATACTTTCTAATTTAATCCTCACCAGAAGCCTTTGTGGTAGGTAGGAGACTTCATTCCTCTTTTACAGGTGGGTATAGCAAGGTGCAGAGAGGTTTTTGGTGTGTCCACAGATGAGGCAGGCTCTGGCCCAGGCTGCCCGTCCCATGTTGCGTGCCTGGAGCAGTTGCATACGCTTAAGCACATCCAGATTAACTAAACCCCTTTGTGGCAGCTGGACAAGCAAGTAGCACTTGCAGTGAGGTGAGGCTTCTGCAACTCAGAGATGGGAGGTGACATGCCCACATCTTGAAGCTGGTAAGTAAGTGGTGGAGTTGGAGCTCAAACTTCATCTCTTGGAAATAGATGATAGGAAACAAGTAGGTGAATGAACAGGGATTTAGAGCCCCATGTTGAGCTATTCCCTGCATTGATTTTTAGCTTCCAACTTTTTGAATTCCTGGTAACATCTTTTATCTCTGCATGTTCTCTAATTGTCCTCCTTCAAAGAGGAAAAAAGATAAGAGTACCCAAGAGGGCAAAGTGAAAGACCTCTTGCTTTTTAGGTTGGGAATTTGCATTTTAAAGAGCCTATCAGATGAGAGGGTTTGTTTTCTTTAGTTCTTCTAGAGGAGCTTAAAGAGTTGAGTTATACAATTGGGTATCCATTGAAAGGATATTGAGGTAACTGCAAGGATGCGAATAATGGGATACTGGAGCCCAGGTCCAGAAAACAAAGGTGAAAGTTGAGATGGTACTATCTCTGAGGAATGTGAATCTTGGGAGATTTAACAATTCTAGAAAATCTTTATAACCATGGACAATGACGTATTAATTCATCAACCCCCAAGAATTGCAGAGTAAAAACCATTCTGCTTCCAGATTGTGGACCGTAGAGAAGTTTTGAGAAAGATAACTTGACACAAGGCCTCCTTCACAGAAGGCTGATGCACGTCCGGTAGGACTTGCACCCAGATTCTTGAGTTCCCCGTTGCAGTGCTTTTCAGTATTTTCCTCCCCCTCTCTCTCCTCTTCCCCTTCTTCCTCTTTCTCCTTCTCTTCCCCCCCCTCCTCCTGCCACAGAAAGAACCACATCTTGCAAATAATCGTGGAGGCACCAATATGTGAAAAACTTGGCCAAGTGTTTCACGGAACGGTACTTAACTCTGAGTGATGATTTTTGAGAGGTTCTCTTACATTAAATTAAAAGATACTGGTCCCAACTCACTAAATTGATTTCAAGACTCACTCATGAGTTGTGACCCACAATTAAAAAGATGTTTGTCCTAAGAAACTGCCCACATCATGCCTGGTCTTAGTAATACTAGTAAGGAACAGAGAGGGCTCATGCCCCTTTGCTGATGCGCCATTTTACTGCTTCTGGGCCATTTTGCTTTTTAAACTTAGAATTCAGTGTTTGCTTGTTTGTTTTTTCCAAAGTTCTGCTTTTTAAAAGATTTTTTAAGCCACCTTTTGCTAAGATGACACGGTAGTTTAGCTATCACTGGCTAGAGTTG
Organism: Tursiops truncatus; assembly: GCF_011762595.2. Taxonomy (NCBI): domain Eukaryota; kingdom Metazoa; phylum Chordata; class Mammalia; order Artiodactyla; family Delphinidae; genus Tursiops; species Tursiops truncatus. The sequence goes on from NC_047039.1 coordinate 65,692,623, forward strand.
CATAAGAATTAATCTTTACAAATATCTGGCTGCAGGCAAAACCTACATTTGATTAAGAAAAATAGGATCCATTCACATGGCCAGCTTTTACATGTTTCATGGGCATCAGATAGCCTTGCTGGTAGAAGTCTTAGAAGATGGCCAACTGACTTTTTTTCCTCATTTGAGAGGTGCCCACAAACATACCAATAGCAACCTATTTGTAATTTTACAATAAGAGTGCAGTTTTTAAGAGGATGGAGGAATTGTTGACACGTGAGAAAGAAGTCATTGCTCAAGTTTGTCTCAACCTTCTGTCCTGGGCTGTGAGGCTGTTTAACCTGTAAGGAATTGCCATCCCTGAAGAAAATGCTGTCTGTCTTACCTTTATTCTTTCTTGAGTATCAGCTCCCTAAAGGGCAGGGGTGGACCTTAACAGCTTTAATCCTTGTGGTAAGATCTGAATCTAACTTACTATAAGTCACTTAAAACTTCTCTTTAAATCTACTTCTAAGTGGCAGAAAGTTACTTTATTTTGAATTGATAAGATTTTTTTTTTATTGGAGTATAATTGCTTTACAATGTTGTGTTAGTTTCTGCCGCACAGTGCGGTGAATCAGCCATATGCATACACACATCCCCTCCCTCTTGGACCTCCCTCCCACCCCCCATCCCACCCAACTAGGCCATCACAGAGCACCAAACTGAGCTCCCTGTGCTATACAGCAGGTTCCTACTAGCTATCTGTTTTATACATTGTAGTGTATATATGTCAAACCTGGTCTCCCAATTCATCCCACCCTCCCCTTCCCCACCGTGTCCACACATCCGTTCCGAGTCTGCCTTTCTATGCCTGCCCTGCAAATAGGTTCATCCGTACCATTTTTCTAGATTCCACAAATATGCGTTAATATACGATACTTATTTTTCTGTTTCTGACTTCACTGAGTCCATAACAATAATAATAAAATTTGAGTGTGCCTCTTTTCAAACCTGCTAGGTTTAGGTAGCTTCCTAAAATAACCAAAATTCATCCTTAAAGTGTGTATTTTTACATGTTTAATAAGTAAAATCAGAATAGTCTGAATAGTATTTAAAATATTTTCAAATGTACATACTTAGTAAATACAGTGGTTTTTCTTGAGAACAATGCAAAGTCCATAAATCCCCAGAGCTGTGCCAGTTTTAGTTGAATACTTTATTTGTTGCTTTGCTGGCTTATCTACCCCTTTTCTTCACACAGTGACATTTTTTCAGTGCCAAATCCCACACAATCTAAATTGTTACAGATAGAGGGTTTGCTATTTGTGGTACTTTCCTGTAGGCAACTGTATTGTCAGTAGAACACGCCTGTTAAGATGTACTGAATTGTTTTTTTTTTCTCCCCAACATTTTGTTTTGAAAAGTGTTAATTTTGTGGCAAATAACTCAAATAGCCTTCACCTAGTTTTACCAATTGTTAACATTTTGCCACATTTGTTTTATTTCTCCTTTTTTTCCCTTTCTCCCTCCCCCGTCTTCCTCCCCTACCGCATCTCTCTGTCTCTAAATGGTGTTTTGGAACCACTTGAAGGTAAGTTGCAGGCAAAATGACCCTTTACCCCTAAATATTTCAGCAGGTATCTCCCAAGGATAGAAACATTGCCCTTCATAACCATAATGCCATTAATACTCTTAAGAAAGTTAGCATTAATATGCCTTTTAGTATATTATAGTGCAGTTTATTTTGAAGTTGCTCCAAAATAATGTAATCCACCCCTACCCCCCACCTCTACCCCATATTGGATTGAGGATCTAGTGAAGTTTCACGCAGTGCATTTGGTTTTTATGTCTCTTTTAATCTAGAACAGTCCCTCTGCCTCTTTTTCTTTTTTTTTTAATGACATCGACTGTTTTGACAAGTGAAGGCCGGTGGGCTTACAGACTGTCTCACATGCAAAATTAATTTTGCATACATATTTTTAAATCATCCTAAAAGCCAGCCTTAGTTTTCTGAACACGTTGATGAAATATGTGTTTGTTTGTGTGTTTGTCTTCTAGAGTATGGTCTCCGGCTCGGGAGTCAGATCTTCATAAAGGAAATGACCGGAACAGGTCTAGCATCTAAAGATGGCAACCTGCATGAAGGAGACATAATTCTCAAGGTGGGTGGGTTCATGCTCAGCTTCCTAGTCTGTATTTCCGCATTCAAGTGCCAAGTCAGTGAAACTTTGTTGAGATAGGAGTCAATAATAAGACAAAGCCTGGAAGGGCAGCAGAGAGATCATTTTTATCAGGAAAACCAGACTTGGAGATTTGTAATAGTGTAGTGTCAGTTAAAAACAAAAATCTTGGGGGTTCCCTGGTGCAGTGGTAAAGAATCCGCCCACCAATGCAGGGGACACGGGTTCGAGCCCTGATCTGGGACGATCCCACATGCCGCAGAGCAACTAAGCCTGTGCGCCACAACTACTGAGTCTGCGCTCTAGAGCCCACGAGCCACAACTACTGAAGCCCGCGTGCCTAGAGCCCATGCTCCGCAACAAGAGAAGCCACCAATGAGAAGCCCGCGCACCACAACAAAGACCCAACACAGCCAAAAATAAAATAAATTAAAATAAATTTTTAAAAAATCTCAACAAAGTCTTTCTTCTTCCCTGTTTATTAAAAGTTTAAGCTCCTGTTCTCTAAACGAAGGAAAGATGAGAGGGCAAGTTGGTGGTATATGAATGCTGAATATTTAATCGTTTTTGTAAACCTCTCTAGTCAGGAAACATGTTCCAGTAGTAAACCAAACCATCGTCTTGAGCTTGGAAGTTAAATAAATTAGCAGAGTAACTTAAGTACACTACAGCTTTCTCAGGCCTGTGTTTGGGTTCCAGGCATGTGGGGTTATATTTAATTTAAAGGATAATTCATTTTTATTCAGTCAGTCATCCTAAAGCCCACGTCTGTTTGAGTAACTGAGCAAAGCCCTTAACTTTTTAGAAGAGGAAAATAAGAATTTTCTGTTTTGCTGTGGGTAGTTGTATTGCATGGAACATTACTCTTCTTCATAAACACAGATAAATGGAACCGTAACTGAGAACATGTCTTTAACGGATGCCCGAAAACTGATAGAAAAGTCAAGAGGAAAACTCCAGCTCGTGGTGTTGAGGGACAGCAAGCAGACGCTCATCAACATCCCCTCGTTAAATGACAGCGACTCAGAAATAGAAGGTAAAGAAAGGGGAGGCTGTGAGCTGAGCTGGAGGAGAGGAAGACTGTTGCTTCTGCATTGTCATCTCTATCTAGCATAGCCATTCACCTGGAAGTTAAATTTCTAACAGAAGCCTCTCTTTTAAACTTTAATTCCAGGTTTGGTTGTTATTTTCTTATTAAAGGGTCTGTTGAAATTAGGATTCCAGTATGAAATTCTGGTGTACTTGTGAATCCCTGCGGACTCTGAGGCCATTGAAAACAAAACTTGTTAGTAAAAAAATGTATGTGGGAGTGGTTCACAGAACTAACCACATACATTTGTAAATTGCTCATTCTTGTGCTTTATCATGTGATTTTTTTTTAAGTGACTGTTAATATTTCCAACAAAGAGAAGACAATGTAGAGGATAGTTAAAACTGGTAGACACTATAATAGACTCAATCAGAATGGATGAATAGTCTGGTATTCATTGGTTAGCAATCTGTGTCACCTCTTCTCTTATGAAGCTATAGTCGTTTCTTTTTTTTTAATTTGAATATGAATTTTACATAAGATAACATTTATTTATTTGGTCTCTCTTCATTAATTTCCACAGCCAAATCCAACTTCTTGTCCTTCAAAATGGTCTTGTGTCTTCTTAGCCCTTTACTTTTTGGCGGGGCGGGGGGCTCTTGGGCATGTCTTTATTATTTATTTTTATTTTTTTAATTGAAGTATAGTTGACATACAGTACATACGATAACATTTTAACCATGTAAAAACTACCAATAAAAATAAATAGGCATGCTATTTCCTACTTAATCATCTAGTATTGGCTTTGTGCAGAAAAGTTTAGAAAATATTAAGTTCTCAAGTTTAGAAATGGACTTGTTGATCTTTAAAAGAATTACTTTATAAAACCTTAAAACTTGGTTTAATTTCTATTATATACAATGTCTAATCAGGTGGTTACTGCTCTGAATACAGGAAAACACGTAGAGCACAGGAAGTAATGCCAGGGTGCTAGGAGCTTACGGGTTATTTCCTTGTTACTCCAAGTGTGCTGCTTAGCCCACTAGCAGCATCGTGTCATCCAGGAGCTTGACAGAATTGCAGAATCTCGGGCCCGGCCCAGAAGAGTTGCATTCTAACAAGATCCCAGGTGATATGTACGCACATTAAAGTTTCAGAAGCACTGGTCTATGTGCACACTCAAAATGAGTGTGTGTGTGTGTGTGTGTACCTGTGTATATACATTAATATAGATTCACACATACACACACACATATATATATTCCCATCATTGGATTTTGTCTCTTCAGTGTCAGCTTTGATGGAAAGTATGATGAAAGAGGAACATAAAATTCTGGATTTAGAGCCCTCTTTGTTAATTAATGCCTTTCCTTTCAAACGATCAGATTCTTTTTTTTTTTTCAACGAAAGACTCAGACTAATAGCACATTTACTGCCTGCCCTCTCTTCCATTTCCCCTGTTTCCTTGCCCAGAGAATAGAATAATTTCTGGCACAGGTCTCAAATGTTTTATTAAGAAGTCTTTTCTTATTTTTGAAATCAGATATCTCAGAAATAGAGTCAAACCAATCATTTTCTCCGGAGGACAGACGACAGCAGTATTCCGATTATGATTATCATTCCTCGAATGAAAAGCTGAAGGAAAGACCAAAGTAAGATGATGAGTATTTTCCCTTGCCCACATCCCTGTGAGTGTACGCACATATGTATTTGCAAATCTGTCACATGATGAGACGTTAACATGACGTGTGCTTAAGTTCAAGAGAGGACACGCATAGCAGATGGTCCAGGATGGGCGCCACACCCACTCCCTTTAAGTCCACTGGAGATATTGCAGCTGCAGTGAGCGCAGAGCCCAGCAAGGAACCCACATACCAAGAGGAAGCCCCAGGTGAGGCTCATTTTAAACAGTCATGTTCAGGTGTCAGTGCTTGGTAATTCCAGAAGGTGGCTGGAAAGAGAGAGAGAAATTATTTTAAAATCATTTTTATATATGGAAGAGGCACTCCTGTCTCATTTAATATTGAGAAAAATACAAAGAATAACAGCTCTTTCTGTGTGCCAACAGATTGGTCACCTTTTGTTATGTTTCATTAGTCATGGTCCTTTTGTCTCCCATCCCTGATCCCAACCTGAACTGTTATCTGCTCACAACACTTCTGACACCAACTGTGTGGGTTTTGTCCTCTGCCCAACTACCAGTTCTCGAATTCTCCAGACACCGACCGGGTGTCGTACAGTTCAATTCAGTTCTGGCACTGACTACCCAAGTTCGTGCAGACCCCACAGGTTAAGGGCTCCGTCTCACAAGATGCCCCCACTACAGGCGCCAGTCACGAGTCCCGGGTTGCCGCCTTCACTTCCGACCAACCAGCTCTAAACTGGGGGTTCCCGTGACTCTTTCCTCAAGTTTGATAATTTGCTAGAATGACTCACAGAACTCAGGAAAGCACTTTATTTACTATTACTTTTTTTTTTTTTTTAAATACAAGATACAATTTAGGAAGAGCCAAATGGAAGAGCTGCATAGGGCAATGTCTGGGGAGAGGGTGGAGAGCTTTCCTGCCCTCTCCAGGCACGTCACCCTCCCAGCACCTCAATATTTTCACCCACCCTGAAGCATTCTGAATCCCCTTGTTTATGGGGGCTTTGTCATGTGCATGGCTTTCTCTTCCTGGTGACCAGCCCCATCCTGAGGCTCTCCAGGAGTCATCTCTTTAGAACAAAGGATGCTCCCATCACCCAGGAAATTGCAAGGGATGTAGGACCTCTGTGTCAGGAACTGGCCTCAAAGATGGAACATTAGAGCAAAAGATACTCCTGGCACCCGTTTCACTCCAGAGATGAAAGGGACTTTAGGATCTCTGAGGGTGGGGAAGAGACCAAATACATACTTCTAATTATGTCACAGTCACATTTTGTCAAATTTGATTAGTTGAAGTCCTTTTATGTCCCATTTCTGATCTCAACTCCATTCCCTACCCCTGCCCCCAACCCCATAAAATTATCATGATTTAAATGCATAAATATTTATCCATGGGAAAAAAACAGCATTATTACATGGCTTTTAAGTTACTTAAAAAATGCTACCTGCTTGTAAACGTGATTATGCACCTTGCATTTTAAAGGTTCATTTTCTTCTCACTTCTTTTGAGAAATCATTGACACCTACTAATGCCTCAAACTTAAACTTAAGACATTTTTGTTTGATGTGATAACATATGTAGCATAGGGTACAGACTTGAATTTTTTGTGGATTTTGTGATCTTTATATTTAGAGACAAGACAAAGCCTGTTCGTCCAGGTCGGTAATGATGTTTTTTAATCCACAGTTCCTCCACCAAAACCAGCCCCAAGAACTGTTCTTCGTCCGAGTCCTGAAGATTTAGCAATATATGGGTATGTATTTCAGTCTTTCTTGCTTTCCCCCTTTCTTCCTCCACACAGCTCTATCTCCTTAATGGAAATTTGGAAGAATGGTTTTCTTAAACTATAGATGGTGATTTTGCATATAATCAGCTGCCCTTTAACCAACCCCTATTGCTACTGTTTGTGAGAAAGAGAAATCGTTTGTAGGACGAGTAAAATGTGGAAGTGAGTGAATGTTAACTTTGTCTGCTTACCTGGCTAGTTTTCCAGATGTTATTTTGAATACTTGAGTTTGCCAGGTCAAGAACGCCCACATGGATGAAGTATTGCTTAAGTATGGTGCCTCTGTAGGGGCTATAGTGACAGGTGATCCTGGCATGTGGAGGGAGGGGAGAAGTGATACAGTGCTCTGCACTTGACAGTGAGAACCCCTGCTTCCAAGCAGTGGCCTCTGGATTCGGATCCTGCTTCCCTGGACCCAGGCTGTGTCTCCATTTGACAGGATCCCTATGGGGTCAGCAGGCTTTCCTTTGAAAGAATCCTGAAGTAGGAATCAGATGGCCTTTATTTTTGCTCTAATCCTGCCCATTATTTGCTTTTAATCTTGAATGAGTGTACTTAAACATTCTCTATTTCTGTTCTTCACTGGTAAAGTGGCCTACTGATATTCATCTCATAGCCCCAAGGAAGATAAAATTATAGATTATGTGAGAAAAATGAGAGAGAGCTTTTTTTTTTTTTTTTTTTTTTTTTTTGTGGTACGCGGGCCTCCCACTGCCGTGGCCTCTCCCGTTGCGGAGCACAGGCTCCGGACACGCAGGCTCAGCGGCCATGGCTCACGGGCCCAGCCGCTCCACGGCATGTGGGATCTTCCCGGACCAGGGCACGAACCCGTGTCCCCTGCATCGGCAGGTGGACCCCCAACCACTGCGCTACCAGGGAAGCCCCGAGAGAGATATTTTAAAAGGGTAAATCACTCTATAGATAGAATAAATTAAATTGCTCACTGCTAATGTTGGTTTTCCTTTACCCCGCCCCCAACCCCCCCCCAAAAAAATCTCCCATCTTTCTTTCCTGAAACGGAACCCATTGCAGCCCCAATACCAAAATGGTGAGGTTCAAGAAGGGAGACAGTGTGGGCCTCCGGTTGGCCGGTGGCAATGATGTCGGGATATTTGTGGCCGGCATTCAAGAGGGTACCTCAGCGGAGCAAGAAGGTCTTCAAGAAGGGGACCAGATTCTGAAGGTAGGAAATCCCAGCCCTGTTTCTAAATGTTACTGGGGAAGAGTGGGGTTTTCTGGAGGGTCTTACATAAGGGACAGGAAAGTGGTCCAGCTTGTGAAAATAGACCAACTGCAGGTTTGTTGCTGCCAAGCATCAGGTCTCTGTTTCCTTCGAATGGGTCCTGTCTCCTAGTCCTGGAACCCAAAACTCATCCCTATGTCTGTGGGACTTTATAGTGTTCAAGACCCTCACAAAGATTTTTATTAGTTTGATTAACAAAAAAATGGAGACTTCAGCTAAAGGGCTAGGTAGAAGAGCTTTCAAAAGATCCTGCTAATGGTTGGGTTTTAGTTGATGCCCCTGCTTGGTTGTCACTCTTCAGGCCGTGTGCTGGAACTGAACAAAGGTGGGTATTGGCATCAGATCATCTGATTTGAATCCTGTCCCAGCTTCATATGAGTCTGTGGCCTTGGCTTCGGCTGTGAGACTCGGGTTTCTGTATCTGTTCAATGGGGATAAGCATACCTGCCTCGCAGGCACCCTGGGAACATTAGAACAGATGATACTCGCAAGGCGCCCAGCAGAGTTCTTGGCACAGAGTAGGAAAGTCAGTGTCTGTTCTTTATCCTGTTGGAAACTAACGAGTTGCTGCCATTCAGTGTGTTACTTACATCTAAAATTGTCCAGGAAGGAGAATCCCTGGTTAATCAAATATTGGTACTTTTCAATTTACTATATATATGTTTGTATAATCTATTGGTTTAAAAAAAGGATAACCAACTCATCTCTGACATTTTATCATGTATTTTCCACTGACTTCAGTATTAACTTCAGGAACACTGAGTACCTTGTGACTATAAAAATACAGAATGCTGGGGAATTGTCTACACCAGAATTTCTGCTTCTGTAAACTTGCATTTCTTATGCGTACTAGGTGGTCTGGTAAGAGCGTCTAGCCTCAGAGGAGAGGGGAGAAAAGCAGAATTCCCAAAGGAAGCAGGCAGAGCACAAAAAGAGGTGGTCCTTTTCCTTCTTGGCCCTTGGCCTCATGGTGGTAGTTCAGATTTCATTTCTGGAGCCGATGAAGAGCAAACCTTGACCTTGAGCTTTGCTGAAGCTTTCCAGTGACATTCTAGACCCTCTTCGGCTCTGGACAGGATCCTAGAAGACTAAGTGTACCTGAGTGAACCTCAGGGTACCACATGATCGTAGGAAATAGCACTTACCAAGTGCTACCGATAAGAGCCCTGTTTGAGTGCCAGCTTATACCAATTTACTCGTGGGCTGATGCCAAAGAAGAAAAAGCGTGTTTCCTAACTGATGTGGGACCGTAGGAAGTCAGGTAGGAATTTGGAAACTTTTGCTCACGAAGGTTCAAGGATGACATATTTTTGTACCCTGTGGGGAAAAGGATTTTTAGAATTTTCATAAAAAAAATAGTAAATTCACTTAGGGGCTTGACAGACCTCTCTAAGTCGTCAAAATGAGAGTCACTTCCATGTGTAAAAGTCGTGATACACAATGTTTTCTACTTGAGAAAGTGTCTTGTTTCCTGTTACCACCTTGGCGACAAGGAAGAAACTGTGGGAACCAGCTTCTTTTTTTTTTTTTTTTTTTTGCGGTACTCTAGCCTCTCACTGTTGTAGCCTCTCCCACTGCGGAGCACAGGCTCCGGACGCGCGGGCCCAGCTGCTCCGCGGCATGTGGGATCTTCCCAGACCGGGGCACGAACCCGTGTCCCCTGCATTGGCAGGCGGACTCTCAACCACTGCGCCACCAGGGAAGCCCAGGAACCAGCTTCTTTTGCAGTAGTCTCATCTGGAGGTCAGGCAGTAGATGGTCCTCATTCTTGGGTGTGTGGAAATTTTCTGTTGACTACAAAAGGAGCCCTCAATTCTTCAAAGGGGTGAAAAAGATTGAGCTCACCTACCGGGGCAGAGAAGTTGCGACACAGCCTTAGCGTAGCTGACACAGAATCCTCTTCAGGCTCACAGCAGACACAGCTAGACCGTGTAGACTACTAAATAGATAATGGAAGAGGATATTTATTGGGGAGGGCTGTACAACCTAACCAAAGTGCTGTCTTGGCCTTTTTTCCTTTAATTTGTTTCAGCACTCCTTTTCATGGTCAAATTGAATATATCAGGGTACAATGTACATACAGTAAGCACTTTACTCTGCTGTGGGTTTTTTAAGTGCAGCTCTTCCTTTTGTAAAGGTGACAGCTTGACATGTGGAACGAAAAAGTGAGTGTGCTGTGGCGAAATATGTGCCTTGTAACTAACAGAAGTGCACGTGCTTTAGTGCTTGGCTTACCTATCTCTTTGCTTATTTTTTTACCTGGTATGATTGTCATTTCTCTTTCAGAAACTATTAGAGGAAGGGAAAGAGAAAAAAAAGCTCCTAAGTTTGGTTATTAACCATGTGGATTTTAGCTACCAGGTGTTGCTTTAATTTTGACCATTATAGTTTTTGGCTTGACAGAAGGTCAGTCTCTGAATAGAGAAGGACAGAGGGACCTCCAAGGTCTTCCCCCATGCCCTGTGGCCCTATCTTATTTAAATAAACAAATGCAAGCATGTACAGTGCATATAAAAACATACACGTGACCACATATAGACACAGATGTAGATCTGCAGATGGTGCATAAGAAAGGATTAATTACCAAAGCGTGAATATCCCTAATTCAGGGACAGAGAGATGGGAATGAGCTGTCTTAAGTGCTATAAATATTGTTTCAATGGAAAAGTTGACGTGATTGGTTTAGTAAATCACTCTATTTTAAACGCACCAAGTAAATTTTAATCTCATGCCTATTTTCACTTAATGGTAAATTCCAACCTTAATTAAATTAGACTCAATTAATGATTTTTTTCAGTAGTAAGGCATTACTCTTTGATTAAAGGATTCTACAAGTCCTCAGTGACTGAAGAAAATATTTCAGAGGAATTCTGTATCTTCACTTCTGTAATACATTATCAAAATATTAGGTACTTTAAAATCATTTTTACATTTTACTTATGTGTAATTATTCTGTTTTAAAGTGGTTTTCAAGGTACAAGACAAAGATGTCAAAATGTCTTTTTCTTTGTCCCACTTTTCAGTTTTACCTGCTTTCTAACTTGTCTTCTGAGCGCTATTTACAGTGTACCCTACTCAGTGGGGAATAAATGTGAACTTCTTGCCCATTATGTATCAGAAGCTTAAACTAAAAGCCTATAGATTAGGCTAATGGTCTGCCACCTAAGACTAATGTTCTTCAATTTCAGGTGCTAGAAGCTGTAAGAGAAAGGTGGATTTGGTCGGAATCCTTCTTTGCAGGCTTTTATTTGAATCAATTTGAAAAGTATTAGTGCCTTAAGCTGGGCCAGCACGCTCATTTACCATAGACCCCACCAGTCCTTATTGCATTACAGTAATTGGATTTGTACCTTCCTGGCCACCTCTACAGGAGATTCAAAGAAGAGAGGGAAGCAGACACAGCTACAAGAAATTCTAACCTGATCCAGTGATGAGTCCTTGGTGGAATGGCATAGTCCTAAGGGGTGTGCAGTGTGGGGAGGCAGGAGGATATGGTGGTACCCACAGCCCAGGCCGGGTGCTAAGAGTCCCTGGGTAGGGCACGAAGGACTTCTTTACATCTGAGGTTTGCTGTGGGCAGGCCCTGATGAAAACAAACAGATCAGAAGCAGGTGGCACCTTTTTGAAAACAACTTATTTCTTCTTGTTTTGCTTTTTCTGTTTGCCCCTCCGATCAGGTGAACACACAGGATTTCAGAGGGCTCGTTCGGGAGGATGCCGTTCTCTACCTGTTAGAAATCCCCAAAGGCGAAATGGTGACCATTTTAGCTCAGAGCCGAGCTGATGGTGAGCAAGTTTGGTTATGAGTTTAGTGGGCGGTAGGAGAGGGAGGTAGCTTGGGAGCACAACAGGAAAATCTGGGTATTAAAATATCGAAGTGGATCCTGACACCTGATCTCTAGGTCGTAGGTATGTGGAAAGAATTCGGGTACCATTTAACTTTCTATACACATGTTTTCTGTGCACCTACTGAAAGAATTTCACTAGTTGTGTGATTTTGGAGTAAAACTGCTTTTCTGGACAGAGATCCATCCTTAATTACTGCCTGAAGTTATTATTGAGTTTTTCCATGACAGATGGAAAGGGCCACACCTGCTGGTCAGCTCTCATATTAACCCGTATCAGTCTGACAAGTTGCTTCACCTTTCCAAGCTTTATTGTTCTCATCTGTAAAATGGGGGTTAATAGAATCTTCTTGTCTGCTTCAGCTAGTACAGTTGATTGGCAACTGTATTAAGGTTCTCCAGAGAAATGGAACCAATAGGATGTGTATGTGTGTGTGTGTGTATATATGTATATCTTTCTATACATAGAAAGAGAGAGACAGAGACAGAAACAGGCAGACAGAGAAAGGGAGAAAGTGAGCTATTTATTGATACTGTGAGGAATTGGCTTACATGATTATGGAGGCTGGCAGGTTCCAAGATCTTCAGGGTGAGTTGGTGAGCTGGAGACCCAAAGAGAGCCAATGGTTTAGTTCCAGTCCAAGTCCAAAGACCTGAGAACCAAGAGAACCAATGGTGTAGTTGCTGTCCAAAGGCGGACTGGCTCAAGATCCAGGAAGAGCCAGTGTATCTGTTTGAGTCTGAAGGCAGGAGAAAAGCTGACATCCCACTTTGAAAGGAAGAAGAGTTCATTTTTCTCTTACTCGGGGGACGGTTTACCTTTTTGTTGTGTTCAAGCCTTCAGTGGACTGGCTGAAGCCCACCCAAATGAGGGAGGGCAATTGGCTTTACTCAGTCTGCCCGAGTTAAATGTTAATCTCATCCAGAAACACCCTCATAGACACACCTAGAATAATATTTGACCAAATATCTGGGCACCCCATGGCCCAGTCAAGTCGATGCATAAAATTAACCATCACAGCAACTCGTGAACTTAGTTACTTGTCCTTCTTCCTGTTTGAACTATGGTTCCCGTGGGGCCTGTGTGCTGAGTTCACTAAATGCAAAGAAAGTAAAGAGGGTGATCAGAGTTCAGAGAGCTGATAACTCTTCCAGAAAAGACCTCTGGCCAAGCTGAGTACCACATGCAATGATGCTTTTGTCTTTCAGTGTATAGAGACATACTGGCTTGTGGCAGAGGGGATTCGTTTTTTATAAGAAGCCACTTTGAATGTGAGAAAGAAACTCCACAGAGCCTGGCTTTCACCAGAGGGGAGGTCTTCCGTGTGGTAGATACGCTGTACGATGGGAAACTGGGCCACTGGCTGGCCGTGAGGATTGGAAATGAATTGGAGAAGGGCTTAATCCCCAACAAAAGCAGGTATCTTGAGACTGCACACTCCCACGCAACCCCTTTAAGCCTTCCTCCCACAAGTAAACAACACCTTCCCCCGCCAAAGGAAGCCCCATATAACTTCATCATTTGTCATCACGACCTCTCCCATCATCCATTTCTTGTGTATGAGGAGACCTTGGAGATACTGCGGGTTTGGTTACAGACCACCGCAATGAAACGAATATCGCAGTGAAGCAAGTCACACAAATTTTTTGGTTTACCAGTGCATACAGAAGTTATGTTTATATTTTACTGCAGTCTATTAAGTGTGCAATAGCATTATGTGTAAAAAGAAAATGTACATACCCTAATTAAAAGTTCTTTATTGCCAAAAAATGCTAACCATCATCTGAACCTTCAGTTAGCCATAGTGTTTTTGCTGGTGGAGGGTTTGAAATTTTGAGAGAATTCCCAAACTATGACACAGAGGCACAAAGCGAGCAAATGCTGTTGGGAAAATGGTACCGATAGATAGACTTGCTCGACACAGAGTTGCCACAAATCTTTAATTTGTAAAAAAAAAAAAGCGCAATATCTGCAAAGCACAATAAAGCGAAGTACAGTAAGACAGGGTGTGTCTTATATCAGCCTAAACAGAACAAGCCATGTCATCATGTTTGTTACTGAGCTATTTCTGCTGGATTTTATGTGCACCTAGCCTTTCTCTGCCTCCGTCCAGAAGAGGAAGGCCCTGTGTTTCTCACCCCGTGCAACTTGCTCATTGTCAAGCTGCACCTCTAATCTAAGTCCATGAGTGACATTGACTGAATTTGATTAGTGACCCACACATTTGCACATTTCCTGGCTTTAGACCTTTACTTCCCCTGGTTTCTTCTCTCAGAGCAGAACAGATGGCCAGCGTTCAGACTGCCCAGAGAGACAGCAGTGGGGACAGGGCAGACTTCTGGAGGATGCGCGGCCAGAGGTCGGGCGTGAAGAAGAACCTACGGAAGAGTCGGGAAGACCTGACGGCCGTTGTGTCAGTCAGCACCAAGTTCCCGGCTTACGAAAGGGTTTTGCTTCGAGAAGGTGTGGAAGCCAAGTGGGCCAGGAAATAATCCGACTGGGCTCAGAGCCTGTTTTTCTTTGTTTTTTAACTTTAATTATCACATTCCAACTTATCTGTATCCATTAGGCCAAGCCAGCTTACAGATTGGAATCATGTTTAAACATGAAATAAGACTTACAAAAAAGTGAGCTGTGCCAACTCGTAGTTCTACAATCTCAGTTATTTATTTTTTTAATACTACCATTCAGAAGTTTTTATATATTCTGTAGAGCAAAGCTTATCTTTAGTAATAGTGGGAGGAGTGAACTATAATAAAAGAGGGAGCTCTTTTATTTTTCAGAAAAGAGCTAGTCTGAATTGGAGGTGGGAGAACACACAATTTCTTTCATTTAGTTGTGTTATCAATATATAAAATACTTTTGCTTCTTAACAGCTAAGGACATGTAGATATCTTCATGGCTTTTTTTTAAACTGAAGTGTAGTTGCTGTACAATATTATATGTTACAGGTGTACCATATAGTGATTCATAATTTTTAAAGGTTATACTTCATTTGTAGTTACTATAAGATATTGGCTATATTCCTCATGTTGTACAATATATCCTTCTAGCTTATTTTATACCTAATTTCATGGCTTTTCTTATCTCATTTCAGCTGGTTTCAAGAGACCTGTGGTCTTATTTGGCCCCATAGCAGATATAGCCCTGGAGAAGTTGGCAAATGAGTTGCCTGACCTGTTCCAAACTGCTAGTAAGTCTGTCAGTGATTTTTTTTTCTCCACCAATTTTTATTTTGAAAGATATCTAACATACGGAAAAAATAATTAACACCCACATACCCTTCATCTGGGGTCACTGTCAACAGGTAACGTTTTGCCATCTACACTCTTTCCCCCATAGACACACACATGCATACACACAGGTACACACACAAATTTTTATAATTTCTGCTGCACTGTTTGAAAGTTTAAGTTGCAGGCATTATAACAGTTCCTACCTCTGTGAATCTCCTAATTCTCCTCCTATACAACCACAATATCATTATCACAGCCAAGAAATTTAACACTGATACAATAATTTTATGTAGTATATAGTCCTTTATTCAAATTTTCTTCATTTATCCCAACTATGTCTTTCATAGCTTGTTGCTACTGTTTTTTTTAAATTCAGAACGCAACCAAGGAGCATGCAGTGCATTTGATTTTTATGTCTTTCTGATCTCCTCCTTTTTCTAAATTAGTTTGTAATGTGATATTTTGAACAGTCCAAGCCATTTGTCTCATAGGATGTTCCCTGTTGGCCTGGCCTGTTTCCCCTGGTTAGATTTTGGTTAAACAGGTAGTGTGGGTCCTTCCCATTGCCTCTCATTAGGAGACAGCGAATGTTAGCTGTCCCATCCTTGCTGATGCTAGGTTGGTGTACTTGGTTGTTACTGGTTTCGAAAATTTTATTCAGTCCCTCCCCCCCCCTTTTTCTTTTTTTGCTTTTGCAGAAACGGAACCAAGAGACGCGGGATCTGAGAAATCCTCCGGGGTGGTGCGGTTAAATACCGTGAGGCAAATTATTGAACAGGTGAGGAAATTCACCAGAAGGCCATGCTGTCAGAAAGAATTGGGTCATGGATTGCTGCAGTCTTTTCAAGAATAGAATCTATATTTTTAATAATTATTAACTGTTAATGATAAAAGCTGACTATAAACATAAGCTGTTTCAGTATGTGGAAACCAGATGATGTTCTGTGGCACTGATGTGTTGGTTCTCTCTGAGTTCTAAGCATTATACCAAATAACCTGTTAATTCATTTTCTCAGAAGTTCTCATAGATTGGTAATATTAAAGTGGAGGGTAACATTTTCTGCTTTTTGATTTAAATTGGTACATTTTATCTGATGCAGCCTTTACTTATCAATACAAACTCGTTGATGCTATGTGGCTTTACATATTCACTCACATACCCATTTATGTAACTTTTTCCCATTTCTAACAGGAAAAGCATGCGCTCCTGGATGTGACTCCTAAAGCCGTGGACCTGTTGAATTATACTCAGTGGTTCCCGATTGTGATTTTTTTCAACCCAGACTCTAGACAAGGTGTCAAAACCATGAGACAGAGGTTGAATCCGTCATCCAACAAAAGTTCTCGGAAGTTATTCGACCAAGCCAACAAGCTTAAAAAAACTTGTGCACATCTTTTCACAGGTAAGTGAAATGCAGAATGTAGCCTCTTTGCTCAAAAGTGAGAAATAGAGAGTTGTAGAATGGAAGGAATAGGAAAATAATCAGAATGGAGATTAGTAATCTGAAATTCTATCCATGACTCCTTGAAAAGTCGCTAATCCTATAAAGTGAGTATACTAGACTCCTGGCGTTTGTACATTTAGCTTTGTAATTTTGACTATTTGAAAATGATCATAAAGATCCATAATACACAATACCTGGTCATTTTGATGAGGCTCAAATTTTGGGGTGGGACTACGAAGCTAGTGATTAAGCCTGGTGTAGCACCGAGTACCCATATCTGTTATGGGTTGTGTCATGGTTCTCTGCTTACCATCCATGCATGTGCTGACTTACAAGGTGATCAGAACTTGGTTTCATTATTTTAAAATGTCCTTGAAATAGAAACTTGAACACTCTGGATATTAGATGATATTAAGGATTTATTACTCCTATTTTTAAGGTGAAAATGATATTGTGGTTATGGGTTTTTTTAAGAGTTCTTATTTTTTACGCATATATGCTAAATAAAATATTTTTGGATGACCTAATATCATGTCTGGGATTTGCTTAAATAATCTTAAGTGAGACTATAGGCCAGACTGGCCAAGAGTTGATAGTTGTTGGGTGACGTGTACATGGGAGTTTGTTAAACTGTTCTCTTCACTTTTGTGTATGTCTACAATTTTCCATAATAGAATTGTTAAAAATATTTATTTATTTGGTTGCACTGGGTCTTAGTTGCGGCTCATGGGCTCCTTAGTTGCAGCTTCAAGCCTCCTTAGTTGCGGCACATGGGCTCTTTGGTTGCAGCAGGTGGGCTCCTTAGTTGTGGCACATGGGCTCCTTAGTTGTGGCATGCATGTGGGATCTAGTTCCCTGACGAGGGATCAAAACCGGGCCCCCTGCATTGGGAGTGCGGAGTCTTATGCACTGTGCCACCAGGGAAGTCCCATAGAATATTTTTTAAAGTTCCTGAAATGAAGACCTACTGCCTACTGCTACTGTTATTCATGAAAATAAAATGATTTAAGAATGTGACCTGTTTTAGTAACTGAATACGTGCACTATCTATGAAAATGACTAGTTCTGTGAATGTGGTATAATTAAGGGTCTAACAGGGTGGCATGAAGTTTTTGGTCATGTAGTTTTGTGGGAGCAACATGAGGAGACTGTGTGGATGTAATTAATATCCTTACGATAATGATAGCTCTTTTGAGTTCAGTGCCAGTCATCACCAACCTGTGTCATTTTTAGCTTATCTGACACTGGGAAGGGGAGGGGAGGGGGTGAATGATTGATGAATGTCCACATTAGACCCTATTTTACTCTTACTGGCTTTTCTTGTTAAAGAGTGAGATGCACTCCTTACCACTATGGTGAAGTGCTCTAACTAAGAGGTAGGTAATCTAGCCAAATGCAAAGAAGGGAATGGTGTGTCATAAACTGGGTTTTTGTGAATGTAGCGTCTTAAGAGCTTGTGCTTTTGGTATGTTCATATATAATCTTTCCTCTGTTGTTTTTACTACTACTACTATAATTATTATTATCATCATTACTATTTTTATTATAGCTATGGCTAACAGTGGTACAGACTTTCATGTGTACTGTCTTATTAGGCCATAGGAAAGGCCAGGTGATTTCCACAAGGTCACACATTAGTGTATGGCTAAGCCCAGACTGACACTGTAGTGTCTCTGACTGTGGGTCCAATATTCTACATACTTTACAGCACAGACGTATTATCCTAATGCTGAAAGGGGTCATATAGTGCTGTTTCTCCATTTAATAGATAATTTGCCCATTGAACTGAGATCCATATGATTGCGACTAAGCTAATCAGGAAGTAGAAGGTTTGGGGATAACTAAAGTTGGAGGCTGTGACTCTGTGAGTGTCCAATTTCATCTAGAACTTGGAGGTGATCCACTGTCAGCATAGGTTGCCAACCTTCGGTATGGAATTATTTGGTCATCAGGATGGATGGAGCAGGGTGCCAGGTAACTTATCAAAAGGCCCCAGTTGTCTGTGAGATGGCCTTTCGCAGCAATCTTCCAGACTTCTAAGTTTAACTCTTGAGAGCTGTGTGAATGGCCCCACTGAGCGCTTTCTATGCCTCGTGTCTCACTCAGCCTGGCCAGGCTATGATTTGATTGTGTGCACCATGGCCAAAATCCAAGGTTTTTTTATTATTTTAAATTTATGTCATTTTAATGAATTAATAATTGGGAACGATAGAGCTACTATGATGAACAGTAATTCAAAATCAAGGCTTATGTTGCAGGTGGTCTCACCAGGCTCAATATCCTTCTTTTTTCCTTGTTGCACAGTAACAAGAAAATCTTGTTTCCCGCAGGTGATTATTTAATTATGACTGTCTGAAAATGGCTCTTCTTGAAGTTACTGTGTAGTAAACGTGATTGAGTAGAAGAACTAAAGATTTGTAAACTGTTAGTGTGTTGGTAAATTGTTAGTATTTCAGATATAGGACAAATCAGGGCTTAGTATGATAATAATAGTGCGTGGTTACAGGAAAAGCTAACATTGCTAGTGCTTGTTGATTTACATTTTTTGTACTGTTATACTTATTGTTATGTCTTGGTCATTTTTGAAAGTTATAATTTATTTTATAAATTATTTGGTCTTTTGTTTTTTTACATATGTCCATTACTATTTTTACAATATAATAAATGCCTTTTACCTAAAAACTAAAAAAAATAAAATGGCTCTTCTTGCAAACTCAAGATACTTTTTAATTAAGTGGAGATGACCAGGGAAATTTCATTCTGAGATTTGCCCCAAAGCAAATTAACTTGTCAATGTAAATTAAAATATTAGGCTGCCCAACCCTCCCCCCTCATTTAAAAAAATTTATTTTAGAATACATTTGCATGCATATGTTGCAAAAATTATTTTTTAAAACCTGAATTTTAAGTTACATGCTTTCTTGGAATTCCTGAAGCACTCAGTTCATGGTTTAAATACCACGGAAATGGAATTATGGACTTAGAGACCCACACAGGGCCACCCTTTGTATGAAACTGTGGGATTTTTAAAGTACCAAAGGATAGCACTTTTATCAGTTTTCTAAGATTTCATTAATGTGAAATTTGTATAATTCAGTCCTGAGATTTTGGAAATGCTAAACAAATGCTATTAGTGATACTATTTTACGCTTTTTAAAAATCTTTATAGGGCTTCCCTGGTGGTGCAGTGGCTGAGAGTCTGCCTGCCGATGCAGGGGACGTGAGTTCGTGCCCCGGTCCGGGAAGATCCCACATGCTGCGGAGCGGCTGGGCCCATGAGCCATGGCCGCTGAGCCTGCGCATCCGGAGCCTGTGCTCCGCAACGGGAGAGGCCACAAGAGTGAGAGTCCCACGTACCGCAAAAAAAAAAAAAAAAGTCTTTATAAACGTTACATATTGTAAAAGAAATTTTCTATGCCATAATATAGTGTTTGAGAAAGCCTGGGGAGAGGAGTGAATCATGTACTAGTCAAAAGTACCCAAACCGCAGGAGGCAGTTCTTGGTTTCCCAAGGACACGTAGGGTCTTGTGAGGGCCACAGGAAGCAGATGGAAGTTGCCACACTCCCTGGCCGGGCACTTCAGTTGATGCTTGTCCATTTAGAGAGGGTCCCTGCCACATGAATAGCTTTACTGAAATTTAATTTATATATGCTATAATTCGCCTACTTAAACTGTACAGTTTAGTAGTTTTTAGTATATTCAAAGATGTATAGCCCTCAGCACCATCAATTTTAGAACTTTTCCATCACCCAGAAGAGAAACTTCATACCTATTACAGTCACTCCCGATTTCTCCCCAGCCCTCCAGCCTCACATGTCACCTTTTGCTGTTGTTCTCGGTGCTCCCCAACCTCCTTGGGTAGAGAAGGAGAAGAAGCACCGAGCGCACTTGTGCGGGGGCTGGGAAGGGATGCCCCTAGAATCCCAGGACTCCCACCCGCGAGGGAGGCTGAGTGAAGCTCCTTTCAATATTTCACTTTCTGGCGTTCTATCCAAGGGAACATGGGTCTAGTCCAGAGGTTGGGAACAACAGGAATTAACCAGTATTGCTTGTAGTCAAAGAATCTGAAAAAGTTAAGGAGCAGAAGCCAATAGTAAACCAAAGGAACTTGATTTCAAGTGAAGGGAAGCATCATAGCTGTGCACCCACCTGTTAAAGAGAGGTCAAGTGCATGAGTTGGATGTTACCAACTTAGTCGGAAATTACATTTTTATGGGGCTTAGGAAATTAGTTACTGTAAAGCTCTTTTTTTTTTTCATATACTTGCCTCAATGTGGGTTCAATAAGAGGTTTCTGACTTTTTTCATTTTATCAGGGGGCATGAACATATTTTCTGCATTTCACAAATGCCCCTTTTTTTTAGCGGTACGCGGGCCTCTCACTGTTGTGGCCTCTCCTGTTGCGGAGCACAGACTCCGGACGTGCAGGCTCAGCAGCCATGGCTCACGGGCCCAGCCTCTCCACGGCATGTGGGATCTTCCTGGACCGGTGCACGAACCCGCGTCCCCTGCATCGGCAGGTGGACGCTCAACCACTGCGCCACCAGGGAAGCCCCACAAATGCCCCTTTTAACTTTAGGTTTTCCTCATGATAAATACAAACTGTACTCATCTCAGACAGCTCCAACATAAAGCTTTAAAAGGCAGCTGAATGTTCTCACTTAGTGCAAATCACCCATTTTGTCTATATGCCTGATCTCACTTCTGTTACCAAGAGGACAATAATCTTTTTAAAATACCATGATAAGGATACAGAAGTCCAAGGAATCAAGGTTAATTTTCCTTGAGTTGTCCAAGGTATCGGTTTATTCTAATGCTGTAAATAATTAATAACCAAGGAAACTGTAAGCTCATTCAGGATTTTCCAAGGTCAGTGTTAGGACTCTTTAAATGAAAGAATGCTATACGTTACTAGGAGGAAAACCTGAAGCATAATTGCTTACGAAATTTGCTTACTGGTTCTTTGTGGCTCTTTACCAAGAATTATGCAGACTTCAGGATAGGTGGGACAGGCTGCCAAAGAACTTTTATCAACAAGTTCCCATTTTCTTTTGGGTGCCACATAATGCAATACCCCTTAATTACAGGCCATGGTGTGATATAGTTTTTAAAAATCCTAATTTACCTTCAGTTTGTTCATTTTAGGCCAAATTTTTTTTTTTTTTTTTTTTTTTTTTTTTTTTTTTTTTTGCGGTACGCGGGCCTCTCACTGCTGTGGCCTCTCCCATTGTGGAGCACAGGCTCCGGATGCGCAGGGTCAGCGGCCATGGCTCACGGGCCCAGCCGCTCCGCGGCATGTGGGATCTTCCCGGACCGGGGCACGAACCCGTGTCCCCTGCATCGGCAGGCGGGCTCTCAACCACTGTGCCACCAGGGAAGCCCTAGGCCCAATTTTGATTATCTGGTTTACCCTAGGTCCATGAATACATATTGCTGAAGAACAATCACATGTGTTTTACTTGGTTGGTATTTTATACCGGTGCTCTAAATTCATGTTTGTCATGCCGTGGCCAAGACCATAGACTCTAAAAGCAAACTTCTGAGTTTGTATCGAGGCTTTTCCACTGGCTTGGTGCGAGGCCTTGGGCTAGTTACTTTCACTACTGTGCTTCAGTTTCTCACCTGTAAAACAGGGATAATAGCAATACCCGCCTTGTGAGGTTTGTTAAAGCATGAAATGAGCTAATCCATGTAAGGTATTTGGAAAACTACTTGGTCAATCATAGTAAGTGCCATTACATAAGATATACTTTGTTCTGAATAGAAAATGTATGTTCTGTAAATACACACCTGTACAGTTTGGTTAATCTATGTCTATATTCTAAAATGTTTAATCCTATCAAAATGATATTCATTTAAATGTTATCTTTAGTTTTTTATTGGAGATAACATGTACCTTGGTATATGTTTTTCTCACTTATAATGTTCCTGTCTATGTATTGCTCTTTAAAACACAGCATATTTATATTTGGTTCAGATGTGTTATCTTTGCCCCTGAAAACACACTGTTTAAAAACACATTTGGGAAAAAAAAAAAAAAAAAAACACATTTGGGAGTTTCCTGGTAGTCTAGTGGTTAGTATTTGGCGCTTTCACTGCCATGGCCTGGCTTCAGTCCCTGGTTGGGGAACTGAGATCCCACAAGCTGTATGGCGAGGTCAAAATGAAAACAACAAATTTTTTTAAGGTAGCTTTTCTGAAAAATAGACATTCTTTAAAGAAATTAATCCATTTTTAGCTTTATAACATCCACCTATAATGTAAACTCCAACGGCCAGTTGGTAATAGGTTTTTTTTTTAATATAAATTTATTTATTTTTATTTTTGGCTGTGTTGTGTCTTCGTTGCTGTGCACAGGCTTTCTCTAGTTGTGGTGCGCGGGGGCTACTCATCGTTGCGGTGCGCGGGCTTCTCATTGCAGTGGCTTCTCTTGTTGTGGAGCATGGGCTCTAGGTGCGCGGGCTCAGCAGCTGTGGCACGTGGGCTCAGTAGTTGTGGCTCGTAGGCTCTAGAGCGCAGGCTCAGTAGTTGTGGCGCAAGGGCTTAGCTGCTCCGCGGCATGTGGTATCTTCCTGGACTAGGGCTCGAACCCGTGTCCCCCTGCATTGGCAGGACGATTCTTAACCACTGCGCCACCAGGGAAGCCCCAAGATGGTAATGGTTTTAATTACATTCGACTAAAGGGATTTAGTGTTCAAATATTTGTAAACACTTTCTCTTTCATCTGCCAGAATTTTAACTTAAATATGAAAGTTAGGATAAATTATGTCCAATGGGATTTCTAATAAAAATTTCTCTGAAAAAAAAAATTTCTCTGGAAATTGAGGCACACCTTTTGGTTTGCATTTCTATAGCTACAATCAACCTAAATTCAGCCAACGATAGCTGGTTTGGCAGCCTGAAGGACACGATTCAGCATCAGCAAGGAGAAGCAGTTTGGGTCTCCGAAGGAAAGGTATGTGGCACAGATACTCTGCTATGAGGTGAGAGTCCGCGTTCTGAGTTTTTTCTCCAGAGGGTAGTGAATGTAGTAAAACCATGCCCATTTCAAGTGATCCCAACATGTGCATCAGTAGTTCGAAAATTTATAAATTCTCTGAAAAAGTAATAAAATGAAGGGACGTTTACAAGAAAAGCAGAATGGGATATATGCAGCCCTACATTCACTTCCCTTTTGCTTTTAACGTAGTAACTAGTGTTTTGTTCCAAGCACACTAATCAGAGCTTACAAGACCTTGTGTTGAGCTCCACAGCTTATTATGAAGGACTTGGGAAACTCAGAGTGGAGAGGTGAGGTTGAGCTATGTGGAGAACACGGTTAAAAATTAATAGAAAGAAGAAAAGCTAATGGAGTTTGAATCATTGGCTTAGAAAGAAGTCTGGCAGAGAATGTGTCCTAGGGATTTGAGTAGATGATGGGAGAGCATTGGGTCCTTGTATAGGCGCCTAACCTTGGCTCGCGTCTCATCTGTGGAGGCAGTTTACACGCAGCCCTACTTCAGGGAGGAAGCAAAGAAACTATAGAATTCCCTGTGGTGCTAGGAGCCTTTGGTGCTGGTATTCTGTGGTCCAGCTGAATTGAGGTAGTTTGTGAGACGTTCGAGGTACGATGTTTGTTGCAGAAGTGCCTCCATTACCGATTAGATGGTTGAGCCTAGTCTTGCCCTTTAGGAACTGCGTGTTTAGTCAGAGTATCTAGTAGCATCTACTGAGTGCTTATACCCACTGTGGCTTTATGCTAGCCTCTGTGGTGAGAACACGTTGAACGGGACATAGCTTCTGCCCTCAAGGATTTGAGAATCTCATGGATGAGCGGCGAGGTGTGCAGCTCAAGGCAGCGTGCACTATTGGTAGGAGACAAATACAACAGAGACAGCTGGAGGAGAGCCAAATTCTGGAAGAAAGTGCAACAGTCTGAGGAAGCCTGGCTCAGTAGTGGTATATAGGACGGATGGTGGCAAGGAGAGATAGGGCGGAGGGTTTCTAGTCTGAGTCTCTCTGCACAAAAATTAACCTAGTAATTTAAAGCCAAGTGATTCCAGGAGGATAAAGGTGACTTCCCTTTCTAGAACAAGCCAAGGTTTCAGGCACTTGGCTGTGCCCTTGGGAATTTTCTTGAGTCCTCACTCCCAGGAGCCATGTCAGATCCCACTGACCCTCCAAAACAAATTCCTCTAGATGGAAGGGATGGATGATGACCCCGAAGACCGCATGTCCTACTTAACCGCCATGGGCGCGGACTATCTGAGTTGCGACAGCCGCCTCATCAGTGACTTTGAAGACACCGACGGCGAAGGAGGTGCCTACACTGACAATGAGCTGGATGAGCCAGCTGAGGAGCCGCTGGTGTCTTCCATCACCCGCTCCTCGGAGCCGGTGCAGCACGAGGAGGTGAGGCGAGGAGGCCATGGGCTGCCCGGCCCTGGGCAGGAAAAGGAGGTTCTGGCGTTTCACTTGAATTCCTCCGGCCAGCTGTTTATTCAGGGTGCTGTGGCAGGTATTCCTAAGGGTTGGAGTGGATGATGTCTAGGGAGCCTCTCATTCCAAGCCAGTGCCTGTATGATTGTGGATGTGGTCCATGGGGGAGTGGGACAGGAACTAAGCGCCGGGAGAGGTTGAGTGATCAGCATTGATCACACAGATGCTGTCGGGCATGACGTCATGATATCGGGCCAGCTGTCCAAATTACAAGTGGGACATTATTTTTAAATACAGTATTGTTATATTTACTTGTAACCTTTGATTAGGTCTCTCTCTGTACTCTTAGGTATCCGTGCTTTTTCTTCTCCACCCTACCTTTAACCTTTTTAATCTTGCAAAAACTCCTGTTTCCCCATCAGTTTCCTTCTCTCTTGTATTTCAATTTTTTAATTGAGTTCGCTGATTAATGATATGTCTGATCTCATGTACTATGCATCCACTGACCAGCGAATAGACAGCTTCTGTGATCCTAGGAATCACATGGCCAGCACTAAGGATCAGAGCGATTATTAGTTACACCTCAGAGAACATTGGGATAATTACCTTTGTAGACAAGACGCTTCATATATTTGGATAATTATTACTGTGGACTTCTCTTTAGCAGTTTAGCTCATTTCAATGAATGGTTTTATTCTTTACGAAGTATAAGTACCAAAAATACAAGTTGAAAGGAGGAGCAACTCACCATGACAAATTAGTATATACTGCTGGACAAGTGGTAAAGAATAAATTAACTCATGAATGTCTGCAGATACAGTTGAGCTAATGCTTTAAAACGTTAACAGCTGTTAGTGACAAAAGAAATTTTAGACTTTAGGAAGACCTTTTGTTTTCATACTTTAAAGGGAGAGATGCAGCTAGTTTTGGAAAAATGTATCTTAAGCACTTGCTAATGGGAGAATATGCCTGGTACCTGCCTTTTTAGTAAAGAAGCACTGGGTCAGTAGCTCAACTTATGCAAGTTATGAACCTTAACGTCTGAATTCCCACAAGTTTGAAGAACTCCAGCAAAGCAGACCAGTGCTCTCTTCTTTCTGCTGGGATGTTCTTGTTATGAATGAACCTTTATGTCTTGTAGAGCATAAGGAAACCTAGCCCAGAGCCAGGAGCTCAGATGAGGAGGGCTGCTAGCAGAGATCAACTTAGGGACAATAGCCCGCCCCCGGCATTCAAGCCAGAGCCGCCCCAGGTACGTGGCTGGGAAGCCCAGGATGGGAAGGAGAAGGAAGCGTATGCCCCTGGAGCTCCTCGCATAGCCAGGGAGGAGCACGCACAATCATATGGTATTGGATTATGTTTTTGACTTACCAGGTTCTCTATTAGAGCCTATCTTTTGGCCTTTTGGATGAAACCAAAAATTAGGAAAAGGTGAAATAGTAGAATGGAAAGGCAGTTTTAGAAGAACATATAATTTTAGGACTATTAGTGTTTGTTTCCTTTTGTTTTGGTTTATTTGTTTATTTATGTAGAAAGAATAAAAGTTTGATAAATACTGCATGCCCAGAATCACCTGTCTTAGAATCTGTTTTTCTTCTTCTGTCCAATTAAATTTTTCTGCCCATGATCTGATTTAGATGCACCTGAAAAATCCTTCCTGGTGACGTGCTAAAGAAAACAATCACCACCATTGTTGACAATGCGTCTCATTAGGAGGACCATTTAATTTATTTTTTAAATAAACCATTGTCCAGAACAGAATCGGTGCGAGGACACATGGGCGTATGTCGTACGATGGTTTACCCCTCTCTGAATCAAAGCTATGACTCTAGGCTTTTCCTTATAACCCAATAAAATTTCTCTCTCTAACTCAATACTTTAGATAAGAAGAAAGTAATAATTGATTGGGCTTTCAGAAGTAATTGGTGACCTCCTAAAATAGAACAGTGAAAACTGACAAGCAGGCCTAGGATGGAAGTATGAAGAAAAAGTGGCCATCAGCGTGATATGCTCCCTCTCTACTCCCCACCCCAGTCTCTTGCACCTCTGGCTGGACCTCCGGGCCGGGCACGCACCCTCTGCGTGGTGTGAGCTCGGGAGCCACTATTCCATCCTGAAGCCTGACTTGTTCTGAGGTCTTCTCCAAAATTCTGATCTCCTCTAGTACAAAGTTAGGTCTGATCCACCTCTAGCACTTGCGGGCCTCCTAGCACGTCCCCAGCACCCTCTTGCTTTCCTGAGCACTTAATTCTCTTCTGTAGGGAGTGAGGTAGGGCTCCGGATGCCAGATCAGTGGCCGTGTGCCTTGCCGTATTTGATTCCTTGTCGGAATGGAATTTGTTGACCACCTTTGGAAACTGATCAGGAAATGGAGTGTATTAAATCACTAATAGAGATTTGAAAATAAACCGAAAGCTCACGGTTAAAACTATGTCATTGCTCTCTGCAGGCCAAAACCCAAAACAAAGAAGAATCCTTTGACTTCTCTAGATCCTATGAATACAAGTCAAACCCCTCAGCTGTTGCCGGTAATGAAATCCCCGGGACATCTACCAAAGGATGTCCACCTCCTATTGCAGCAAAACCTGCCTTTGGACGGCCTATACTGAAGCCGTCCACTCCCGTCCCTCCCCCAGAGAGTGAGGAGGTGGGAGAAAGCAGTGAGGAGCAGGACAGCGCCCCCAAGTCTGTCCTGGGCAAAGTAAAAATATTTGAGAAGATGGATCACAAGGCGAGATTACAGAGAATGCAAGAGCTCCAAGAAGCGCAGAATGCAAGGGTAATTCTTTTTCAACCACTAGGTCATCTTAGCGTGTCATCAGTAAGAATTTTAAAGAAGTTTCATTGCAGTATAATGATTTGCAGTCCTTTTGCCCCTGCGACAAACATGAAAGGATGTTCACACGCGTGATACAAAGGCACATTCTGTATGTGTGTCATTTCCAGGTGGCCAGCTATCAGCGCATCCCTTTTTCTTCCAGTCAAGAAAACCTAACATTGTAGGTGAATAGGATTCTGCCCTTCATACTTCAGAACTTTTTATCAGGTTCTAGAATGGGGAAGTGTGACAAGAGAGAATTAATGGCCTCTTTGAAATTGTTTTTTGTTAAAACAGTTGATAACTGAGTTTTAATTTGCTCCCAGATTTGCCATAGAAACTCTGCACACCTTGGGTGCTAAAATTGAAAGGCCCGTAGATTGTCCTTTTTGATACTGTTTGAATTTTTGTGCCGTGTGCACAAAAGCCTTTCAGAAGCCAGAGAAGAATTTAAGCATATTCTGCCCAGTGGTTATGGGAGTTTTTTTCATTTAAGTTTGTCACAACAATGGCAGTGCTTCTGAGCCTTTTTCTGATTTTCTTTTTTGTTTTTTTGGTGGCGGGGGCAGGAGAAGGAAGGATTTATTACTCACCGTAAGTAAGGAGAACACTGGGGATCTTTTCCCAAAGTAGCGTCTCCCGAACTGCAAAACTGGGGAGGTTTTAAACTAAGGGTACGTGCATATTCATCAGGGGGCTTGAGTAGAGAATTCAGCATAGAATTGGGGCAGAGCTTGACAGAGTCCAAGCTTTAGCTGATTGAAGTCAGGAGGGTCAACGTCATCGTTCCATCCTCCACCTGGCTGGGGGCCTTAGTTCCTGGTGTCAAGACTTACTGGAGCTCATTTTTTTTTTTAACATCTTTATTGGAGTATAATTGCTTTACAATGGTGTGTTAGTTTCTGCTGTATGACAAAGTGAATCAGCTATACATATACATACATCCCCGTATCTCCTCCCTCTTGCATCTCCCTCCCACTCTCCCTATCCCACCCCTCGAGGTGGTCACAAAGCACTGGAGCAAAGCTCAGGTTCTTTGTGTCTCATCTCAGAAAGAATTCAGTGAGAGATAAAGTGATAGATAAGAAGTGGCTTTATTTAGAGATACACATTCCATAGACAGGACACTGTTCGTCTCAACAGGCAAGAGTGGCCCTGGGAGAAACACACTCCACAGAGTGTGGGCCATCTCAGAAGGCAAGAGACCTCTTTTTTCTTTTCTTTCTTTTTTTTTTGGTGGTAAAGTATACATAAAACTTACCTTTTTTTTTTTTTTTTTTTGCGGTACGCGGGCCTCTCACTGTTGTGGCCTCCCCCGTTGTGGAGCACAGGCCCCGGACGCGCAGGCTCAGTGGCCATGGCTCACGGACCCAGCCGCTCCGCGGCATGTGGGATCTTCCTGGACCGGGGCACGAACCCGTGTCCCCTGCATCGGCAGGCGGACTCTCAACCACTGCGCCACCAGGGAAGCCCAAAACTTACCATTTTAACCGTTTGCAAGTGTTCAGGGGCATTCAGTGTATTCACATTGCTGTGAACTACCTCCACCATTCGTCTCCAGAATTTTGTCATCCTCCTCAGCTGAAGCTCTGTATATGTCAATATTAATGACCCCCACCACCTCCTTCCCCAGTTCCTTAACCAGCATTCTACTGTCTGTCTCCATGAATTTCACAGCTTAGGAGCCTCATATAAGTGGAATCATACAGTATTTGTCTTTTTGTGACTGGCCTATTTCCCATAGCATAGTGTCCTGAAGGTTCAACCATATTGTAGCATGCGGCAGAATTTCATTAGTTTTAAACATTTTTCCTATTTGACCTATACCACTAGGCATCACGTACAACCCTAGAAGCTAGAGATTTGCTTCTCTTTTTCCTCTTCTCCTTGAAATGGGATTGGAAAATGGAACCAGCAGGGAATGAGCAAGCTGACTGTCTAGTCATTCATCCCTTCCCTCTTTTTTTTTCTTAATCACCACAGATTGAAATTGCTCAGAAGCATCCCGATATCTATGCAGTTCCAATCAAAACACCCAAGCCGGAGCCCGGCCCACCCCAGTACACAAGGTAAGAGCTGCTCGGAAGGTATAGGTCTAAAAAAGGGGCTTGTCTAGGACTTGGATGCCTAAGAAAGAATTTTTTTCACCTACATTTCAAAGTAACAAGAAGGTTTGTTCTTTTTCCTGGTCAACCGTTTGCTTATTCGGTCAAATTAATTGTAAAGATCATAGAGTCAAAATTTTATGGTAGTGTTGATCGTCTGCTAAAACTGACACGGTGTAATCATTGACGTTCCAAGTCAGTGCCGTTAGACCCATTGGGGCACAGATGTGTTAAATTATGTTCAGATAGCACATGAGCAAAATTCCTGGGGCTTAGATGCCAGTTGTTTCATTGCTAATATTTTCGAGCTCTTAGCCAAGCTCGTTAATTCCTTTGCGTCACCTAGCAAAGTCAGGCCACTTGTTCTGAGCTGTGGTCTGAAGGGAAGGTGACATCAATCAACTGGTGTTGGTAAGATGCTTTCTGTTGAAAGTGCTACATAAGCACTAGTAATTATCACAGTGTCTTCCTGTAGAGGTTTTACGCTGGATCATTTCCTGCTTCTGAGAATAGGAAACAAAAGAAAACAATCACATTTTCTTGCAGCCATTCTGACTGGAAACTGGAGTCTAGTTTTAACGCGCAACAGAAAACTAGAGGCAGATTTCTTCTTTGCCAGTTGAACTGTGGCACAGCCTACCAAGTGGCCCCTGGAAACTGAGGGGATTTGGTATAATTGACTGAAACTGGCAAAGAACTTGCTCTGCTTGTGAGCTTTTAGCCAGTGAGCTTAAGTAGGCACCCACATCCGGCTGGAGAGTTCTTAGGTCAGGGGGAGCACGTGACCAGCTTCCCCGCTCGCTGCTCAAGGGGGCATTGGCCTTGTTATTCCCGTCCTCACTCCTACCACTCTGGGAACCTGGGGCCGGGCCAGGAGTGCCCTGGCTTGTCAGCAGAGTGTGACTCAGGTGAGCCAGCCGTCCTGGGCAGTTGACCACTGCATGCATCACGGGCGGGGAGGCCCGAGATTTCGGCTTCATGTAACCCTCTCACTTTGTTAGTTCCAGGCCCCCCGAGCCGCAGAAAGGCCCTGCCAGACTTTATCAGGATCCCAGAGGAGGTTATGGCAGTGACGCCGAGGAGGAAGAATACCGACAGCAGCTGTCGGAACACTCAAAACGCAATTATTACGGCCAGCCTTCCCGATACCGGGACACAGAATTATAGATGCCCGAGGATTGACTCTTGGGTGCCCCGCTGCCGCCCACTCAGAGCAGCATTCCCACCAGCCGTGGGAGGATGGTTCTTTGCAGTTTTGATGCACTGTGGAGATGTAGGGGCACTTCCTGGGGAGCCCAGGGGACTGAGTCTGGGGAGCTTATGGCTTTTGGCTCAGAATTAAGAGAAACACTACCGTCTGATACTGTTACCTGCTTCAGTGGACCAAAATCTGTATTAATTCTGTTTGCGTATTTTTAACATATATATTAAGAAATGATAACTATTTTTCCTCATTAATAGCTGCTTTCCAGGACCGTTTCAATGAGAGACAGAATGTGAAAAAAATAAATAAAAATACTATGTGACTCAAATTGAATTCAAAGAAGTAGTTTATTACAACTATGTAAGTGCCTTTGATGAGAAGTGTCTTAAATTTTCTCCTTTTGAAGCTTTATACAAAGCCATAATGGACTAAAACATTCTGATTAAATTTTTATACCAGTTTAAGAGCTATGGTTTTCTCTGTACCGTGTCATCTTTTCAAGACATTTGTCTTTGTAATATTTTCCATAAATTCTGACTGTATATATAATAGCTATACTTGGTAGTGCTAAATAGCTTGAAGTCCAAGAAGTTGGTATAGAAATATTTTTGTCTGTCTGTTTAAAACCATGTGTTCCACGAAAGCAGATACTTGAGAAAAACACATTCCCAAAATTGTGTGTATTGACTGCAGTCAGTTTTATAATTTAATAAAAAGGAGGACATTGTAATCAAGGTGCTTTGTGGTGGATTTCTACACTACTTCCTACTTTTTAGGGCAGCTTTTATTTCAATTACTGATCATAAAAGTGAGGACATGCTCATCGCTGAACGTCGGAAAATAAAGACATATGAAAAAGGAAATAAAAATTACTTATAGCCCCATCCCTCAGATAATTTTGGTGCATTTCCTCCAATTATATATTTGTGGATGTCCATGTGTGTAATAGCTGGGTGTACACTGTGCAGTTCTCTTTCCTGCTTTTTCTGTTTGAACGTTTCAGGTAGGTAAAACTTACGCAACATCATTGCTCATAACTGCAGAATAATAATACATGCCGTGACCACTTGCTGCATAAGTAGATAGTTCTACTAGTGTTGGCCGTTTCGATTATTTCCTATTTTTTGCTTCTTTTTACAGGAGATGCACCTTTTTATATATAATCCATTTTTGTATATCAGTGATCAGCATTCCAGTCCTCTTCTTTAGGTGGGTACTCAGAAATGGAATTACTGAGTAAAAGCAGAGGAACATTTTTAAGACTCTTGATGTTACGCCAAATTGCTTCCTAGAAAAGTTGCATCCGTTTATACTCCCGCATTCACTCTTAAAGGCTAAAATATGTTTAGACTTTTTAAAAAACAGACAAGGAATTTAGGTTTGTGTGAATCAAAAGTACCCTGAATGTAGGAAAGGAGAAGAGTCTTGGTTCCATTAAGGGCTTTTTGTAATAAGAATTCACACAAAGATGATAAGCGTGTGTTTAGCAGAGTTGGTAATTCAGCTTATTCATAACTGAGTTACATTACAAATTTATCCTTGGTTGTATTGTCAGTTTGGTGCTCTAATTTATATACCATCCAGTGCAGTACCTTGAATTGAGCAGACTTCAAGGCACTGACTCAGATCTGCATATTTCATAAATAAAAGCCACCTTTTGTGGGTGGGAAAAAAAAAAACAGGTTAAATATATGATGGTTTAGTTTGCTTGTGTTCTTCAAATACAGGAATGAGCCCTTTTGCAAACTCAAGGAAGGGAGGAGAGGAGGCTTTTGATCAGGAGCTGGGCTGTCATCTGGCTCCAGCACTTCTTTGTGATGCGTTAGGTGGTGCAGGCAGGAAGGAAGGACCTCTGTTCCCTAGAATGTCCCAGTGGTGCCCAGTGGACCACCAGTGTCTGCCCCATACCTTTTTAGTTCATTTTCAGCTTTGTCCTAGGGAGGATTTAAGGCTGCCTACAATATATGTGGAGTATAAGGAAGAAAAACTGGTGCTAGGCAAATGAGGAAAGGGAAGAATGTCAGAATAGGAAGGACAAGCATGAGGAGGGAGCATAGTGTTCACTCTACATGCAGGAAGCGGGGGAGTTGTCCCAGAATTCTCTCGCCTCCCCCATTCTTTTTATTCTGTGGGGTCTCATTTTGCCTCATGCAATCATGACCACTTACTTGCAAGGAGGATTTTGGAGGTCCATTTCTTACTGTTTTTTTTTGTAGGGCAGTAGCGTGATTCTGAGGGCCATTCAGTAAATGTTCTGGAGAAAGCACCTAAAACTGCGGTGTTGAAGCATCACTCTGACTTCTGATCTAATCCAGAGAGCAATTCTAGAGCATTCAGGGCCATTCCCTCTCAAATAGCAGCATGACATGCATGAAACCCCAAGGAAAGTGCGTTATCCATCTTTCTGCAAAATCCGTTGTACTCAGAGTGGGTGGTGGGTGTTTAAAACACAGGGTAGGTCGTGCAGCGGAGTGC
This sequence comes from Tursiops truncatus, assembly GCF_011762595.2. NCBI lineage: Eukaryota > Metazoa > Chordata > Mammalia > Artiodactyla > Delphinidae > Tursiops > Tursiops truncatus. The sequence goes on from NC_047039.1 coordinate 65,726,017, forward strand.
AAACCTCACACGAATTTGTAGGATAAAACGGGGGATTTATGTAAAGTTTTGTACCCTCAGCAGGTCTCTTTGGGGCACCTTCTACCCTCCAACCTGAGACTTCCCGAGTCTGCATGGTAGTCCTGCTTCATGAGCCGCGTGTTCAGCCTCTGCTGGTTAGAGAAGTGAGCATAACCTTCTATCCATCCCTGAGTTTACTGCTTCTGTCAACCGTGCTTTTGTCTGGTGTAGGAAACACCAGTAGTTGCGGGGTGGAGGCTGGGGGAGATGGTAATTTGGGAAGCAGACCCCAAGATCAGGTTTTGAGTTCAAGTAGTTGGTTTGGGAAATACAAGGAAACTCTACAACGGGAGACCAGAACTCAATCCCCCCAAGAAATGCTAGTCAATGGTATGAAACACGTGCCTCAGAGTTTTCCCACCCAAGTTGGGGGCAGGGGCTGTGCTGTTTGTTCACCAGCTGTCTTCAGACTTTGACTGAGGGCTGCTTAGTGCAAGTATGCTTGCTTTTTTTTTTTTTTAACATCTTTACTGGAGTATAATTGCTTTACAATGGTGTGTTTCTGCTTTATAACAAAGTGAATCAGTTATACATACACATATATCCCCATATCTCTTCCCTGTTGCATCTCCCTCCCTCCCACCCTCCCTATCCCACCCCTCTAGGTGATCACAAAGCACCGAGCTGATCTCCCTGTGCTATGTGGCTGCTTCCCACTAGCTATTGGTTTTACATTTGGTAGTGTATGTATGTCCATGCCACTCTCTCACTTCGTCCCAGCTTACCCTTCCCCCTCCCCATGTCCTCAAGTCCATTCTCTAGTAGGTCTGCATCTTTATTCCCATCTTGCCTCTAGGTTCTTCATAACCTTTTTTTTTTAACATCTTTATTAGAGTATAATTGCTCTACAATGGTGTGTTAGTTTCTGCTTTATAACAAAGTGAATCAGTTATACATACACATATATCCCCGTATCTCTTCCCTGTTGCATCTCCCTCCCTCCCACCCTCCCTATCCCACCCCTCTAGGTGATCACAAAGCACCAAGCTGATCTCCCTGTGCTATGCGGCTGCTTCCCACTAACTATCTATTTTACGTTTGGTAGTGTATATATGTCCATGCCACTCTCTCGCTTTGTCACAGCTTACCCTTCCCCCTCCTCATATCCTCAAGTCCATTCTCTAGTAGGTCTGTGTCTTTATTCCCGTCTTGCCTCTAGGTTCTTCGTAACCTTTTTTTTTTTTTTTTTTTTAGATTCCATATATATGTGTTAGCACACGGTATTTGTTTTTCTCTTTCTGACTTACTTCACTCTGTATGACAGACTCTAGGTCCATCCACCTTGCTACAAATAACTCTATTTCGTTTCTTTTTATGGCTGAGTAATATTCCATTGTATATATGTGCCACATCTTCTTTATCCATTCATCTGTCGATGGACACTTAAGTTGCTGGCTACTGTAAATATTGATGAGGGAGACGGTGTCCTGACTCTGCTCCCTCTCCTTACCCCTCCCCCCACCTTCAGGCAAAGAAATGCAGAGAAATGCAGAGGCAGGCGGTTGACAGGCTAGAACATGCAGCGGTACAAATCCTGAGGAGCCCTGACTGCTTGTAAGGTGATGATGATTGGGCTGTGAATCTACTGAGCCCTCCAAGGCGAGGGATTTTTTCTGTCTAGTGTCTTAGAATGGGCTTGGAGAACATGAGTAGAACAAGGGAACTATCTGCTAGGGAGAGTGGAGCGGGAAAGCCTGCATACCTGTATTAGGGTTCTCCAGAGAAACACAACCAGCAGGATGTGTGTGTTCAAATAGAGATTTATTTTAAGGAATTGGCTTTTACCACTAGGGAGGCTTGGTAAATCCTAAATCGGCAGACTAGAGGCCCAGGGAATCTTGTAGTCTGAGTGCAAAGGCGATGGCCTACTGGCAGAATTCCTTCTTGCTCGGGGAAGATCAGTTGTTCTATATTCAGGCCTTTAACTGACTGGATGAGGCCTACCCACATTAAGAAGGACAGTCTGCTTTACTTAAAATCCACTGATTTGAATATTAATCTCATCCCCCAAGCACACTCACAGAAACATCAGGAATAACCTTTGACCAAATAATCTGGCCACCATAGCTCAGCCAAGTAGACACAAAATTAATCATGTCGGTATCCTTACAGGCTACCCCTGCAGCTGTACTTCTTGTCCAGTGTTAAAGCATGAGTGAATGAATGAACAAATGAACGAATGACTGAATGGACCAAAAGAAGGAAAATTACATATATTTACACATCTTTATAGATTTTATATGATATTTATATAATCACACATGCATATATTATATGTGTACTTGTATTTTGTTTTAAATAAAGAAGAGTTAATTTAATTTTAATGAGTAGAAAAGCGCTAAAAATTAAGAGAAAATGGAATTCCCTGGCGGTCCAGTAGTTAGGACTCAGCACTTTCACTGCCATGGCCTGGGTGCAATCCCTGGCTGGGGAACTAAGATCCTGCAAGTTGTGTGGCACGGCCAAAAAAAAAAAAAAAAAAAATTATGAGAAACAAAATGAATAAAAAGGATTCAAATAATAGAGTCTGCTTGCCAATGCAGGGGACAGAGGTTCTAGCCCTGGTCCGGGAAGATCACACATGCCACAGAGCAACTAAGCCCATGCGCCACAGCTACTGAGCCTGCACTCCAGAGCCCACGAGCCACAACTACTGAGCCCACGAGCCACAACTACTGAGCCCACGAGCCACAACTACTGAGCCCACATGCCACAACTACTGAGACTGCACACCTAGAGCCCGTGCTCAACAAGAGAAGCCACTGCAATGAGAAGCCCGCGCACCACAACAAAGAGTAGCCCCCGCTCACCGCAACTAGAGAAAGTCCGTGTGCAGCAACGAAGACCCAACTCAGCCAAAAATAAGTAAATAAATAAATTTATTTTAAAAATTAAATAAATAATAAGTAGTGAAATGAGATTTAAAATAAAAGGCTCAATGGCAATTAAAATATATGTGAGTAAATAGGGAGATAAATACAACCCATTGCCATCCTACCTTGTATTTTACTTTTTTACTTTTTAAATTTTTTTATTTTTTGGCCATGTCACATGGCATGTGGGATCTTAGCTCCCCAACCAGAGGTGGAACCTGCGCCCCCTGCGGTGGAAGTGCGGAGTCTTAACCACTGGACCGCCAGGGAAGGCCCCCTGCCTTTTATTTAAATCATGCCTATATGTACATAGGTATAAAATTGGCACAGTCTACATTCCCCAAACTATTGGTTGCAATGGCAATATAGTATTTTGGTATTTATTTTGTGCAGTAAAAAGTGAGATGTGGTTTCATTGCTTCTCCATTGTCCTCAGATGCTATTCCACCTCAGAGAGGGCCAGAGTCCAGGTTCCTCTCCTTCTGAGCTTAAGTCTCTCCAGGAAGGATGGTTGGGGAAAAGATATTGACTGATATAAATCATCCTGGGAGAGATGCGTTGAGTTAATGAGAGTAGATCTGTCTCTGAGGACGAGAGAAGAGAGGAGTAGAAAAAATGAGGGGGGGCTGGAGCTGGACTAGAAACTTCCCAAACCCCCTTTCTCCTCCTTCCCAAATCCCCCACTGAATGCTCTCTTTGCTTTCCACAACCCTCTCCTCCCCCTCTCCGCCCCCGCCATTCTAAAATAACTCCATTACAGACTGCTGTAAATATAGATGGAGCAAAGGATCTGTGAGAAACAAATGGTGAATACACATAAACCTCATTAGAAGCCCAGGAAGAGGGAATTATAGCAAGATACTTTGGAAGGGTTTGAAAGAGCGGAGGGATGGATTCTGAATCTTTCCAAATGAATGCACCTTTGAGCCAAAATGTAAATGACTCAAACTTCAGGCATTTTAAAATATCAAAATGATGTTTTATACCAATAAATAAACTGGCATTTTATTACTCAAAAATACTATGATGGCCAGGAAATAAAGTCAGTAATCCAGTCCCTTCGCCAAATCAAATGTTAGTTCCCCCCAGAGCTGGTTCCCTCATTATCCCTATCCTGCTGAGGCAGCCCATATAGGTTATGAACTCAGATTCTGGAATCAAAATGGCTTTATGTTTAAACCCCAGTTTTGTCAGGTATTAGCTTAGAACCTTGGGCAAGTTACTCAACTATCTTAAGGCTCAGTTTTTGCATTTATAGAATAGGGATAGAAAATTATAACACTGTATTGTGGGTTTTATGTGGCACTTTAATCAAATGATCTGCATAAAATGTTTGCAATAGTAGCTGGCACAAAATAAATGCTCAATAAAAGTAGCTAGTGGTCTAATTCCCAGTGGTTTTCCCATATCAATTTAGAAATCTGAGTGGTGTCTGATTTTCTTACTCTTCATCCAAATGATGACCTACTTTATTCTACGTGAGAACTATTTTTAATTTGTCTCTCTGTCCCTTTTCCCACAGCCACTACCCTAGTTCAGGTGGTTGTAAATAATCCTCCACTAGCCAACAGGCATGATCATCTTTCTAACATAGATCTGAGAATGTCTCCCTGCTACTTAAAACAACAGTGATGACTTCTCCTTGCCTAGAACGAAGTTTACTTCTTTCATTTTTTTATTGAGATATAGTTGGCATACAACATTGCACGAGTTTATGGTGTATAACTTGTTGATTCGATACACTTACATATTGCAATATAATTACCACCTGGATGTTAGCTAACACCTCTATCATATTATATAATTATCATTTCTTTTTTGAGGTGAGAACAATTAAGATCTAATCTCTTAGCAACAAAGTTTAATTGTTAATCATGGCATTCAGGTTTTCCTACTATTTGTCCCTGTCGAGTCTGTTCTTCACCCTTCTGTGTATCTATGTTCTTTGCCTTGTGACTTTACAATTCCTTCCTCTAAAGACTCAGAATGTATTTCCCCACTCCTTGGCTTTGGATTGACCATATGACTTGCTGTCCTGCGCCTCTGCCATCCTCCAGGGAACTCCTCAGACTACCTGCTGTGGCCCAGGCAGGGTGGAGGGATATGGAATAGAAACATGCTAACTGACCCCAGCTTAGATCAGCAGATATATGAGAAATATTACACAAGCTTTGTGTGTAGCCACTGAGTTTGGGGTAGTTTGCTTTGTAACAATAGACCCCCAAATCCTTTTTCAGGTAACTTTCTCCTGCAAAGTAATGTATGTTCCAACTTCATAGGAGGACTTGTCCTCACTGCATTTCTTGAATTCTCTGCTGTTTCTTCTGCTGGGAATACCTTTCCATTTTCTTCACTGTTTTTCAAAATCCTAGGCATTTTTCCAGGATTTTTCCAATCAGCTAATATATCCCATTCTCTGGCAGGCCTTCTCTGATGCCCCCAATCCAATTTAACACTGACTCCTTCAACAAGTTTCCATAGCCCTTCATCTATATTCTCTGATATTCTAGTTATCAATGTACAGAACTGCTCACCACTCACTTCTAAACTCCCTTAAAAGGAGTGTGTGTGTGTGTGTGTGTGTGTGTGTGTGTGTTTGTCTGTGTGTGTGTGTGTTATTCATCTATGTATACTCTTCAGTGTCTTGCATATATTCCAGAAATGTTTGTTGGAAAATGGAATGAATGAATGAAGGGAGAAATAAATTAAATGCAGTGTCTGTGTTTTGTCACAAAAGCATGTCATTGACGTAAGATTTTCTAACATTGTGCCCAGTTTAAACTTCAACACTGATAGCTCTGATATAAACTGGAGAACTTTAGTAAAACAAGTTGAGGAAAACTATTAAGAACTTAGTTTGGCTAGCAAAAGACAGGCTAATAACGATGTATAGTTTTCAAAAGGATAAAATTATGATTCTCATGCAAATATAAAATGAATCCTTGTCAAAGATTTTTTTCAGCCCATTACTTTATGAGGGAACCAATAAGATATTAAGACTGGTTTAAAGAACATCTGAGGAACTAGTTATAGATAAGCAATTAATTAAGTAATATTAGAATAAGAATTCAGAGTTAAATAAAAACTGGTTAATATCCTACAGGATAGGAAATGATAACCTTTGTCTTTGTCTTTTCCACCAGGCAGAAATTGTTTGCATCTCTACGAGACAAAAATCTACACATTAGCGTGTAATTTGACCCTGTCTGGGAACTTTGATCAATAGTTTTAGCCATCATCAGTCACTATGTGAATTATTATGCTTCATAGTCACACAAAAATATTTTGTAGATCCTTAGAAAGATTAGTTCTCTAAATTTGGATTATAGCAGGAATTTCGGTAAGCTAAGTCAATGAAAAATATTTATTGAGTGTCTCTGTGTGCAGATAAACATAGGCACTATGTACTGAATATGAACTATTCTCTGCCTTTCAGAGGTTTACATTGCAAATTACTTCATTTGCCTGAGAAATGCCTAAATGGATAATCTGATCTGTTCTTTGCAACAGCCCTGCATAGTAAGAATGGCAGGTGTGGCTATCCCAGTTTTATAAGTAATCTATAACTTAGTTGTGTAACTTGTTCAGAATCCTTCAGCTGATAAAAAACATGTATAGTTTGGGTTCAAAACAAAGTTTTCTGCTTGTGAATCCAGTCTTCCAGTCTTTCTTTCTAGAGTCCGCTTCTATAGGATCTCTCAAAATAGTTTGTTGATCATGTTGTATTGTTTTCTATTTACAGTTAAAATTTAAAAAGCACTTTGAAGCCGATTCTGCAAATTGCCAGAAGCTATGGAACTAATCTAGTTCATAAACATGTTTTGTTTGACCTGCACAGGGTGATGAAATTTTTTTTTTTTTAATTTAAAAATCAGCAGATTTTACGTACAAGTCCAGATTGGGGGCTTTCCTTTTAAAAATGGTAGATGTGGCAGTTCTGGGCGCACATCTTTGCATGGCAACCATAGGCTGGGGCTGGGTGTTTGCTGCCCCATATAGAACCCACCCAGGCTCATTTACTAATATGACCTTCATGACAGGTGAGAGGGCATTGAGTCTGCAACCCTCCCTTACCTCTTCCCTGCATCCCTTCCCCACCGTGGCTGCTGAGTGTGCAGCATCCACGCAACTGCAAGGGATGCCAGCGTTCTGAACGCGCAGAAGGAACTCTGCTGCTCCCTGGCATGGTTTGTAACTTACTCTACAAGACGGGCCAGAAATTTCACCTGGCTCTGGAAAGAACTCATGAGTATAGCTCTTCAGGTCCTGTTCTCTGTGTCTACTACAGTTGAAATGTGTTGGAATAAGAAATAGAGATTTGGGAGAAGGTGACAAATATATTTTTGTTGCTTAGAAAATTAGCTCCCAAAGCTCTGCTGAATAAGGACCAAATGGGATTTCAGAGGGATGGCTGTCCACCTTTGTTAGCAGGATGATTGCAGAGGTCACATTTGTGGAGCTGGTCTGGGGAAATGCATTCTGAAAACTTCTCTATAGAAATAGAATGTAGTCCAGGGCATTACAGGAGATTAGATAATGGTTTTAGGCCCAGCTCCTGGACTTGTCCCTGGGCCTGTATTCCTCTTCAGGCCTAGATGAATTAACATTTCCTAACTTAGTCAATACTTACCTATTAATAGATATGGATGTGACAGAGGGGAATGGGAACCAGCTCTCCAGCCTTGTGCATTTGTACTAACTGGACGGAAGGATGGTAACGTTCTTTCTGTGAGATGGGGGGCAGAGGCAGTGCCTTCTCCCTGTTTGTCACTTTCTTATCTGCTGCACAGATGATTGAGCTGATTGAGCTGAAAGAGGAAAAGAGTCCTGTGAGAGAGAACCTCAGAGGCTGGGCTGGAGCTAGTCCCATCCATCCTCATTTCAGAGCAAGGGCTGGTGTCTCAGCTGATCTGGATGCAGTGCCTCACTGGTCCTGGGACATGGGGTAAGTTGCCTGAGCCTCAGGCTCCTCATGTACAAAATAAGGGTTGAAGTAGTTCCTTCTACAAAGTGTGATGGTGAGAATTAAGTGAGGAGCCTACCTAAGGGACTGGCCCAGGGTAGGCACTACAAGAATATTAGCCCAAACCTACCACCAATGTATGTCAACCTCCTTTCTTTTTTGAGAAAGTCTAGGGAGTAGAATTCCTCTGAAGGCAATGAATTCACAAAGCACAGTGATTGAGGATGTTGGCCCCTGAGCAGACTACCTGTGTTTGAATCCCTCTCTGAAAGCTATTGATTAGTTTTATAACCTCTTTGTTACAGCCTCAGTTTCCTCATCTGTAAACTAAGCGTAAAAATTGCACCTATCTCAAGAGGCTGATTGTGAGGGTTACATGCTATAATACAGCTAATTTCTTAGCACAGGGCCTGGCACATGGTAGGTGCTCAACAGATGTAAGCCTTAAAAAACAAAAACAAAGAAACCTAGATGCAAAAGTTCTTCTTTTTAAACTGAGGTAAAATTCTCATAATATGAAATGAACCATTTACTATTTTAAAGTATGCAATTCAGTGGCATTTAGTACATTCACAGTGTTGGGCAAGCATCACTCCTATCTAGTTCCAAGGCATCTTCATCACCCCAGAAGGAAACCCGGTACCATTAAGCAGTTACTTCCCATACATCCTGCCTCCGAGCCCCTGGCAGACATGAGTCTGCTTTCTGTCTCTATAGAGATGGCTATTCTGAATGTTTCATATAAATGGAACCTTTTGTTTCTGGCTTCTTTCACTTAGCGTAGTATTTTGGAGGCTCGTGTGTGAATGGAAATTGACTGAGGGGCCATGCCTCTTCATTGCGATTCATGCAAGTCTCTTCCCAAACCTGAAGTTTTTCAGCTTATACAAATCAAATAAGACTTTTGAAGCCTAGCCATCTACATGACCATGATCAACTAGCCCACGTCAAGATCTCTGCAGATCGGATTGCTGACTACTGATCCACTCTGCTCCCTGTTACCATAGGCATGCCCACCATGTCTTTGAGACTTACCCCGGGATCCCGTCATTTCCCTCCCTGAGAAGCTCACCAACAAGGAAAGGACCAGAAATTGCACTTTCTAACCTCAAAAGAATGTCTGAAGGCTCAGATATAGATGTCTGGATATTGATAGAATATAAATGTGTGGGTTAGTGCTCTCAATCTATTTTATTTATTTGTTTGTTTATTTTTGGCTGCATTGGGTCTTTGTTGCTGTGCACGGGCTTTCTCTAGTTGTGGCAAGCTGGGGCTACTCTTCTTTGCGGTGCACGGGCTTCTCATTGTGGTGGCTTCTCTTATTGTGGAGCACGGGCTCTAAGCACACTGGCTTCAGTAGTGGCAGCACACGGGCTCAGTAGTTGCGACACGTGGGCCCTAGAGCACGCGGGCTTCAGTAGTTGTGGTGTGTGGGCTCAGTAGTTGTGGCTACAGTAGTTGTGGTGCATGGACTTGGTTGCTCCACGACATGTGGGATAGTCCCGGACCAGGGATCAACCCCGTGTCTCCTGCATTGGCAGGCGGATTCTTAACCGCTGCGCCACCTGGGAAGTCCCTATTTTTTTTTAAACCTTCCTTCAAGTCAGTAAGGAAAGCTGAAAGCCCAATAGAAAAATGGGCAAAAGATAAAGTTTCCTTAAAAAGTGATACGTATAGCTAATAAAGATATGAAAAAATATTCAACTCCACTAATAACGGCATGAAAAATAAGACAACAAAGAGTTACTATTTTTCATCTGTGGGGAAGGAAGTGGAGACTTAGAGTCTCATGTTTTAAAACTGGAGTATAAATTGGTACACATTTTTTTTGCAGGTCGACATAGCAATATACATAAGACCCTTCAACATGTTTGCTTTTGCTCAGCAGTTCCACTTCAAGAATTTATACTAAGAAAATAATAAATGTACGCTCAAGTTTTTATGAGCATAAACTTGGAAACAACCTAAATATTCAACATAGGAACTTGCTTTAAATAAATTATGGTATATACATGAAATATTATTCAGGCATTCAGTCATTCATTCAATAAGCACTCATTGAGCACATACGTTGTGAGAATATCATTGTAAAATCTAGGGATACAGATATGTCTTTTTTTTTTTTTTTTGTCTTTTTTTATGGACCTTACATTTTAAGGGTTGGTGACCTGGAATAAATAGATAAAAACTTTTTTAAGCTGGGGTGTGTAAGTGCTATGATGGAAATGAAAAGGGTGTTGTGATAAAAAGTGATTAGGGATGGGGCTACTTTAAGTAGGTCAGAGGAAGCCTGACTGAGATGACATTTAAGTAGAGTTTTACATGGCAAGAAGGGCATTAGAAATCACTATTATGTAGGCCTATATTTCTTGACCTGAAAAGATAGTACAATCCCTGTTTTTTTCATAAAGCCATATGTGTGGGAGTCAGTCAAGTGTGTATGCCAGAAAGAAGTCCAAAGAAACTGACATTGATTAGGATCCTTTCCCAGCTGCTGGTAACTGAAAACTCAGCTCAAAGCTGATTTAATAATGAAGTCAGTTGATTCCTGTAACTGAAAAGGCAGGGTTGCCCGGGGCTCAGTGACATCCCAGAGAGCCTGGTTTCTGTCTCTCTCTCTCTTCTGCATTCTGTGGAGTTGCTTCTTTTCTTATGATCCCAAGATAGCTGCCAACGGTCCCTGGGGCTACGTTTCCTCATTCACTTCCAGTAGGACATAGAGAAAATCTTTGTTTGAGTGTCCTAGAAGATGCACACTTCACTGGGGTTGGTCTGGCTTGGGTCACATAACCACTGCTGAACCAAATTCTCTGGCCACGGAAATGGGCTACAGTGGTGAGCTGAAGCCATTAAGGACTGGACAATGGAACCGAGAGTGAGGCAATCCCTAACCACCAGGCTGAGAACTAGAGGGAGAGAACAGGTGCCAAAGGAATTTGGGCGGATTTTGCCCAGAGAAAGAGGGAAAGTCCTGGGTAGCAAATACCAGTTGTTTACGTACAACAAAAAAACACACCATAAAGTGAATAGTGTTTGGGGCTTCCCTGGTGGCGCAGGGGCTTCCCTGGTGGCGCAGTGGTTGAGAGTCCGCCTGCTGATGCAGGGGACACGGGTTCGTGCCCCGGTCCGGGAAGATCCCACATGCCGCGGAGCGGCTGGGCCCGTGAGCCATGGCCGCTGAGCCTGCGCGTCCGGAGCCTGTGCTCCACAACGGGAGAGAGGCCTGTGTACTGCAAAAAAAAAAAAAAAAGTGAATAATGTTTGTATTTCTGAGCTTTGGATAATGGAATTACTGCTGATTTTCACTTTCCTTTTTATTATTTATTTTTTTATTTTTATTTTTTTGCCCAGGTCTTAGTTGTGGCACGTGGGATCTTGGTTGCTCTGTGCGGGATCCCTTAGCTGCACGTGAGGGACCTAGTTCCCTGACCAGGGATTGAACCCAGGCCCTGTGCATTGGGAGCGTGGAGTCTTAACCACTGGACCACCAGGGAAGTCCCTACTTTCATTTTTATACTTTACTGTATGTCTGTGTTTTTTTGTTTTGTTTTTTACAATGAGAATATATTGATTTTATAACTGCAAGACAACAAAGTTAATTCCATGTTTTAAATCTGGCAAAATGAAGAAAAGGCATTAAATGAATGAAGACTTTTTTTTGGCCTTTGTGTACTAGCTCTCTACTTTGAATTTACTTCTTCTCCCCTAAAGCATTGTTTTTGCAACAAAACCGGCTATTCCGGCCTTTTCCCTGAGTGAAAAGAAAGGCCCTTTGACCTGGCTCTCAGTGTCCACAGAACCTCCCTCCTCCCCACCCAGTTTCACTTAACAATGTAGCAGCGTGCCTGCTGGCTCGCTCTTCCCGGCTTCAGATGTGCTATTCTGAGCCACTGGAATTATTCAGCCAGTTGAGAGTTCTCTTCGGTGACCACTGAGATACCTCAAACTAAGAATAGGACTGTGACTGATGAAGAAGGGCGACAGCGATGGGGCCACGAGGAGCTTTGCTTGCTTCCTGCCAGGGATTCCGTAAGACCTAAAACTCAGCTTTGTTCTCTGCTCCTAGGTTTTCCATCGGTCTGTGGTTTGCTGTCCACATGTTTCTGTGAAATCTTATCAGCTGCATCATCACAAAAATAACATGGGCTGGAGAGGCTTATCAGAGTTCTCAGGGAATGTTCCTTCTCAGGTCGCCTTGCAGCTGGGAGCCCTGGGTGTAAATGTGCCAGACAATTCCTGTTGTACACTTGGGGACTTTTTCCTCAGAGGCCTTTTGATTTGAGGCCAAAAAAGATAATTTTGCATTTTCTAAGAGCTTCTGAGAGAGACCAATGAAACTGTCTGCCCTCTTTGCACAGTAGAAGCGGTTCTAAAGAGGCAAAAGATTTTAAAGTTAGAGGGTGGGCCTCCACCTCTGCCTAGCTCTGTGGCCTTGGGCAGTTTTAAGATTTTTAAGCCTCAGCTTTGTCATCCATAAAATGGGGATTATTAAAACCCACCTCACGGTGCTGTTGTGGTGATTAAACTGTGTTTGGAAATACGTAGCACAATCAATGCCCAGCAGATACTAGCCGATATTATCCTACAGTGGAGAAATTCCATATGCTTCTCAGGAAGTCTCATGGAATCACGCTCCACGATCTAGAGTAGCAACTTCAAAGATGTACGCTTTTATTGGTTTTTCCTTCTTGCAGGTCTGTTCTCCCCTCTCTTTCACTCTGGCTCCCTGGGATCTCCTACCACATAGACCACCTGCACATAGGTCCTTGTCTTGGGTTCTGCTTGGGGGACCCAGGGTGAGATAGCTACAGATGAATAAAAAACAGCAGAATATACTCAAGTGGTTTGGAGTTATACTTTTCATAAGATTAAGCATTACTTGGTCATAACAAAGATAATGGTGACAACAATGTTGACAATGATTATGATGATTGGGGATTATTGTGGGGAGGATTGCTGATGGTGCCGCCACTATTGGGTATTCTGCTCATTAAATTCCACAAATTCTGTTTTTAGCAAACTAAGCAATAATGAGTAGACGCGTATGAACGGGAGAGAGGGTTTGGAGGAAGCCAAAAAGCTGGAGGTGAGGCTTCCCTGGTGGCGCAGTGGTTGAGAGTCCGCCTGCCGATGCAGGGGACACGGGTTCGTGCCCCAGTCCGGGAAGATCCCACATGCCGCGGAGCAGCTGGGCCCCGTGAGCCATGGCCGCTGAGTCTGCGCGTCAGGAGCCTGTGCTCCGCAACGGGAGGGGCCACAGCAGTGAGAGGCCCGCGTACCACAAAAAAAAAAAAGAAAAAAAAAGCCCAGGGGAATGAAATGATTCAAAGCCCCACTGCCCATATATCTTTTCTTCTTTCTTAAAAAAAAGTGGGGTAGGGGTGACTATAAAATGCCACTGCCAAAAATAGAGTTCTAGCAGACACAGCATCAGGGTTAGAAATGGTCAGCATTGGGTAAATTACATTCTACACAGTGTACAGTCAACTCTCAATGATTCTTTTTGTTTTTTAATAAATTTATTTATTTAATGTTGGCTGTGTTGGGTCTTCGTTGCTGTGTGCAGGCTTTCTCTAGTTGCAGCGAGCGGGGGCTACTCTTCGTTGCAGTGCACGGGCTTCTCATTGCGGTGGCTTCTCTTGTTGCGGAGCATGGGCTCTAGGCACGCAGGCTTGCTTCAGTAGTCGCAGCACGCAGTCTCAGTAGTTATGGCTCACGGGCTCTAGAGCGCAGGCTCAGTAGTTGTGGCTTCCCGGACCAGGGCTCGAACCCATGTCCCCTGCATTGGCAGGTGGATTCTCAACCACTGAGCCACCAGGGAAGCCCCCCCAATTATTCTTATGCTTCTGCAGGTCTCTTCCCATTTTTCATGTCTTTGCCTCCCTCGTGGCCAAGCTGTCTGTGGCAGCAGAACCCTCCCTGTGGTTACCCCTCCAGTCTCGGTGCGTTGCTACTGTGACACAGGACAAGTAGGAGCCTGCAGATGCCAAGGTAAGGACCTTAGAAGGTTTCACATTTTATGCTTGGTTTGCTGTCCTAGTTACCCTGGCTGTCTAATAAATTACCTTAAAAGTAAGTGGTGGAGGGCTTCCCTGGTGGCACAGTGGTTAGGGGTCCGCCTGCCAATGCAGGGGACACAGGTTCGTGCCCTGGTCCGGGAAGATCCCACGTGCCGTGGAACGGCTAGGCCCGTGAGCCATGGCCGCTGAGCCTGCGCGTCCGGAGCCTGTGCTCCGCAACGGGAGAGGCCACAGCAGTGAGAGGCCCGCGTACTGCAAAAAAAAAAGTAAGTGGTGGAAATAGCCACTTATCATGCTCATGGATTCCGTGGGTTAGGAGTTTGGACAGGGTGCAGCAGGGACAGCCTGTGTCTCTGCTCCACAATGTCTGGGACCTCAGGTGGAGCCCTTGAAGGCTGGAGGCTGGAATCATCTGAGGGCTCATTCACACACACATCTGCCAGTTGATGTCGGCTGTTGGCTGGAGCCTCAGTTCTTCTCCACTTCAGATTTCCCACGTGGTTCCTCTGTGAGAGTTGACTTGGACTTCCTCACAGCATGGCGGCAGAGTTCTGAAGGCAAGTGCTCCAAGACAGGGAGCCAGGAGGAAGTTATATCTCCTTTTCTGACCTAGCCTCACAAGTCATGAATAATTTCTACCACATCCTCTTCACTGAAGCAGTCACAAATCCCATTCAGGTTCAAGGGGAGACTAAATAGAATCTGCCTCTTCTTGGAGAGAGGCAAGGTTCTGGAAGAATGCGGGACTGGAAATTTTGCTGCCACACTTACATACAGGTCGCTAAGGGAGCTTCCACCAAGGTGCTTCCAAGACTGGATAATTGCATTTTGAAATATGGAAAGGTGATGGTGTTGGGAAGGAGTAAATGGCTGGCTCTTCTGTGACAAACAAGGATAGATTTCTTTTTTTATTTTTTTTAAATTAATTTTTATTGGAGTATAGTTGATTTACAATGTTGTGTTAGTTTCTGCTGCACAGCAAAGTGAATCAGTTATACATATATATGTATAAGGATAGATGTTTGATCTACTTTTCCTGAGAGACCCCTGAGAGCAAATCCAAGAAAAAGGAGGGCCAAAGCAAAGAGCCTAGGTAAATAGTGGTTACCAGATTGGTTGAAACACACTGCCTGCCCCATGACAGTGACCTTAAGTTTAAACAGTTGAATCTTCTGACAAACCTGAAGGACAAAGCTCTGTGACGGCAGAGACTAAGTCGGCCTCGTTCTGAGATGTGTTCAAAGAGCCTCACACATACAGCTCTGGCAACGTGTGTGGACAAGGGGGCCCTGGGGAGAGCTGGGTGTTGGCGAAGATCTGGGAATAAAGATTATGTCCCTAGCTTGACCAGTAGGGTTACATTCTGAATGTCCTAAGGGGGGACTCGTGCTGTCAATGTACTGATCTTCCAAAGGTGGCAAAAGGATTGCAAACCTCTGAGGTGCTCTATGAAGAGGACCCTCAAGCCTTGTATGTACTTTGGGGCCCAATTCTTCATTCATGCCCGTTTCCTCAGGAAGGCACCTGAAAGTTGCAGAGGATTTCATGAGATATTCAGTCCTTGCTGAGAGGGGGCAGGACCAGTTGCCTCTATTTGCATACTCTGAGTGGATTCATTGGGTGACTGTTAGGCACCAGATGTTGGAAACAGGTAAGATTGTGTTTTACTGACTCTGTAGCTCCAACAATGCTCTAGAGTCTGATGGGGAAATGCTAAACAAAAGAAGGAAGAATGAGAGACAAGCAGGATGGGGGAGAGGTGGCCCGAAGGAGAGGGAGGAGAGGAGACTGAGGCTGAAACTTCTGCCCCCTTCCTTTTACTAGCACTTCTGGGCTACCCCTTGGTGAAGGGCCCACATGGAAGGACCCTTCTGGGTTCCCAGCACTGTGACTCTCAGGTAACTACCTGCTGATAACAGCCAGGACCGAAAAGTGGATGAGAGTGGATGGCTGGGGAAAGGGTGCTTCTCGCCTGGAGACCCAGGCTTTGCAGACTTTTTCTTCCCTTCCTTTAACAAGCATATCCTCCTCTAGAAGGTCAGCTGGCACCTGCCTTTGCTCCCTCTTCATTCCTTCCTTCATTCCTAGAATATGAACCTGATGTCTGGATCTGAAGCTGCTATATTATACCATGAGGCAAGAGTCATGTACAGAAAATAGCAGAACAGCAAGATCAAACAAACCTACATCCCTGATGACTTTGTGATGCTATCTACCCATCCTGTACAGGCTGCGCCTGGAATTCTTTTATATCTCAGAGATAAAAACTTACGGTTTGTTGAGCCAATGGTATTTTGGACTTTCTGTCAGTCATCAAGAGCACTGAAGATGTATAGTACTTCTTAAAGGAGTGCTGAACTATTGTTTACAGGAATTTTTGGCCAAGTTTCTGACACCCATTTTGAGAAGTTTCTTAGTATGTGATGGGCAATTCTTTTGCATGCATTTTAGTCACAAAATATAACACAGTGTCATCTAGTCCTTTCTTAGGTCTCATAAAGCACAGACCTGCAAGGGCATATCTATCTAATCAAGGTCATTTCTCCAACAATGAAAATTTCTTTAACTAATATCAATTTTCTATGCAACTGATCTGTTTCAGCACCTTTCTCTGCACACAATAACGTTTCATTTCCATGCTGAATTTTAGTGCAATCTTTTTGAAGATCGCTTAACTCAACACATGCATACAATAATGCATTCTATTCAAATGAGGTGATGATAATGTGAACAGCCATGACCAAGTTCAGTCTTTGTGAAGGTAGCAACAAATATGTCCTGACTGCTGCCTGGTGAAGAGTAATTCCACAATGTCATAGATTGTTAGATCCATGCAGCCTGATTTCAAAGATAATAAAGTGTGTCTTAGAATCAATGACATACAGTAAGTTTTGATGTCTAACAAAGAAAAATCCTTCCATCTTGATGACTGTTGTTTTAAGTTACAAAATTTTGGGGGTGATTGTTAGGCAACAAAAGCTTAGTGATACAATCATTTATAAGAATAACCAGGAAATGCATCTGTCTCTAAAATTATACAAATTCCTCATTAAATAAAAGTTAGACATGTGTACAGCTTCAATTCTTGACACACATTTTCTGTGCTTATGAGAAAAGGAGAAATGACTTCTTAGCCATTGCCTTTATTTAAATGGAAACTTGTTCTTTCTGTAAATAACCATCTACATTGGAAAAATCTGAAAGTCGCCCAGATTTAGGCCAAGGAGGAAAGACAAGTGAGTTCAGATAAACCACGAATCACACCGTGGCTGAGAACTCAGGCTGATATCTCTGAGCATTTATAGCCAAGATTCAGTCATTTAAAAAATGTGTGCTTAAGTGATGAGTAATAAACCTTCCGAGAATTAAAAGGGTTCTTCTTGCTGTCAACTCCATTCCAATTCCTGTTCTCTCCTCCAGAGGAATAAAGAGTCAGATGATCATTTGAGCAACCTTATGCCTACATTTTTTTTTTTTTTATGCCTGCCTTTTTAAAAGGAGTACCATTTTGCTATTGACAGTCAGTGAAGCTGGGTGATGGGCACATGAGGGTGCCTTGTTCAATTTTCTCCAGTTTGTAGTATGTTTCAAATTTTTTATCGTAAAACATTTCTTTTAAAAGGCTGCCACTTTAAACAAAGTTCCAAACAATGGTTAATATTCAGTAAGTATTTACCCATATTGGTATTTGTAGTTAGGTGCGCACAATGTATATTACTCCCTTAAAAATATCTAGATCATTTCTGCTAGAAGTAGACTCTGAAGTATTTATAAATGTAATGACAGGTGTCTGGGGTTTGCTTTAAAATAATTCAGTGATAAAGGGAATAGAGAGCATGGATGCAACAAGATTGGCCATGGGCCAGTAGTGGTTGAAACTGGGTGATGGGTACATGGGGCTGCTTATAATGTCCTCTCCACTTTTGTGAATGTTAGAAATTTTCTATAATAAAAATACTTTAAAACGATATGTCTAGGAACTTCCCTGGTGGTCCAGTGGGTAAGACTCCGTGCTCCCAATGCAGGGGGCCCGGGTTCCATCCCTGGTCGGGGAACTAGATCCCGCATGCACGCCACAACTAAGAAGTCCGCATGCTGCAACTAAGAGTTTGCATGCCGCAACCCAGACCCGGTGCAGCCTAAATAAATAAACAATATATGTTTATGATCTGGCAATCCTGCTTCTAGGCATATACTCCCAAAGAATTGAAAGCAGAGACTTGAACAGATATTTGTACACCTATGTTTGTAGCAGTATTATTCACAGTAGTCAAAAGGAGGAAGCAACCCAAAAGTCCACTAATGAATGAATGGATAAGCAAAAAGAATTATATACATATAATGGAACATTATTCAGCTTAAAAAGGAAGGAAATTCTGACATATTGTACAACATGGATGAACCTTGAAGACATTATGCTCAGTGAAATAAGCCAGACACAAAAGGACAAACTGTCTGATTGTAATTATATGAAATATCTAGAGTATTCAAATTCACAGAGACCGAAAGTAGAATTGTGGTTGCCGGGGGCTGGGGGAGGGGAGAATGTTAAATGTTATTTAAAGGGTATAGAGTTCAGTTTGGGAAGATGGGAAAAACTGGGGAGATGGGTGGCAGTAATGGTCGTACAACAATGTGAATGTGCTTAGTGCCACTGAACTAGTATACTTAAGAATGGTTAAAATGGTAAACTGTACACTTAAAAATGGTTAAAATGGTAAAGTTTAACCATTTTTCATATATATGAAACATATATATTGCACCACACGAAAAGACATGCCTAGTTTTAAAAAGTGTTCCTAGGGAGAGAGAAGTAGACAGGGAAAAACAGAAAGTATATGTGAACGTCATAAGCATTGCTTGATCTCTAAAAGCAACGGTAGGGACTTCCCTGGTGGTCCAGTGGTTGAGACTCCTCGCTTCCTCCACAGGGGCGCAGGTTCCATTCCTGGTCGGGGAACTAAGATCCCACGTGCCATTCAGCCAAAATAATAATCGTAATAATAGTAATAAAATAAAAGCAGTAGTAACCCTTTCCATCCTCATCCATACCCATCCATCTGTTCCCTGTACAGATGCTCTGGGTTACTCTCCTGCTCTGCCCTTTTCCCCCAAAGTCCCGGTGCTTCAGAATCAGGAGATGAGGTGTCACAGAGCGTCAGTCACAGACAGAACTGTGCAAGGGCGCTCTCCTCCACCTGCCTGTCATCCATGCTTCCCCTCTCCTCTCAGAGGGTGTTCCGACCTGTTCCTGCCTTTCTCTCTTCCTCACCAGACCGAACCACTAGGCCACTCTCCTCATTTCTCTGAGGAGAAACCTGAGGCCTGGAGGAGGAAGGTGGCTCATTCACTGTGGCCAGAGGAAGGAGGCTGTGGGGAGGGACAGACCAGTGTGACCTTGTCCTACTCTTTACACATCACACACGTGACGTCAGACCTCTGGGTTCTTCCCCCTGGCTGTGCTGACTTTCACCACTGCCCAGGTTTGCCGGTGCTTTCTGAATAGCTAGAAGTCTGTTTTGTCGTGGAAAATACTCCCAGAATGCTCTAGCAGAACTCAGTAGAAGCTCCTTATGACACATCATTTGGAAGAAGACCCATCATGGGAATAAATTCTTCAAAAGTTAAAAATATCAAGGTCATTTAAAAACACATGCTACACCTCGGGATGGAAAACGTTGTTTTGTAAATAGAGCTGTTGAAAGACAGGCAAGGCAAGATTACCCAAAAAAAGGGAGGTGAACGTATTTTCAAACAAGTTGTTTCTGCCAATTACCCATCTGATTTGTCTTTTCACTTGTTCATACCTTCTCTCTCCCCTACAGGGTGTTTAAAGTGGCTTGCAGAGATGTCACAGTAAAATAGGATTAAAAAAAAAAGTTGACACCATCACACTGAAGAAAGCCTGGTATAGGAAAAAAAAAAGATGTTCCCAGGGATGACTTGGGTATACACGTTTCATGCCATGGGATCCTACACTCTCTTCTGGTGGTACGATACCAACTGAATTCTGAACTACTTGGCAGCCAAAACAAAGTGGGCAGTGCCATCGATGACAAGAATCACAATTGCTAAAACAAAAATAAATCAGCTCTTCGGGAGAGGCAGAACTTTTCCTGGAACTTCCCTTCCTACAACTGCCAGGAAGCCCTGCGTGATGTAAGGGACAGTATCCTCATGATTACCCCCGCAGCAGAAACAGTAGGCAGTGTCAGTGTGCCATTGAAACACGTCCTGTGTTTCTGTATGTGTATTCCATGTGAGAAAGGAGTGACACAGAAGTAAAGGTTAAGGAACCTCCAGAAGTGGGCAGAAGGGTGCAGGCCAGGTGTTTAGCTCTCAGATGACCAGACACAGTTGAAAGTCAAAGTTAACTTGGGGCTATCAAGTGGAGTGCAGATAGTGTAACATTCCTATTATTCCCCATAATAATACCCTTGGCAAAATCTGGATGACAGGGAGACCCATCTGACTGACTCAGGGACTTGTCTATGGAACTCGCATCTGATCCTTGTCTGGACCCTCCCTCTGGGTGTGGAAAACCTTGCATACAGCTTCTGTGACCTGGTTCTCTTTCTTGCACACTGTACTGTCCCAGGCTCCCCCACACCCTGTGGGGCGAACCCTCATGAACCCGAAGTCCTGTCCCTGTAGTGGTCCTGGTGCTAGCAGTTCTTGCATTGGCCTGATCCTCTGTTGACTAGATATTCAAAGACACTTCCCAAAGAATGCTCAGCCTCTATAGCTCTTGATTTGACAAAAAGGTTTGTGCCAAGGTCGAATCTACTTCCTCCACTAGGCTCTAAATTGCTTTGTTATCTTCCCGGCAGTGGAAGTGATAAAAGAAAAGCCTTCTGATTGGGAACTAGAGCAGATATGTTTACGGCAGTGATAAACTGTAGAGGTTTTTTTTTCCTACCACCTTCATCAATTTAGACAAAAATGTTTCTGTGCAAAATCCAGAACAGAAATAATAGTTTGTTTTCAATTTTGGTTTCACTGGTGTTTTATAGATTAGTAGTCGTTAACAAAAGCTCAACACAGGGCCACACTTGGGCATTTTGTTCAGCCCTGCACACTTGCTATTTTTATGGGCCTGATCCTGTGTGTCCCACGTGGGCTCTGAGTGGTAGGGAGAGAATGACCAGATACCACCCATCACCAGGAGGCGCTTGAAGCAACAGGCTCTCTGGGTGCCAGGCACAACGTAGGAGGAACATCTTCCCTAAAGAATCCTGATCCTGGATCCTAAACAGCCCAGACCAGAGAAGCCTCATCAACAGGCATTGCCTAGTCTTTGGGACTTCCAAGAGTTGAAGGGAAGGGCTCAAAGGGGAGCTTTGCCTCCCCTACAGCAGATATTGGGTCTAATCAAAGAACACACAGCTGGCTTCTGGCAGATGCAATGGGCTTACGGAGTCCCTCACAAGGACTGTGGGAACCACACTATTGGTCCCCTCTCAGCCCCTTCCCGAAGCTCTTGGATATGGGGACCTGCCCCTCGTTCTTTGGAAGGGAGGATTGGGGGTGGCCAGGAGGGAGTTGTGCAGATGAGTCTGTACACGATGTTGACTTAAAAAAAAAACATACACAACGTGAGAGTTGCAAGTTCAGTTTTATTTGGGGCAAAATGAGGACTGCAGCCCGGGAGACTGTTTCACATGACTCTGAGAAACTGCTCCCAGGAGGCGAGGGGAGGAACCAGGATATATAGGAGTTTTGCAACAAAGAGCAGGTAATTGGGAACAACAAAAGATTATTGTTAAATAAAGAAAACCAGGTATCTCAAGTTAAGGAATTTAGCGCTTTTCAAGGTATGGGAAGATGCAAGACTCTGGGCTCACTGAAATCATTCCTTTGATATGCACCTCAGCTATCTGGGGCCTGTATTTTCACACCCTGAGTTTCCTCAGGGCTCACCGCAGGGAGTGGCTGCAGTCTGATGGCTGCTAGATGGCAGGTATTCTTTTCAGCCCTGAGTTTCCTCACGGCTCGCCAGCTCACGCTGGAGGGCTGCAATCATTGGTGGCTGTGACATCCTTTGTATATGGATGTGGCAGGAAATATTATATTTATAAATATTCCATTCCATTTATAAATATTCCATTTATCAACAACTTACCTCAGCTCTGTGCACGGATGCATCACTTCAACGTTTCATTGTGGTAACTTCACAAAACCACCCGTTTTCAAGAAAAACCATTTATTTGAACACATGAAAATTTTGGTATATTTACTTTAAAAATCTGTACTCACAACCTTCAATATATTTAAACAGGTACAATTCTGATTAACTTGCTTAATAAAAAAAGTTGACTTTTTTTTTTTTTTTTTTTGCGGTACGCGGGCCTCTCACTGTTGTGGCCTCTCCCGTTGCGGACCACAGGCTCCAGACGTCCAGGCTCAGCGGCCATGGTTCACGGGTCCAGCCGCTCCACGGCATGTGGGATCTTCCCGGGCTGGGGCATGAACCCGTGTCCCCTGCATTGGCAGGCGGACTCTCAACCACTGCGCCACCAGGGAAGCCCAGAAGTTGGCTTTTGATATACAACCTGATTATTTTTCCATCTTTATTGAGGTACAATTGACAAATTGTAAATGTACATATTTAGGTGTACAACTTGATGTTTTGATATATGTGTACACTATGACACAATCACAGTCATCCATTACCTCACATACTTATCATTTTCTTTTTTTTAACTTTCTCTTTCCCCTTTTTCTTTTGGTGTGTGTGTGGTGAGAACACTGACGATCTATCCTCTTAGCAAATTTCAAGTATACAATGAAGTGTTATTAACTATAGTCACATTGCTATACATTACATCTCCAGAAGTTAATCATTTTGCACAACTGACTGTACCTTTTGACCTATGTCCCCATTTCCCCTCTTACCAGCCCCTGGAAACCACTATTCTACTCTCTGCCTCTATGAGTTTGACTACTTTAAGTTCCACATATAAGTGAGATCATGCAGTATTTGTCTTTCTGTATCTGGCTTATTTCACTTAGCCTCCAGGTTCATCCATGGTTAATGTCCTCCAGGTTTGTACATGTTGTCTCAAATAGCATAATTTCCTTCTTTTTTAAGGCTGAATAATATTCCATTGTGTATATATTGATATATATGTGTGTGTGTATATATATATATGTATATAATCTGCATACTGTGTATCAAAATGCCCATTGTGAGTATATGTACACACATATTCATATACAAAAATATATACATATATACAATGTATATATAACGTGTGTCCATTGGTCAGTGGACACTTAGATTGCCTCCATATCTTGGCTATTGTGAGTAATGTTGCAATGAGCATGGGAGTGCTGATGCCTCCTCAAGATACTTCATTTTCTTTGGATATATACCTTAAAGTGGGATTGCTGAATCGTAAGATTGTTTTACTTTAATATTTTGAGGAAATTCCATACTGTTTTCCATTATGGCTATAACTATTTGCATTCCCTTCAACATTATGCAAGGGTTCCTTTTTCTCCACATTCTCGTTAATATGTGTTATCTTCATATTGTAGTCAGTTTCTCCCTTCAGATCTGTCAATATTTGCTTTATATATTTAGGTGCTCTAATGTTCGGTGAGTATATATTTATAATTCTTATATCTTCCTGTTGAATTGACCCTTTTATCATTATATAATAGCCTTTTTTGTCTCTAGAGAGCTTTTGATTTAAAGTCTGTTTTGTCGAAGTGTAGCCACTTCTCCCTTTTTTTGTTTTTTGTTTGGTTACCATTTGCAGAGAATATTTTTTTCATCTTTTCACTTTCAGCCAGTGTGTGTCCTTAAATGTAAAGTGAGTCTCTTGTACACAGCACATCACTGGATCCTTTTTTTTTTAGTCCATTCATCCATTCTTTTGATTGGGGTGTGTAATCTATTTATGTTTAAAGTAATTATTAATAGATGAGGACTTACTATTATCATCTTGTTAGCTGTTTTCTATCTTTTTTGCAGTTGTTTTGCCCCTCTCTTCTTCTTTTGTTGTCTTCCTTTGTTATTTGTTTTGTTTTGTTCTTCCTAGTGATTTGCTTTGATTCTTTTCTCTTTGTCTTTTGTGTATCTGTCTATAGGTTTTTTCTTTGTAGTTATCCTGAGGCTTGCATTAAAATATCTTGTAGTTATACCCATCTATTTTAAGTTGATAACAACTGAACTTCAATCACATACAAAAACTGTTAAATCTTGGTTTTTCTGGGGAAATGAGGTCTGGGACCTCCTAGTCTACCATCTTGCTGATGTTACCTCTTTGATATGTGACTTTAATTTCCTAAAGTATTTTGACACTTTCTGTCCAATCCTTCCTCTCCCGTGCTGCAAAACACCTCATGGTAATTTATATTGTGGTCAGTTTGTCTGTCCTTCTCATGTGTTTATAGGTCATGTATATATCCTCTTCTGTGAAACATCACATCATGTCTTCTGCTCATTTTCTAATTGGATTGTTTGTCTTTTCATTGTTGAGTTTTGAGAGTTCTTTATGTATTCTAGATACCGGTCCTCTGTCAGATACACAACTGCAAATTTTCTTCTCAATTCATAGCTTATCTTCATGTCCTCTTAACAGCTTTTTGCAAAAGTTTTTAATTTTGATGAGGTCCAATTTTCAAATTTTCTTTTCATATATTGTATGATTGGTGTCAGAACTAGTAAGTCTTTACCAAGATCTAGATTCCAAAGATTTCATCCTATTTTTTCTGAAAGATTTATAACTCTAATATTACATATAAACCTGTGATCTATTTTGGATTGATTTTTGTATAAGGTGTGAGGTTTAGGTCAATGCTCTTTCTTTCTTTCCTTCCTCCCTCCCTCCCTCCCTCCCTCCCTTCCTTCCTTCCTTCCTTCCTCCCTTCCCCAGGGATTTCCAGTTGATCCAGCACCATTTGCTTAAAGGATCCTTACTTTTATTTATTTCTCATTCACAAACAGGAGAGGAGACCAACAGACGGAGAAACAGATTTTAATGACATAATTGGATCTAGGCTGTGGCAGGTATAGGAACACTGGATAAAGATAATTAGGTAAGAGGGAAGGATTGCCCAGGGAGTAATTAGCGTAGTTACGCACTGTTAAAAACTAAGGAAAATAGGGAGACATTTGATCTATGTGTTTTCCATTTTTAAGGGGGGAGGAAGATTGGTGGGAAAGAGAATGGAAAAAGTCCATCTGCATCTTTGTCCCTAGGTGAAGTAGCAAAGTTGAGCTGTCTTGTAATTCTATGGAGAAGGAGGGTGAGGAGTAAAACAGGATAGCATCCAGGTGGGTGTTTCAGGAGATTGTATGCAGCTGATTAGAACCTGGAGAAGACGCTGTTTCCCTCCAGGTAGCCTCCAGGACTATAGCGGTGGCAACACCTCTTGCAGAGCACCCTAACGTCTCTATGGCATGACCAAACTTGGTATCTCCCTGGAGAGGAATGCCAGGGCTGCCTCTAACCCTCTCCTCACTGCATTTGTCCTCTTCAGCTTCCCTGTGATGTTGGAATGTAACTACTTAAGGACTCAAGAGCCTTCCACAAGAGACAGGAAGGTTTTGCATTCCAGTGCTTGGTTCCCTGCTATGTAACCTGCTCCAAATTTTTCCGTTATTTTTTGGAATGAAAAAACCAAACGCAGTATGGCTTCTTCGGAAAAGCAAGGTGATTGCTCTTCAGCTTGTTTTCAGAAAATAGACACTCTGGAGGGCTCTTTTCAATAGAGATTTAAAATTCAAGAAGAATGAGGCTGTAAGGAAAAAACTATTTTGAAACAGTTAATTCTGTGTGTGCACTTTGTTAGTGGTTGTAGTGAAATTTGGAGCAGAACATAACCAAACATTTTGGCACTTATATA
Organism: Tursiops truncatus; assembly: GCF_011762595.2. Classification (NCBI taxonomy): domain Eukaryota; kingdom Metazoa; phylum Chordata; class Mammalia; order Artiodactyla; family Delphinidae; genus Tursiops; species Tursiops truncatus. The sequence goes on from NC_047039.1 coordinate 65,751,789, forward strand.
GAGGGAGCAAACAATAGGAAGGGTGATATAACTCACTTAAAATTTTTTGTTTAAAAAAAAATAGGGCTTCCCTGGTGGCGCAGCGGTTGAGAGTCCGCCTGCCGATGCAGGGGCCGCGGGTTCCTGCCCTGGTCCGGGAAGATCCCGCATGCCGCGGAGCGGCTGGGCCCGTGAGCCATGGCCGCTGAGCCTGCGCGTCCGGAGCCTGTGCTCCGCAACGGGAGAGGCCACAACAGTGAGAGGCCCGGGTACCGCAAAAAAAAAAAAAAAAAGAAAAAGAAAAAGAGCCACCTGGCTAACTGATTAGCTCTGGGATTCTTCCAGCAGGAGCTATTAACATAAAAGAGGGGAGGATAGGACTATCTAAGTGGTAATGGCTTATTTTCTGTCTTCATTATACAACAAACTGGGTTGCACCTGTAACATACATTCATGCCATATGATTCTTTCACAGCTTTTCTTAATGTAATTTCTTCACATTATCTCCAACACTTGTTATTGCCTATCTTTTCTATTCTAGCCATTCTTGTAGGTGTGAAGTAGTATCTCATGATTTTTCCCCAATGTTGAGCATGTTTTCATGTGCTTATTGGCCGTTTGTATATCCTCTTTGGAGTAATGTTTATTCTGATCATTGCCTATTTTAAAATTGAGTTCCTTGTCTTTTAATTTATTGAGTTGTAAGAGTTATTATAGAGTTATTTAGCATACCAGTCAGATGTATAATTTGTGAAAATTTTCTCCCAATCTGCAGATTGTTTTTTCATTTTCTTCATGGTGTCCTTTGAAGCACAAATTTTTAAAATTTTGATGAAGTGCAATTCATCTATTTTTTCTTTTGTTGCTTGTCCTTTCGGTGTCATATCTAAGAAATCACTGCCTAACTCCAGGTCAGGAAAATTTACTCCTATGTTTTCTTTTAGGGATTTTATGGTTGTATCTCTTACACTTAGGTTTATGAGGTAATTTTTGTGTATTGTGCAAGTTTAATATTCTGTATACGACAAGCAGCTTAAATACACGTTTCCTTATTGCAGCATTTCCCAAGACTCTTCATTGTTAACAACTTGGTGATATTGACTATGACACAACTCTCCCTCTGTGAGCTGGGATTCTCCTGCTATACAGCTCTTACCTGAAATTGTCAAGGTCCCTGGGAATATTGAAATGTTTGTGTTGCCAGAGGGAGAAATCTAAATCAAAGTAGCCAGAAAAGGCGATTTTGTTGGAAAGATATCAAGGTACCTCATGTAACTGAAGGAAGAGTTGAAGACCCTGAATGCAGGACGTCTGAGGTGCGGCTGGTCCGGAGGAATGGCTGGAACTAGGACTTGAATGCCACTAGGACAATTCTCTCTCTTGCTCTCTCCCTTCCTCTCTACCCTTCCCCCCTCTTCTTGCTCTCACTCTTGCTCTTTCTCTGGGTCTTACTTCCATTTCTCTCTGCCCGTCATCTCCACTCTCCATGCAGGCTGGGTTCCTCCACGAAGCCCACAACAAGACTATGGGCAGGGCTTCCCTGGTGGCGCAGTGGTTGAGAGTCCGCCTGCCGATGCAGGGGACACGGGTTCGTGCCCCGGTCCGGGAAGATCCCACATGCTGCGGAGCGGCTGGGCCCATGAGCCATGGCCACTGAACCTGCGCGTCCGGAGCCTGTGCTCCGCAACGGGAGAGGCCACAGCAGTGAGAGGCCTGCGTACAGCAAAAAAAGACTATGGGCAGCTCACAAGACCCTGGACTCCAAGCTCACACCAGACTCTTCTTTTTCCCCAGTTCCAGTTTGAAAAACTTCTGGGTAAGATCTTTGATTGGCCACTTGGGGTCATGTGCCCCTCTGGACAGTCAGTACAAGCTTTCTGGTAACACTGAGGGTGGGTTTTATTTGTAAAAAAGACTCTTCAGAAGTTTACTTTGGTTTAAACAAGTTGTTCTCAATGTATTATAGCTCTAGTTCTTGCAGAACTTTTAATTCTACTTATCATCTTGCAGTTGTTAATCACTTTTTAAGTGCTTTAAATATCATTTGGTCTGTTTGAAAACTCAGTTAATGAAACTGTTTCAACGTTTCAAACATCCTTTATCACTTTAATGTATTTGATTTTCTTTTAAAGTATTTTAATTGCTTGACCAAACAAGCCAATCTTCCTGAAGAGTTAAATAACTCTTAGAAATGCAGTAAATTAGCCTTATAAATAAGGGAAACCTAAAATTCTCATAAGTGTTCCAGTTCTGTGCCTGAACTTGGTAGGATTTCAACATAATATCTTAAGTCTAACTTATTCAATTGAATGTTTTATACTGGAGTTACAAGGCTGTCACTCTAATGGAACAAATTCTCTTCAATATTACAAACATATGGGATATCAAATCTATTCAGAGTCTTTCTAAACACCGAAGTATTAATACCATGGTTTTGATCCCCTTAAAAGAAATTTTTTAAACTAAATTTATTTATTTATTTTTGGCTGCATTGGGTCTTTGTTGCTGTGCACGGGCTTTCTCTAGTTGCGGCGAGTGGGAGCTACTCTTCGATGTGGTGCAAGGGCTACTCATTGTGGTGGCTTCTCTTGTTGCGGAGCACGGGCTCTAGGCACGCGGCCTTCAGTGGTAGTGTCACGTGGGCTTCAGTAGTTGTGGTGCACGGGCTCTAGAGCGCAGGCTCTAGTAGTTGTGGTGCAGAGGCTTAGTTGCTCCGCGGCATGTGGGATCTTCCTGGACCAGGGCTCGAACCCGTGTCCCCTGCATTGGCAGGCAGATTCTCAACCACTGTGCCACCAGGGAAGCCGTAATATATGGTTTTCTGTGACTGGCTTCTTTCACTTAGAGAAATAGTTGCTGAACTTGATCAAACATCTTTTTAGGAAATATTAGAGGGATAGCTTACTTTTTTATTTGGACATTTCATATGGATTTGTCTGACTTGCAGTCACCATGATGAGGTTGTTCTATTGAAATGGACCAACCAATTGTGGTCCTGAAGGGCGGTGCTGGGAGGGTCCCCTCAGATCAGGTGCCTGCCCCAGACCCAATCTGCAGATGGGGGTGGAGTCAGGCAAGAACAAGGCATCCCTGACTGGGAACGCATGGTTGTGGTAAAGCAAAGAACAGTCCCTGGAAATGAGGACAGAGAGAATTGAAGATGCTTCCTTAATTCAGCTCTTTGTGGGCCCTCTCCCATGTTTTCTGAATCATCAGTAATGTGGTGCACAAAATATTGCTGTGGTATACCGGGAAAGAGACTGAATTAAAAGTCAGAGGCCTAGGTTTTTCCTTTGACTTTGCAGTTTGACTTGAAGGAAATCCCTCTATATCTCTGAACCTCAAGTTCTTCATCTATTTAAAGAGTGAAAATTTACTACCCAGCATGGTTGTTGGTGTATTATGAGATGATGTGACTGAAAGATCTGCGCAAACGTGAGACGTATGAGTGTCCAGTGTCTGTCTTCTCACTCTTTCTGATCCTTGGTATCCTGCAAGGTTGCTCCATAGCCCACTGCTTCCTGGAGCTATTTCAGGTTTAACTCTGGTTAAGTGCAGCGTCTACCCCCCCAGTGCATGTTGCCATTGGGGGTCTCTGTTTATAAGGCCCATTATCAGTGACCTCTGGGGTCCACAGAGGGTTTCCCCAGGCTGCATCCATCCACACTTCCAAGAACACTGAAAACCAGGCACCACTGCCTCCCACCCCACTCCCACTTTAGGTCTCCACTCACCCACTCCATCCCAGCAAAGATGGTTTGGTTGTTGGTTACATCAGTCCCCTCAGAGGTCTGTCATAGACAAGCTCATCCTTAGTCATATTCTAAGCTGCAAAGGCTATGAGTTGCAGAGGGGCACAGCTCCTGCTCTCTGAGCTAAGTTCTGAGGCTGACACATAACATAGCCACCACAAGTGGGACACCTGATATGTGGGTGGCAGGTAGCCTGACACCAGGGCTGTGGGGCCCTGGCCTGTCTTTCAGCTTCATTTACACACACACACACACACACACACACACACACACACACACCCCTTTCTTTGTAGTTTCCCATTGAGATGATTCATAATCAGGATATTCCTCTTCAAAGGAGACCAAGGCACCTGGAGAAGAGAGAAATTCTATATGCTTGCATTTAGAATTATATGTCAGAGCTGGAAAGAACCTTGTACATGATCCAGTCTAAATCCTGCCCCATCTCTCTCCCATCCCTCGTTAATGGAAAAGACTGAAGCTCATTGAGGTGATGTGACTTGTCTAAGATCACACAGCAAGTGAGAGAAAAAGCAAAGATTACTCATTCATTCATTCAGTAAAAGTTTATTGATTCCTATTTACCAGACACTGCTCTAGGAGATGAGAATATAGGCTTATTCCACACAAAGTCCCTCGTGGAGCTTACATCTGTCATATCTCCATGGAGATAATAAACAATGTAATGCCAGATGGTGTTAAGTACCAGGAATAAATCCAGAATATGAAGATAGGGAGTGAAGGAGGAGGGGAAGTGCCACATTTGATAAGAAGGTCAGGGATGGTTTCCCTAAAAAGTGACTACAATGAGGGAACAAGACACTTCCGGGAGAAGAGCATTCCAGATAGAACAGCAAGTGCAAAGGCCCTGGTGCAGTAAGGAGGCCACTAAGACCAAGATGTCTAGATTTGCCATCCTGAGCTCCTTCATCAAACCACACTGCCACTGAGTCATCAGGGGTGTCCCAAGGGACTTCATGCCACATAATGTGTCCAGGTTTGAGGATGACTATATAAACCCAGAGTCACCATGCTGCCTGGGTTGGAACAGAACTTGTGTCCCCCATGTGTACAACATTGACCCAGTACCTCAGTGTAACATAATAGAAACAGCTCTGAGCTGGGGATCAGGAGACCTGTTCTATTGAGTGAGTCATCTAGGTCAAGCCCTCTTGGAAGACCAGATTGTTGCTTAAAAACATTTCTTTTTAAATTTATTTTTGGCTGTGTTGGGTCTTTGTTGCTGCATGCGGGCTTTCTCTAGTTGCGGTGAGCGGGGGCTACTCTTTGCTGCAGTGCGCGGGCCTCTCATTGCAGTGGCTTCTCTCGTTGCGGAGCACGGGCTCTAGGTGCGTGGGCTTCAGTAGTTGCGGCATGTGGGCTCAGTAGTTGTGGCTCGCGGGCTCTAGAGTGCAGGCTCAGTACTTGTGGTACACGGGCCCAGCTGTTCCATGGCATGTGGGATCTTCCCGGACCAGGGCTCGAACCCATGTCCCCTGCATTGGCAGGTGGATTCTCAACCACTGCGCCACCAGGGAAGCCCTGCTTTTAAAATTTTAATTAAAATTTAATGTTTAGTTTTAGAATGAGTGAGTACCCAATTTTCATGTATCCTGACCTTTTCTTGTTGTGGTTGTTATAACTAAGTACAGAGATATACACGAATCTTAAATGCACAGCTTTATGAACTTTTATGTATGTATATATCTGAGACTATCACCCATATCAACGTGTAGAGCATTCCAGTGTCTCTGAAGCTTCCTTTATTATGTATCTTCCCCCATTCCCCTCCACCCCCCATACACCACCCTCCCCTCCGGCAAAGATCACCATCTGACCTCTGTCAGCGTATATTAAGCTTGTCTGCTCTTAAACTTCATGTGGAAGGACTCATACAGGATGCCCCATTTTTTTTTTTCTTTTATGGGCCTCGGCGTGTGGCTTGCGGGATCCTAGTTCCCCAACCAGGGATCGAACCTGAGCCCCCTGCAGTGAAAGTGTGGAGTCCCACACACTGGACCTCCAGGGAATTCCCAGGATGCACTTTTTTTGTGCCCGTCTTCTTTCCCTCAGCATTGTGTCTTTGAGATTCATCCATGTTATTGAGAGTAGCAGTAGCTATTTTTTTCATTGCAGTGTAGTGTTCCATTAGATGAATATCACATTTTGTTTCTGCAGTGTCCTGTTAATGGCCATTTGGATTGTTTCCAGTTTGGGGCTCTTATTGAAAAAACTGCCATGAACATGCTTGTGCACATCTTTTGTTTGGACAATAAGAACTCATTTCTCTTTTACTTAGTGTTTATACTTAGAAGTTGAATTGTCTGAGCTTTTTTTTAAAGTTCAGGTATTTCTCAGAAAATCATGTGACAGTAGCTATTTTTAGTATCTGTTAACCCTAGATCCTGGAGTCATTATGCTTTTAATGACTTTATTCATTATGAACATACCTGTGTACATTTGGAAAAATATCCATATGAAACATTATTTATTCAGTCTTCAGATAAGGCATGGTGTCCAAGTGGTTCTTGAGCTACAGGTGGGGAATCATGGCCTTAGAGAATGACTAAAGTGTCCTTGAGACATAATCCTCTATGATTCTAAAAGGCAGTTTTCCTAAAGGTACACATATATTTTAATTCTCAGTAGAGCTTTCTCCTCTTGAGCTGTATGCTGGTGCTTAGAAATGGGGCTCCAGGACTTCCCTGGTGGTGCAGTGGTTAAGAATCCGCCTGCCAATGCAGGGGACACGGGTTCGAGCCCTGGTCCGGGAAGATCCCACCTACCGCGGAGCAAATAAGCCGCGCCACAACTACTGAGCCTGTGCTATAGAGCCTGTGAGCCACAACTACTGAAGCCCGCGCGCCTAGAGCCCGTGCTCAGCAACAAGAGAAGCCACCGCAATGAGAAGCCCACGCACTGCAAAGAAGAGTAGCGCCTGCTTGCCTCAGCTACAGAAATCCCGTGTGCAGCAATGAAGGCCCAACACAACCAAAAAGAAAAAGAAAAGAAATGGGGCTCCATGCTGAAATTGTGTGGCTGTTAGACTCACAACATTATTCTAGCATTGAGTGATGAATATATGCAGTATCAAGTATTTTCTTTTCCTTTCATCAGGGACCCACCATCCCCCAAATTAGAGTCTAGAGTGCCATGGAAGGGTCCAGCAAATACAGTATGCTAGTTTATTCTTGGGGATCAACAGGGAGTAGGGGTCCCTAAGACATCCTCTGACCAGGGTGACGGCTCGTCAAGGGGTGATGTGAAGGTTTTGCTGCAGGAAGGACGGACGGCAAACCAAAATGACAGCTAGATGGGTTGTGGCGAGGTTTGGTATGGCAGTATGGGAGCTACTTGTTCTGTCTGTCTAGCGCAGTCCCTCCTCTCTCCATTCCTAGCACAGACCCTACTTCCTAAACTAAAGTAGGAATGTGACCCAAGATGGCCCGTTATGGTGCTCTATTTTCCTGGCCTCAGGGATTGCTCAAAGAATAGGCAGAGAAGCTGGGCTGCACCAATCATGATCCTTCTAAGGACTTTCCTCGCTAGAGAGATGGGAGGATTCTTCTTTTCTTGGATGTAAACTGGAAAGATGAGATGCCAGAGTTCCTGTAGCCATGTCTGCTGTCATGGACACAAGCCTGGTAGAATGACAAGAGGTAGAGAGATGGTCCTGGCAGGTTGCATCCCTGTTTCTTGTCTCTGATGGCCACAATACACCCCCTTTCTTTTTTTTAAAATAAATTTAATTAATTAATTGATTTATTGGCTGTGTTAGGTCTTTGTTGCTGCACGCAGGCTTTGTCTAGTTGGGACGAGCGGGGGCTACTCTTCGTTGTGCGCGGGCTTCTCATTGTGGTGGCTTCTCTTGTTGTGGAGCACGGGCTCCAGGCACACGGGCTTCAGTAGTTGTAGCACACGGGCTCAGTAGTTGTGGCTCATGGGCTCTAGAGTGCAGGTTCAGTAGTTGTGGCACACGGGCTTAGTTGCTCTGCGGCATGTGGGATCTTCCCGCACCAGGGCTCGAACCCATGTCCCCTGCATTGGCAGGCGGATTCTTAACCACTGTTCCACCAGGGAAGCCCTTACATCCCCTTTCTGGTCAAACTGGTATGGATTAGCCTGTTGAGCTTTGGTGGAAAGAATCTGAACAAATACACAGCCAACTCCTTCATAGCCAAACCTACTACTTAGTAGATGGTCTGGGTGGACTTAGTCTTGAGAGCTGGCAAGAAGGGCACACATGGCTGGCTCTTCATTTGGTAATCACTGCCAGTGCTGAGCAGAAACCGAAGTCCTCCCGTGTTTCAAAAATGATCCTGTCTTGACGATGCCACAAAAATATGAGCTACCTTTCTGGAGTGTCTCCCACGTGCAGAGTCTAGACAGGAATCTAGACAAGATGTCAGGCAATCACAATAGGGTGTGGCGAAGACCATGCTGGGAAGTAGAGAGTGAAAGAAAGCACCAAGCAGGCTCACCTTACCTGGCCTCTGGGGGGCCTCGTGGGGGTGTCGAGGACAACTTTCCAGAGCACAGGAGCTCCAGTCTGTAACTGGGGGTGAGTAGGAGTGTCCTGGGAAAATGTTAGGTAGGCTGAGCACCAAGGAGGTAAGCATGCAACAGTATTTTTGGCAGAGGGAACAGCACATTGAAAAGCCCCAAAGTAAAAATGAGCCTGGGATAAGAGACTGATGTATGTCAAGATACCAATTTATAAAATCAGCGCAAGGTGTGCAAGCGAGCGTGTGAGAGGCTTTCAGATGCGCAGAACTCACATCTGCTATCAAGGGCAGCCTGTTTCTCAAATCAGAAGAGGTGCGAGAGTGATTCAGTATCATACCATTTCATGGAGAGCAACTTTATTCTCGTGCTATGGACTGTTGAGGGACAAACAGTGACTACGAGCACAAGAGGCCCAAAGATGAATAGTTTTCCTTTCATTTCTTCCTCTTCTTTTTTGGCTCAGTTCAGCTAAGGAGCTACCTCATAGAGATGTGAGTATTCCAAATAACGCACACAAAGCCTGGTCAGAGCAGACTGCCAAGACCAGTAGCTAGTGTTATGAGGAGGTTCAGAGAAAGCACAAGGTTGCTCCTTTTCCTGCATCTTAAGCTCCACGTTCCTCATTCTCAGTTCCTGTCCCAGGTACATCCTCTCACAGGATGACTGACAGCAGTTGTGCCCTCTCCATGCGGGGGAGACCCCACCTCTTTCTCCCTGGATGACCAAGTGGTCTTCAGTAGGTCAATGGCTAACGCATTTTAAATCCAGTGAATCTGTACATTTCCCATAGGTAGTCAGTCTTGAAAAACCCAATATGTGGGGACATCCACAGCTCCGTCTACATGGGCCATACCAAGCCCAGGCCAAATCCCTCTCGTCCTCTCTCCTCTGGTTTGATGGGCAGGAATGCCCATCCTCTGACTCTCTTTGGGGGCCCGAGGTTTTGTCTTCTGTGAATAGTTGCTAGAAAGAAGAAAACATGCACATACACACGCACACAGATGGAAAGGTATATTCGTCTCTGAGACATAGCTTTTGAGGGCATCTCCAACCTCTGGGGAACTTTTACTAAATAAATATGCTTGGGCCTCACCCCAACACACACCTCATAAATCAGTATCTCAGCAACTGGGGGCTTAGAAATTATATATATATAATTAATTATTTCTTTTTTGTTTTTATTGAAGTACAATTGACTCATAATATTATATTAGTTTCAAGTGTACAACATAGTGATTCAATATTTTTTTTTTTTTTTTTTTTTGGCGGTACGTGGGCCTCTCACTGTTGTGGCCTCTCCCGTCGTGGAGCACAGGCTCCAGATGCACAGGCTCAGTGGCCATGGCTCATGGGCCTAGCCACTCCGCGGCATGTGGGATCTTCCCGGACTGGGGCACGAACCCGTGTCCCCTGCATCGGCAGGCGGACTCTCAACCACTGCGCCACCAGGGAAGCCCAGTGATTCAATATTTTTATACATTACAAAATGATCACCATGATAAGTCTAGTTATCATCTGTCACCATACAAAGTTATCACAATATTATTGACTCTATTGCCTGTGCTGTACATTAGAGTCCCTGTGATTTATTTATTTTATAACTGGAAGTGTGTACCTCTTTTTTTTTTGGCCACGCTGTGTGGCATGTGGGATCTTATTTCCTCGATTAGGGCTCGAACCCATCCCCCTGGCATTGGGAACATGGAGTCTTAACCACTGGATCGCCAGGGAAATCCCAGGAATTATGTATCTCTTTATCTCCTCTTCTATACAGAGGTGGTTCCAGGGGGGAAGGGGGGACGTGGGATGAGTGGAATAGGTGAGGGACAAGTTGGATATATTTTTTAAGCTCCCCTAGTGAGTCTGACAATCACCCCAGACCAAGAGCCCCTTAGTGGAGGATATGAAGTCTGCTCACATCTGGCAAACACAGCCTACCTTGTTATCCTACAGCATTTTCCTAAACATCTTTGTTCCTAAAAGTTCTAGGCTTCACATTTGCATAACTAAAAGTCTTGTTCAAGAGATTTCTTTAAAACAAAGGGATGGTCTCCACTCAAAGATGAATTAATTACAGCTTTGACTTATACAGAAACTTGAACCTGCAGGAAGCTCTGGTATTACAAGGTTTCACACACACACACCCACACAAATACACAAGTTCTCTCACACACACACTTATAAAACACATTTTATTACATATATTTGTGTAGCTTATCTCCCTTAGAAAGTTATAAGCCATAAATAATTTTTACGGCAGTTGACTTGAATTGTATTTTGTGAGATTTGCGTTATAAGAAGCTCTTCAGTATTTAATTTCAGCAATGTGAAAAGTATGGCTGCAGCCCTTCCCGTTTAACAAATAAGTCTGTCTTGGGGCCGGTGGCGTTAGAAATCCTTACAACCAGTCTGCACCATTATTTCAGAAAAATGGGGTGCCTGGTTTGTCCAGCTCTGCTCAGGGTTACTTTCTTTTCTTCCTTTCTCTCTCTCTCAATTAAAAAAAAAAATTCCATAGCTCTTTCCTTGCGAAGTGAATTGTTATTATGGAAGTTGCCATTCCATTTCCTGGACACAAGCCTTGTACAAAATTGTACCCCGTGGAAAACCAGGAGACCATGGAACTGGAGGCCTTAAAGTTTAGAATGAAGGACTTTTCATTTTGCCTGGGTATTTTGGGTCTGAAAGTTTACCATTCTGCACCCCAATTCACCTGCTTTTCTTGGTCTCTGCTCTCTTACTGGTGACCTGACAAATCATGGTGATGAGAATGGCTTGATTTCAAAATGCAGGCCTTGGGGATTCCATGTGGTGACATGGTCCAGCCTCAGGCGGATGAAGCATCACAAATTTGCACTTGACAGATGAAGCAGTTGAGGCTAGAGAAGCTTGATGCTGCTAAAGATCACAGAGTGGAGGAGGGGCTAGGGCCCTGGATGTCTGGCTCCTAATATAGTCCCCTTTCCATTAGAACCCAGTGGTCTAAGCCCTTCCTGTGCATTAGAATCACCTGAGCAGCGGTGTCTGCCTGGGGACCAGCCAAACTCCTCCCTCCAACATATTTACATCTCAGTTTGTCTTCAAGCCAAATCCTCTGTCTTCCCCTTCCAGCTAATTTGCTACTTCTTAGTCCCTTCCCATATAAAAATCCCCAGGCAAAGATTCTCGAGTCTGGCTACTACCATCCATTAACATTTTTAAAAAATTTGTTAAAATGTAGGCTCCCCATCCTCTCCAGAGTGTCAGATTCCGTGCAGGAGGAGGAAGCCCATGAACCTGCATTTTGACCTGCTTCCGGAGTGGTTATTTAGTCCTTGCATCAAACTCTGCGAAGCTGCTCCAGAGTAGCCATGTTGAATGAGGACTTCTAGATTCCATTCTGCCTTACTCAGAGAAGCTCTTCTCGTAAAATGCAAGCACTGGAGGCAGGTTGCCAGGGAACAAGTTTTGAGGAGTTTCTGCAACGGCTCTCACTCTAACGGGGAATAACCTCCTGTAATTAGCTGACACGTTGGGGCTTCTGAGAAATGGTGGGAAGAACTGAAGAGTTTGTGTTAAAGTGCCCAGCGTAACCTGAGTGAGAGAACCTGAATTCCTGGGAGGTAAAGTCTTTGAGTTCGGGGAGTGGAAAATGAGGTAGAGGGAAGGGAAGAGTTGATGGAAATTTCTCCTCCTCGGATTTGGCTTTGATATCGAGGAAAGCTGGCAGCTGGGTTCCACCCAACAATACACTACAATCGTTGTTTCCTTGAACTTTCACCTACATAATGAGATGCCTGGTCAAATTTTCCATGTGTTCTTCTTTAATTACTTTTAATATTTTTTGGTAAGGGCTTTATTGAGTCATATAGATTCACATGTAATTTTTATTGAGATACAATTCACCCATTTAAAGTGTTCGATTCAATGGTTTTTAGTATATGCACAAAATTATGCAATCATCATCATAATAGATTTTGGATTCTTTTCACCTGAAAAAGTAAACTGAGCCTTTAGCTATAACCCTCCCCCAATTCAACCCTCCCCCAATTACTTGGTAATAGTACCAAGTCCTTGGTACTATTAATCACAGGTGCTTTATTTATTTTATTTTTTAACATTTTTATTGGAGTATAATTGCTTTACAATGTTGTGTTGGTTTCTGCTGTATAACAAAGTGAATCAGCTATATGTATACATATATCCCCATATCCCCTCCCTCTTGCATCTATCTCCCTACCACCCTCCCTATCTCACCCCTCTAGGTGGTCACAAAGCACCGAAATGATCTCCCTGTCACAGGTGCTTTAATTATTCAAAAAGTGTACATGTAAACACACATGCATATTGGCAGTGCATCACACTGCGGGCTGAAGTAAGTAATGACCAAAATAAATATAGCCTTTGCAAGCAGAGCATTAAAAACGGATACACATTTCCTTTGGTTTATTGGACAGGAGGATATAAAATACCCTCACCTTACTGATAAAATGAGAAGCCTAATACAAAGGCTGTCTTACTGCAAAGCGACACTGCTCTGGTTCTTAACCTGGGGAAAAAAAAAACCTAATATGATCATTTTATGTATACGAACACTTTCAACACATAAGAATTCTTCCGAGGGAAGGGTAGACTATTAGGTAAAATCATTTTACAAAGGCGAGTCAGTTTTTTAAGCTCTGAATATATCTTATAAATTACCAAAAACAGATTATGTTTTTATTAGGCTGTTTCTTTGGAAGTTTGGGATTCTACATTCTACCAGGTGATGCCTAATACAGCTCATGAGTCAAGATGAGTCGGCCACAGAGTGTAACCCTTGCCACGCGCTCCGGGCCGCCCCCGCTTCTTTCTTTCTGGAGGCGGGATACTTCCAAGGTAACCTTGGGCTCCTGCTCGCTCCTACTCTGGTGCAGGGAAAGCACTCCCCCCCCCCACCGCCACGCCTCAACTTCCAGGCGGAGGGGCCGCAGCACAATGTCAGCGCCCGGAAGCCCCACGCGAACAGTGACTTGGCTCTGCGTTGTGCTTCCCCGAAGCCCTGAGCCTTAGACTTTTCCCATCAAGTCACCCACAGCTCCTCTTCCTGCCACCCTCCCTCCCCGGGGGAAAAAGTTTAAAGCCAGGCTCCCTTCGTATTAAAGGTTGCCAGAGTCGCTCTCTGGGCTAGACCTGAAGGGGCCGAGGGTCCACAGCGCTTCGGCGACGCTCCTGTCCCGCCCCAGCTTGGCGGGTGGGGACAGTCTCAGACCGTCGGCTGCCTGTACCTCCGCGCCCAGACTGCCGTTCCCTCCTAGCCCGAGGGACCAATTTTAAATATTGGGGCAGGGCACCTTTCCTGGAGACCGGGGAGCGAGCGTGGGTTCGGCCGGACCCCAAAGGGTGGCGGCGCTGCGCGGCGTGAGCGAAGGGCGCGCGTGGGTGTGCCCGGGTGGGAGTGGGGCGCACCCGGGCGGCCGGAGGCGGACCCGCCGGCTGGCAGGTGGGTGCGGCCGGCGGGAGTCGGGGCGGCGGCAGCAGCAGCAGCAAGTGGTTGGGCCGTGCGTATTTCCTTCCCTCCCCCTGGGCCTCGGAGCCCGCCCTCTTGCCCAGTGCGCGGCGCCCGCGGCTCCGCTCCGCGTCCTCTTACCGCCGTCACCGGCCGCTCCTTCCCCGCCCGTCCATGTCCCTGCCCGTGGTGCTCCCGGGCTCCTGCTGCCCTGTGGCTGGGCTCTCGGGCGGGCCGCAGGCCGGGGGCCCGGGCGCCGCGGCGGCCGCCGCCCAGGAGCCGCCGCTGCCCCCGCTACGGCCGCGCTGGCCCCGGGCCGCGCTGCAGCCCCCGGCGCGGCCTCGCTGCGCGGCCACCGCCGCCGCCGCCGGGGTGCTGGCCCCGCCGCCCGCGCTCTCCTCCCGCCGGGCCGCCGCCGCCGCCGCCGCTGCGGCCCCGGGATCGGCGCTGCTGCCCGCTCGCCCGCTGTTGTCGCTCGGTCTGCTGCAGCTGATCCTGGGCTGCTGTATGGTGGCACTCAGCTTCGGGGCGCTGTCGCTGAGCAGCTCCCCGCAGGTGAAGAACTCGTGCCCGTTCTGGGCCGGCTCTTCGGTGAGTGCCGCGCGTGCCCCGCTCACTTCGGCAGGGCCCACCCGGGGAGCAGGGGGGCTCAGGCCGTTCGCCTCCACTGCCCCGTGATTGATCCTTCGGGAGCACAGCCCTTCAGGCCAGTTGAAGTTTTTGGAGGCGTTGAGGCTGGGGAAAAATAAAGGGGTAAGAGAGAGAGGAATTCTGGGGTGAATTGGGTTGCACCTGGACAGTGTCTATTCCTTGTAGGCTAAAGGGTTTTGTTGTTCCTGTCAAACTAATAGAATAAACCCGATTTCCGGCTCTTTGGGAGATTGGAAGGATGGGGGTGGGTGACAAAAAAGCGGGAAGAAAATGAATAAACTTCTTTCAGCTATTGAGTATTTACTTGCTGACAACGTCCGCACGGGGAGGGCAAGGATCTTGATCTGTTTTGTTCACTGATGTATCAACAGTGCCTGGCACATAGTAGGAGTATTTGTGGGATGGATGAAGTGACAGGTTGGCGCACGTCACTTGTTTTTATTCCGGACTAAGGCACAAGTAAATGTTAAGTGTCTGGTGTAGGCTAGCTCCACTGTATCTGGGGACGAGTTCAGGAGGTAATAACAGGGTGTGTGAACGCACCCACGTACTTGGTCATTAAAGGAGGGCCCTAAGCCCGCACTAGGTTCCTGGAGCCACGCAGACTGATGGGCAGAATTTAATTCTCCAGAACCCGAACCCATCGTGGATGAGCTTGCCGAAGTCCCAACTAGCCGGAGATGTCTGCCCCGCTCCGTTACAGGCCCTACCGGCCTGCCTCCTCGGACAGGAAGGCTGTTCTGGGGCAAAAGGCTGCTGCCCTCGAGCGTTTATGGAAACTGGTGGCTGCTCGTCCCTGCCTCCTAACGATTTCACAGCTTCCAAGGCATCCTGCGTCTTGAGGTTTGCTGAGGATTGAGAGACCTGGAAATAGGTTTTCGTGGAATGATTGTGGAAGATGAATATTTAAAGTAAACGGCCTTTCTCTAAACTAAATCTAAAAGCCTGGCAATGCCTATAGTTTTTACTAAGATCTGTAATGAATGTATATTTTGAATGGCTGAAAATTGGCCTTGCAGGTCCACACAAACCCAGATTCAAGACCAAATTTTAAGAATATAGGGAGAACTAATTGAACCCAAAGTAATTGTTTGAAAGAACTGTAAGAACATTAGGTACCTAGAGCCTGGCCTGGCATTTTATACTTAAACTGATGCCAGTTTGTTCTTTTTGAAATACTTTAATGCTGGATGATCTTACTGTGGTGGGTGGAATTCACAATCTGTGCATCGTGTAAAAGGAATCCCACCCTCCTGGCCCTACCCTTGGGCTCTCCCACTGGCCTCTGGGAGTCCTTTAAAACTTCAGAAAGAGGAGTATTCCTAACAGGGTAGGGATTAGATCCGTTATGCTCCTTAGTCCGCTTGTCAGACTAAATTCAGCCAAATGGTGGCTGCATTTTATTTCTCTAAATACCATGGGGCAGAAGTGACTCTTGCATACATTTTTAGGGATTTGCTCTTTGTAAAATCATAATCTCTTGTCTTCTCAAAGATAGCTAGTTTAGGATTATTGAAAACTATTTTTTTCTCTCCTAAAATTAAACCCCTAAATCAGTGTACTATTGTGAATTATTTCAGAGGTAAATACACTTTAGATGTCAGTCAAGCCATAGTTAGATTTGATGAACTATTAAAAAAGAAAAAAAAAAAGAGGAATCAACCAGAAGATAAAGGCTGCTAGCTTGGGCCTGCTGGCTGGGCACATCCTTGTCTGTGGGACCCAGTAAACCAGAGCTGGGAAAGAATGAGTGATTTGGAACTAAGTCTCTTCCACAGGGTCCTTTTCCCACACTGTGCCCCCAACTCTATACGCAAACTTGCAACTGTTTGTTATTCTTATTTGTTGTGGCCTGTTTCTGAGGTTGTCCTCAGAATTTGCAAAGTGACAACAGAACCGACAGATAGTACATGTCCAGAGCAACTGAATAGGATTTGAGAATGGCGTCAAGCCCCATGACTCTCCTGGTGTTGCAGGAAAAAAGTCTCAGCAGTAGCATACCTTTTGAGTTTATGTATGTGAGAGAGATGGGTTTTTTTAAACTCTGCTTTATGGAAAATTTTAAATTTATTCAGACACTGTACAATGAATCTTCATATACCCCTCACCCAGCTCTAACAGTTGTTTTATCTCCTGTACCTCTTTCTGACTCTGCTGCCGGCTCTATGTGTTCTTTTTTTTGGGCTGCACCGGGCAGCTTGTGGGATCTTAGTTCCCCGGGCTCTCGGCAGTGAAAGCGCAGAGTCCTAACCGCTGCACCACCAGGGAATTCCCTCTATGTGTTCTGATAACTCCAGAAGGATGGGTGTTCTAAGCAGGGTAGAAATTAGCTTCAGCGTGCCCTCTAGTCCATTTGTCAGATTCACTTCCCACGTTATTTTGAAACAAATCTCAGACATCACATCATTACACCTGTAAATATTTCAATACATGTATGTTTTTAAAAAGAAAATGTAAGTGGACTAGAGAGACAGCAGAGAAGTGACCAGGAAGTCTTAAGAACCCCACTCTACCTTTAAAATTTTATTTTGAAAATTTTAAATCTCAACACATATAGAAAGAACCCCCATTGACCCGTCACCCAGCTTCAGTAGTTATCAACATTTACATGGTCACTGTATACTCACACCTACTCCCCCTTGGTAACACCCACTGGATTATTTTAAGGCAAATCTCCAGTATTGTAGTTTCAGCATTAAATATTTCAGAATGTATTTCTAAAAGAAATGGGCTTAATAGTTAACAGGAAGGGACTTGATAGCACGTTGTAACTAATTTAAAGACAGCTAAACTAAAGTTTTTATGAGAAAAGCTTAAGAATTATGACTTGAGGACTGCAGAATTTTTTTTTAAATGACAGCTTTATTGAGATATAATTCACATTCCATTTAAATCTACTTATATCACCCATTTAAAGTGTGCAGTTCAATGATTTTTATTAAATTCACAGTTTTGCAACCATCTCCACAATCAATTTTAGAAAATTTTCATCACCCCCCAAAAGAAACCCTGTACCCATTAACAGTCATACCCCATTTCTTCCTTACTCCATTATCCCTAAGCAACCGCTGATGAATTTACTTTATGTCTCTATGGATTTGTTATTCTGACCATTTCATATAAATGGGATCATACAACAAATGGTCCTTTGTGACTGGCTTCTTTCACTTGGCATAACATTTTCAAGGCACATCCATGTTGTGACATGTATCACTACTTCATTCCTGTTTATGGACAAATGAGATCCCATTGTGTTGCTCTACCATGTTTTATTTATCGCTCAGAAGTTTGACTGGCATATGAAAGTAGGTAGTTGAGTGGCAGTGCCAGCTTAAGTCTAAGGTTACTTCAAACCCACGTAGGAACACAGTAGAAGGATATCCTCATATTTCAAGCTTTGAATGACCATTATATGCCTGAGTCTGCTGTATCAACTAAGTCAGCAAATCTTTTGGCTGCAGTAAAAATTTTGCTCATAAGGGACAAATATATTCATTTGAAACGACTATTTTGTTAAACACACTATAGTTCAAGAATATTTTTCCATGTATATCGCTGTAAGTGTTATTCTCACCTTGAGCCCAAGATTTGGAGTCTTCCTTCACTTGTCTGAACCTTGAAGGTGTATTTTATCTATTGTAATACATGTTTGAGAATTAACAAGTCCTATAAAGACTCTTTTCCCATACTTTACATACTTACTTTCAACAACTTGAAGGGAGTGTTTTTAATGTGCTCATTGTTTTTGAGCACTCTGTGATCATTATTTTCTTGCTGGTGTCCTTGGTTAATGACTCAATCTATTATTATTCCCGAGTAGACACTTTAAAAACATGCTGAAGTTTGACCCAGGTGAGGGCAGAGGGAGGATCTCCATGTCCGTGTTCAGGCCACGCTATCCTGGCTCCTGATTTGGAGGCATAGTTAGCTAATAGTAGTTAGATTCCACTGGGACTACGGGAGACCAGCCTACCACACTGTTTTAGATTAATGGAAGAGTAGAGAGAGTTGCATTGGTTCGTGTCTCCCTCAAAAAACAAAATTCCTGACTCTGATGACGTATATGATCCTTGGGAGATATTTCAGGCAAGTGGTAGAGAATTAGTTATTGTTTTTTGTTTTTCTCTGGGGGCCCTAATAGCCTTTATCATCTACATACATTCATGTCTCTCTGTTGAAGTCACTGACCTGAACTCATGGTCCCCCCTCCCTTGAGTCTGTGATTCTTTGGCAAGATTCCAGTTCCTTATAAAGAGACAGACATTGGTGAACCTTAAGGTAAACCTATTAAAAAAAATTTACAATGACAGAATGTAAAAAAAAAGAATGAATGGTCCAGAGTGGAAACTAACACAAAAATTCTAGTCTCCACCAGTTAAACAACAGTAAGTACATTTTTTTCTATCATAATCATCAAATACTACTTTAATATTTAA
Organism: Tursiops truncatus; assembly: GCF_011762595.2. NCBI lineage: Eukaryota > Metazoa > Chordata > Mammalia > Artiodactyla > Delphinidae > Tursiops > Tursiops truncatus. The sequence continues at coordinate 65,770,580 of NC_047039.1, forward strand.
GGAGTATTTTTAAGTATAACTTTTGAGATGAATTTAATTTTCTTTAGTCCTTTATTTTACAGAACAGCAGAGTCACATGATAAGTTCTTTTTCTAATTGGAGTATAATTGCTTTACAATATTGTGTTAGTTTATACTGTACAGCAAAGTGAATCAGCTATACGTATACATATATCCCCTCCTTTTTGGATTTCCTTCCCATTTAGGCCCCCACAGAGCACTGAGTAGAGTTCCCTGTGCTATACGGTAGGTTCTCATTAGTTATCTATTTTATACATAGTAGTGTATATATGTCAATCCCAATCTCCCAATTCCTCCCACCCCACCCCCTTTCCCCCTTGGTATCCATATGTTTGTTCTTCTCTACGTCTGTGTCTCTATTTCTGCTTTGTAAATAAGATCGTCTGTACCCATTTCTTCAGATTTCACATATATGCGTTAATGTATGATATTTGCTTTTCTCTTTCTGACTTACTTCACTCTGTATGACAGTCTCTAGGTCCATCCATGATGATAAGTTCTTGAGCAGGTCATTGAGCCTCTCAACCTCAGTTACTCATCTGTAAAATGGGTGGGATGATTCTTGCCTCAGAATTGATTTTGTGAGAGTGTGATTAGAGAACATTTAGGAAAATGCTTCGTTGCTGAGTCCTAGCCCCAGGCCTGGCACATACTAGAACTTCTATCAATGTTTTTTAAACATCAAGGCAATATTTAATTAAGATAAGGTGAACAGTCTAGTTTTTTTTGTTTGTTTGTTTGTTTTTTGGTGGGACATTGTGGTAACCAACAAGCGTACATGAGAAATACCCAGTTGTCCACTTTGTCAGATCTTTTACTGAGTTACCCTGGGCAGATAAAGAAGGATACATGCACACATACATTTAAAAAATATATCCAGTGTAAAAGCTATAGGGCAAGATAGGTTATTAAGAAGTGGGACACCTATAACATGGCTCTTTTTAACTCTATGTTTAGATATGGCAACTTTTGACAAACAATTCAGAACATTTTTGCCCTAAGGTATGTTAATGGATTAACACAGAAAAATAAGGTAGTAGAATTACATGCTTTTGACTTTAATGATTTGATTTTTAAGCTGGAAAGTTAAGGCACATTCACCACATATGGTGGGTAACAGTGATTCTTGCCTGGAGTATCGTAGAATCCTTCTTTGCAATATCAGAAAAAAAGAAAGGCCTCTGCTTTTCCCCCATGAGCTACAAAGAATGGGTCACAAGTGAGTGAAACCAAAATTGTAATAAATCTCATTATAGTGATATAGAGATAATTTGGTGTTAGAAAATAGGTTCTCGCCTGTTTATTCTGAGCAAGTTGCATCTTGCACTGGGTGGAAAGAATGCTGATGGAGTTGCTTTTTGCTGTTGATGTACTCTTTCAAGAAGCACGGGAGTGAAAAATATGTTTAGGCTTACATAGTCATCTTTGAGCAAGTTCATCTCCTGTTTTTGACCTTCATTCATTTATTTATTCATCATCCATTCAGTTGTTCGTTGACTCTTGCCGTAACTAATTGAGTGCCTCTAGCAGCCTTTAGTGGTACTTGAGTGAATATTCAGAGATCCAAGCCCTCATGAGATTGCAAGTGAGTGTAGAACACAATTGAACAAGGAATAGCATTATGGGGTAATGGAAGGCCAGTGTTAAGGGATCTTGAGTCCCTTCTGATGGAGCTCCAGGTGCTGCTGCCATTGATGGAAGCGGAGGCATTGAATACTCTGCCTCTTCCTCTTTCACTTCCCCATCCTCTCTCCCCAGTCATGAATTGCACACCCCTCCCCGAAATGTGAACCTCCATTCCCTTCAGTCTTGAGCTCTTAAACGATTCATCCCCAGCTGCAGCACTTTTATTCCACATTCCAGAGGCTTCCTACTTCCTCTGCTTCCCCTTCTCTTATCTCACCACTCACGGGGTTCCCCAAGTGTGTTGGGCTTACTTAATCTTGAAGAATGGGAGGGCAGGGCTCAGGACTGAGGTGGATGTAACTACAACTCCCACCTACAACTAGAATGTAGTTTCTTGAAGCATCCTATAAAGAAGGGTGGTTTACAAAAATCCTGTTGAAATTTAACATTTGTGTGTGCTGAGTCTACAAAACAATTCAAATGGAAATGATATCTTTAAGTATTTTGTCTTCCAACCCATGAATGTGGTATATGTCTTGATTTATTTGGGTCTTTAATATTGATCAATAAGCTTTATATTTCTTCCTACTGAGGTCTTAAGTTTCTTTGTCACATATATTTTGAGATTGTTGATACTTCTTTTTTTTAAATTTATCTCATTTTTTATTTATTTAGTTTTGGCTGTGTTGGGTCTTCGTTGCTGTGCGCAGGCTTTCTCTAGTTGCAGCGAGCGGAGGCTACTCTTCTTTGCGGTGCGTGGGCTTCGCATTGCAGTGGCTTCTCTTGTTGCGGAGCACGGGCTCTAGGTGCATGGGCTTCAGTAGTTGTGGCACGCGGGCTCAGTAGTTGTGGCTCACGGGCTCTAGAGTGCAGGCTCAGTAGTCGTGGCACATGGGCTTAGCTGCTCCGCAGCATGTGGGATCTTCCCAGACCAGGGCTCGAACCCTTGTCTCCTGCTTTGGCAGGCGGATTCTTAACCACTGTACCATCAGGGAAGTCCCAACAATTATGTTTTAAATTTAGTTTGCTCATATATGCAAAGTCCTCTCTAAAGAGAAAGGGAGGGAGGGAGGGAGGGAAGGAGGAAGGAAGAAAACTGTCTAGCTTAGGGGACTTCTCTGGCGGTCCAGTGATTAAGACTTCTCCTTCCAATGCAGGGGGTGCGGGTTTGATCCCTGGTCGGGAGCTAAGATCCCACATGCCTCGGGGCCCAAAAACAAAAACATAAAGCAGAAGCAATATGGTAACAAATTCAATAAAGACTTTAAAAATGTTCCACATCGAAAAAATCTTTAAAGAAAAAGACTCTGTGCTCCCAATGCAGAGGGCCCTGCTTTGATCCTTGCTCAGGGAACTAGATCCCGCATGCCACAACTAAAGATTCCGCATGCCACAACTAAAGATAATGCATTCCAGAACTAAAGATTCCGCATGCTGCAACTAAAGATCCCGCATGTGGCAACGAAGATCCTGCATGCCGCAACTAAGACCCAGCGCAGCCAAAGATAAATAAATAAAAATAAATAAATAAAATTCTTGAGTTTAAAAAGAAAGAAAGCTTAGTTCTTTTGTCCTAGAGACCTTTCATTTGAAATGATAATTGTATATGTCATGATCTATTAAAAACATTTTATTTATTTATGTACTTATTATACACATGCCCCTTTCAACTTAGCAACGCTACTCCTGGGACTTTATTCAGCAGAAATAAAAAGCACTTGTTTGTAAGGATATATGGCCATGATGTTTCCTGCAACATTGTTTGGGGGCAAAAAACTGGAAAAAGAGTGAATACCCATGAATATGGAAATGATTGAATACATTAGGTAGTGGTTGTACAAAGGAATATTATGTAACCATTAAATGGAAATGAATGAGAGCTAGTTCAGTAAACATGAAGTGATTTCCAGTGAAGTATTTGTTGAGAGAGAAAAAGAAGAGGAGGAAGAGTATCTTTTATGATTCTTTTTTTTTTTTTGTAAATGTCATACCCCTGTGCATGTGTGTGTATAATTCAAAGCCAAGTAAGGAACCTGGACCCCAAGATGTCATGGATTCCAAGTTCCAATTTGTAAGTAGATGTCACCCATACCCTCTAGACAAGCCCCACCAAGTGTGTTTCCAGGAAAAAATCGTTTAGAGGAAGGAAATATCCTACTGAATTTAAGAAGATAAAAGGATATAGTGCCCAGTGAGCAGGCAGCTGATAGTATGTTTAAACATAGACGTGATACAAAGAAATTGTCTCCTGTCTGCCCATATATGTTTTTTGTGTGTGTGTGTGTGTGTGTGTGTGTGTGTTTTGTTTTTTTTTTTTTTTTGCGGTACGCGGGCCTCTCACTGTTGTGGCCTCTCCTGTTGCGGAGCACAGTCTCCGGACGTGCAGCCATGGCTCACGGGCCCAGCCGTTCCGCAGCATGTGGGATCCTCCCGGACCGGGGCACGAACCCGTGTCCCCTGCATTGGCAGGAGGACTCTCAACCACTGCGCCACCAGGGAAGCCCCATATATGTTTTTTGGTCCTTGATATAAATGGGTAGACTTGTCCTCTACTGGTTTGTTGTGAAATGATTACCCTCAGTCAATAAATGGAGAAGAGAGAGTATCGCAGGTAGGCCTGTGAGCTTTGGGTTTCAAGTAGCACTGTAATCCTTACTGATTTGTAGTTAAGTAAATAGTTATTGTGAAATGGTGCATTTGAGTGATTTTGGTGAAAAGTGCACTTGAAAGAAAATTCTCATAACTGCTTTCAGTAGATGCACTTTATTACGTACACAAAGGTCATCAGAGTGACCCTGGGCTGAATAATTACTTTGCTTATCCTTTCCTAACTGCTTAGTGAACTGTGTTATTCAAAAGGCTGATGTTGTCTTCCAGATTACGTTTTGGCAAAATGCTGGTTCTTCTTTACTGAGGATTTTAGGTTATTGTTTATTGACGTGTCATTTTGCAACATGAGATATTTCTCACTGTAGTCCCTCCGCCTTTGAGGAATAAAGGTTCAGGAACATTTACTAATTGCCAATCATGTGACAAGCACTTTGCTAGGAGCTGGGGATTCAGAGAGACAGGACAGGCATTCACAGTCAGTGGGCAAGACAAAAATGCAATGAGTTTTTTTGGGGGAAAAAGTTATATGTAGAGGGCTTACAGGAGTGTGGGGTGTTAAGATTAATATGGCTTATCAGAGGTGATGACTGTGTGTTGGGGCCTTGCAGAATGCATAGGAGTTCTCAGGCAGCTAGGAGGGGAGTTGAGAAGAGAGGACTCTGTGACAAAGAGAAGCACAAAGTCCTGGAATGTCTAGAGCCTGGACAGTCTGAGGAAGGACAAGTATGCCTGGAAGGAGGGTGGGTCAGGAGTACATGCAAACCAGGCTTGAGAAGTAGGCAGGGGAAGATCCTGGAAGGCCTTTTTACCATTTTGAGGAATTGACTTGTCCTGTGAAGGATGGGTACCTACCAGATGAAGGGAGGGTTGCAGCCAGACATTGTTTTTATGCGGCTGACTCTGGTGACAGATTAGGTGCTACTGGGGGCAGGAAACCTGGATAGGAAATACTGATTCCTTAACTCAGAGGATAGGCTAGTTTCTGTTTGTATGTTCTTAACTGACCTTAAGAAAAAACATACGCAGTCAGTGAAAAAGTTTCCGGAGCTTGGACAAGAAAGATAATCTAAAACCATATACCAGGGCTCATGTAATCAACAGGAATATTAAATGTTTGAGTTAGAAGCCTTTGAAATTTCAGTATTTTAAAAAAATATATACTTCAGAGTCTGGGGATTAGTTTATTGGAATTGGTCCCTTTTCTAGATTTATGATCCTGTTTATCCTTGTAGGTGATACTCTCTGGAATCATAGGATTAACAACTTGGAAACGGCCTATGATACTCCTGGTATGTACTGATCTTACAAATTTTTACCCTTTATAAAATGTGCTGTTTATGAAGTCAGTTGAAATAAATTGTTGAGGAAGTGCTAAAGCTTCCTTGTTCATTAAAAAAAGAAGTTAACAGTGGACAATATTAGAAGCCAGATGTTCTCATGACAGTAAAGTAAGATGATAATTTTGCTGCTTTTCTGATTCACTTTAAGCTTCTTATATACCCATTTCTATACATGTGTTTCAAGTTCCAGGATTAGATCTATTGTAAAGATATAACAAAAGCAAAGCAAAACAAAACTAAATGGCTGGGACTTCCCTGTTGGTCCAGTGGTTAAGAATCTACCTTCCGGGACTTCCCCGGTGGCGCAGTGCTTAAGAATCCACCTGCCAGTGCAGTGGACGCAGGTTTGAACCCTGGTCCGGGAATATCCCACATGCTGCGGAGCAACGAAGCCCATGTGCCACTACTGAGTCTACTCTCTAGAGCCCGCAAGCCACAACTACTGAGCCCATGTGCTGCAACTACTGAAGCCCACATGCCTAGAGCCCGTGCTCTGCAACAAGAGAAGCCACCACAATGAGAAGCCTGCGCACTGCAACGAAGAGCAGCCCCTGCTCACTGCAACTAGAGAAAGCCCACACGCAGCAATGAAGACCCAACGCAGCCAAAAATAAATAAATTAAAAAAAAAAAAAGAATCCATCTTCCAATGCAGGGGACGTGGGTTCGATCCCTGGTCAGGGAACTAATATCCCACATGCTGTGGAGAAACAGCCCATGTGCTGTAACTACTGAGCCTGTACACTCTGGAGCCTGCGTGCCACAACTAGAGAGAAGCCTGTGCGGCACAACGAAGAGCCCGCGTGCTGCAAGTAATAACCCAAAGCAGCCAAATTAATTAATTAATTAATTTAAAAAATAGTCTTAAAAACACCCCCACTAAACGGCTTACTCTGGGCATTTTGAACATACACAAAAGTGAAGGGAATGATATAATGAACTCCCTGTACCAATCATCCAGCTTCAACAATTATCAATCCTTAGCCAATCTTGTTCAGTTAGACCCTTACCCATTCCCCACCCCTTCCATGTTCTTTTAAAGCAAATCTCAGCTTAAATCATAAATACATTGTTTTTTATTGTTACAGTACTTTGGTTGGGCAATCTCAGAATTTCCTTGCTTAGATTTCCTATATTCTCTCTTTATCACACCTATATTATATGTTCATCGTAATAGAGACATATATTGTTGACTTTATCCTTTTTTTAGTTATTCAGGTAAAATTCACGTAGTATAAAATTAACCATTTTAAAGTGTACAATTCGATGGCATTTAGTAAATTCCCATCCTTTATTTTTATTTATGTCCTTTTGATTCAGGGAATACTATAAAAAAATAGACAAATGCCAATGGAGAGGCCAACTTACAAGGATGAGGTAGAGGATCTAGGAAATTCAATTTGAAGTATGCTTAAAAAAATTTGTTTTTCTGTATAGCATCTCTTATGTTTCTCCCATCCATTTTGAAATAGGGTTAAATAATTTTCTGAATTCATTCCATTTATATACATAACGCAGCCAGGCTGTCCTTGAGACCACTGTTTGCTAAGTGATGGGTAACAAATATAAAACTAGTTAAATTCTTAAATACAAGGAGATGAAGCACATTTCAGGATACAGTGAGAACAATGGAGCCCAATACTGTGTTGACGATCTGGAAAAACTGAACTGAAGAGTTTTCAGACCCACAAGACAATGCAGGCAACATTTTACAGGTCCATCAATTATTGCATTTGGTGAAACTTTGTTAATATTTCCAGAAGGAGTAAATGATTGATACAGCATTTTAATATATTAGACATCAGGATAGGAGAAAATGAGGCTTTGGATGAGTCTTCTGGCATGTGTTATGAGTGCTTGGGGTTTGTTTTACAACTCTCTAGGTTTACAGTCACTGCAGAAAAATTTTTGATGGTGTTCAATGTTTATACTAATATTTGGTTATAGGCATCATCTTTGCACTGCCCTTTTCCATTGGGTCAATATTGAAATGCTCAGTCATACGAACCTCAGGTATTTAAAATCAGAAAACTATCTAATCTAATGCTATTTGTACTTTTAAAATTCCAAATGGTGAAGAGAATATGAGTGCTTGTTCTAGATAGATATTAAGAAAGTCCATCTTTTAAAATATTTCTTTCTTTAACATTGTTTTCTTTTGGAAAGATGCCCTTGTAAATTTATTATGTGAGCTCAAGCAACTTTAAATGAAAATGACCTTAATAAAAATGTATTTCTCATCCTTGTTAAGTATATGTACTTTGTCACAAAGTTGTAACCAGTTTGTACATACCATGTTGTGCTCTGCTTTTTCTGTTTAATATGAAATTAAGTTCACATTAGTAGCTATTATGTTTCCCTGTACGAGGGGTCCACATGCCTATCACTTAGAATTGCTACGCAGCATTTTGTCATATTTCTATATTACCATCAGTCCTAAGCCTGTTGGACATCTGAGCTTCGAAGTTTTGACTGTTATGAATTATGTATTTAGAAGGTCATTTAGTGATCATTTTGAAATGTTAATTAACATCAGTTTATAAAGAAGATAAATTAATTGGCAGGAATTGTGCAAGGGAAAACTTTCTGAGTATATCAGTAGGTCATTTGAGCCTTAGTCAGTATTATAGAGGAAAAAACAGTCCATGGGAATCTTAGTAGTGTATCATTATAACCTCTGCCAAATGCTTTTGTTATGTTAAAAAGCCAGATGAAAGAAACTGACGCTCCAGTCAGACACTCCTAGTTTGAGTCCTAGTTCATTTACGGAAGAGCTATGTCACTCTGTGCAAGCCACTTAGCTTCTCTGAGTCTAGTTTTCTTTTCTGAACAGAGGATAATCTAGTGACCCTCAATGGACACTTTACCTTTTTTTTTTTGGTTCCCCACGCATCCCCCTTTCTGAGTTTTAGGGAATCTGCCATCAGATGATTTGAGTGGGAGGCTGTGTTCATTAGAGAAGCCAGAAGTGCCCGTGTGTTTTTGCAGACCCGGGCTGGGCTGGTCAGAGTCACAGCCCTACCGCCATTCACGTCCCACACTCTACCTACAGGGGCGCCTTCTGACTCTGACACAGCCAGGCTGTCCTTCACAAACCTAGGACTTTCTTTCCCTGGCTGTTTGCTTGGCTGCCTTCTTCTCTTCTGGGTCTCAGCTCAGCAGTCATCTCAAGAGAGAGACCTTCCTTGACCACCCTGATTGCAGTGACCCCTCCTCTGTGCCCCTCACCGGGTCCCAGCACTGAATACTGGCTTCTTCTTGGTCTGTAAGTAGCCTGAGTGTGCCTCACCTGTCTCCCCCAGTAGTAGTAGATGGTCAGTCAGTTCTGTGAGGACAGGGGTCTCTCCCCAGGACCACTGTGCTCAGGACACACTTAGGTTTGAACGGTGGCAGTAATTTGGCAACCAATAAGAAATTCAGATCCTGGATTAGTTCTCAAAGTTTCTCTTTTACATTTGTCTTAAATTTTTCTCACTTGTTTTTGTTCACTTGAACTCTGTATTTACCACCTTTTAACTTCAGGGTGGTTAGAGAGTATTTTGGTAGTGGAGTTTGGGAGGGGGCTAGTTGGTCTCTTTAGGGGCTTTCAAGAGGCAAGCTGTTCTCATTTTGAGTTGTTGGGTGTCTAGAACATTTGAACACTTCCTTTTGAGAGCGTTTACATTTGTGCTCCCTCTTTGGGTTTGTTTCAGTGATTACATCAGGTTTATACTGGTTTGAACAAAGAAGGTCAGTTTGACCTAGTTCCTTCAAACTCAAGTTTTCATGGAAACTCAGATTTGGAAGATTTCATTCACTGGGTCCTCTTCTTTCTACTGATAGAATACTCAGGTGTCCAGAACAAAATAATAATTTTGGGAGACACTTTGTGACTGTTTGTAGCTATTTTGGGCTGTGACTGGGATTAAGGTTGGGGGTGTGTGCATGTGTGTGTATGGTATTCTATCAAGAATACTTGTGTATTTTCCATCAAGAGCAAACATTTTCCTTTTTTTTTGCGGTACGCGGGCCTCTCACGTTGTGGCCTCTCCCGTTGCGGAGCACAGTCTCCGGACGCGCAGGCTTAGCGGCCATGGCTCACGGGCCCAGCCCCTCCGCGGCATGTGGGATCTTCCCGGACCGGGGCACGAACCCGTGTTCCCTGCGTCAGCAGGCGGACTCTCAACCACTGTGCCACCGGGGAAGCCCAAGAGTGAGAATCTATCCTAAGAGGTGATTTTTTTTTTTTTTTTTTTTGCTGTACGCGGGCCTCTCATTGTTGTGGCCTCTCCCGTTGCGGAGCACAGGCTCCGGACGCGCAGGCTCAGCGGCCATGGCTCACGGGCCCAGCCGCTCCGCGGCATGTGGGGTCTTCCCGGACCGGGGCACGAACCCGCGTCCCCTGCATCGGCAGGCGGACTCTCAACCACTGCGCCACCAGGGGAGCCCAAACATTCTCCATTTTAAAAGAATGTTCCTTATATTTTCTAGATATCATTCAGTTTTCATTCTAATGAAATGTTTTAGACTTGTTTAGAAATCACAGACTCAGTGCTGGGAATGACCTCAAAGACTGCCTTACTTAGGCACCTCAGTTGGAAAACAGAATTGTCTTGATAAGATAGTTACTGAATTGGTGGACTGGACCCGGGCTGGTGTCCTAACCAGGGTGGAGACCCCCTGTCTCTGCCAGGAAGGTTCTTTCTCCTATTGGATTTGCACAGCCAGTAACAAAACTGATGCTGAGACTGGAACAGCACAAGCTTTTCTTTTTTTTAACTATAAAGATGTTTTTATTTTATTTTTTTTACATCCTTATTAGAGTATAATTGCTTTACAATGTTGTGTTAGTTTCTGCTGTATCACAAAGTGAATCAGCTATATGTATACATATATCCCCATATTCCCTCCGTCTTGAGCCTCCCTCCCACCCTGGAACAGCACAAGCTTTATTCGATGGCCAAAGGATGGAGAAGAGGGAACCTAGTTCTCAAATCCACTTCTCAACCCAATTTGGGGGAGAGACCAAATATATAGGAAGGTCAAGGTAAACGGAGGGAAGGAATTAGGAAGAGTGGGAAGAACACTCATGAGTTATTCGAGAATCAGAGTGTGGTTTGGACCTGGAACTGATGCAGCTCTCCTTTTCAGTCCTTATGTGGGCTTTTCCAGTTGTCATGGCAATCATCAACTGTCATGGTGCTGGTGGGTGTGTCATAACCTGCTAGTGTATTACAAAGAACGTATAATGAGGCTCAAGATCTACTAGAAGTCGGGCTTCCCAGGTGGCGCAGTTGGTTGAGACTCCATCTGCCGATGCAGGGGACGCGGGTTCGTGCCCCGGTCCGGGAGGGTCCCACGTGCCGCGGAGCGACTGGGCCCGTGAGCCATGGCCGCTGAGCCTGCGCGTCCGGAGCCCGCAACGGGAGAGGCCACAGCAGTGAGAAGATCTACTAGAAGTCAAATATTCCGTCATCTTGGGCCTATTTGGTTCTAACCAGTTCTTTTTTTTTTTTTCTTTGCAGCTTCCTCCTGAAGCTTAGATTAAGACTAACTGGTTTCTATTTGAGGGAGGGGCAGGGGTCTGATTCTGGGGCAACAGCCTCAGTAACAAGATGTGTTCCTTTGGTGGTACATTTGGTAAGAATTGCCACTGTGAAAGCCCGGCCAGGCATTCTGCCTACAGTTTTGGTTGCTTATGAAGTGGTAATTTGAGCTATAGTTATTTTCATTTTTCTTGTCAGTTTGGAACAGAGGGGATGAATATGACCTTCAAGCTGATAAAAGACAGCTTTATCCTTTAGCACAAAGAATGAAGGTTCTTCCCTGGTGATGTTCTTGGGTCACATATGTGGTTTATTCTCAACTGCGGGTCCTGTTGATTTGAACCCTAGACTAAGAACAGAAGAGGTAGATGAATTGGCTGTTTTTAGAAAATGATCCATCAGTTTCTCTTCTAACTTCAAGATTATAGTATTTAGGGTAAAGCCTCCCTCATTCCCCAAAGAGACTAAAAAATGGCGTCAGTATGATACACGAATATCTTATTACCCCTCAGCTAACAGTTCAAGTAGGCTAGGCTGGTAAGATGGTCCCACTCCATTTGGGGATCCAGGTTCTTTCCATCTTATTGTGCCTCAAAGGGAGGGTCATGAAATGTCCAGACACTTTGTCAAAAGAGATTGAGGAACTAGTCTCACCAGATAGTCAGAAAATACTTACAGGTGGGTTATGCCGTGGGACAGATGGTGGCCCTTTCATTCCTGATGATAAAAGAACTGATGATAAAAGAACAGGAGGGAGCAGACTACCTAGGCACAGTTTAGGAATCTGTACATTTATAAAAGGAACTCTGAAGCTCTGGCTTGTGCAGTCTGGTTCTTTCAGGAATATTTCATGGTTGTCAGTCATTTGGAATGAGCTCCCTGGTTTGAGAGTTCAAGAAACCTGCATTTTAATGCTGACACGTTACCACTGATTATTGGATGATCTCAGGGAAATCTCTTGATTTCTGCAGGTATAAAATGAGGGGTTTTTTTACCTGTAGTATTTGTTGCATCCCCTTGTCTTGAATACCACTGTTGATTTCCTGAAATCCCGTTGATCAAGCAAAGCTAAGTTTATTGGACCTGCTGAAGTAAGGGAGAACACATTACCCGTAGTTCTCAGAAGGAGTGAGTCTAAGAGAGGATATTTATAGTTTTAGGACCCCGGCTGAGTGATTTTAAGGTGAGTCTTGCAAGATAGGCAGTTGACTGGACTTGGGCAGAACCTATGAGATAGTAGCTTTGGATTGGTGGGCAAATGGAGGGGAGGACCTTGAAGCAAATTTGATGAGTAAGTTGTTAGTTTTGATAACTATTTTAGTTGGTTCACAATCTTACCTTTGAGGAGCAAGTATTTCTTGGAGCAAGTAGCTCAGTTATCTTTGCTTGTTCTCAGTATTGTTTATTATAGGGTCAGAAGAGTATGGCCAGTCCCAGAATTAGCACAGGGACTGGAAATTATGTTGGTTTTAGTTCTCATCATAAATTTCATGGAGGACCCATTCTTTTTTTTTTTTAACATCGTTATTGGAGTATAATTGCTTTACAATGTTGTGTTAGTTTCTACTGTATAACAAAGTGAATCAGCTGTATGTATACATATATCCCCATATCCCCTCCCTCTTTCGTCTCCCTCCCACCCTCCCTATCCCACCCCTCTAGGTGGTCACAAAGCACCGAGCTGATCTTCCTGTGCTATGCGGCTGCTTCCCACTAGCTAACTATTTTACATTTGGTAGTGTATATACGTCCATGCCACTCTCTCACTTCGTCCCAGCTTACCCTTCCCCCTCCTTGTGTCCTCAGGTCTATTCTCTACGTCTGCTTCTTTATTCTTGTCCTGCCCCTAGGTTCGTCAGAACCATGTTTTTTTGGATTGGAGGACCCATTCTTTTTTTTTTTTTTTTTTTTTTAATGTTGAGCCTTTTTAAAATTAATTTATTTTTTTAAATTTTTGGCTGTGTTAGGTCTTCATTTCTGGGCAAGGGCTTTCTCTAGTTGTGGCAAGCAGGGGCCACTCTTCATCGCGGCGCGTGGGCCTCTCACTGTCGTGGCCTCTCTTGTTGCGGAGCACAGGCTCCAGACGCACAGGCTCAGTAGTTGTGGCTCACGGGCCTAGTTGCTCTGCGGCATGTGGGATCTTCCCAGACCAGGGCTCGAACCCCTGTCCCCTGCATTAGAAGGCAGATTCTCAACCACCGCGCCACCAGGGAAGCCCTGGAGGACCCAGTCTTAACATCCATTATGCTAATTAAGCAAACAAATAATTTCATCAATCGGACAACTTATTTCCATTGTCACTCTGCTAATTTAGCAAAGCTGCTCGGATGTTGTTGGGAGATAAAGATAAAAGCAGCAGCTTCTGGAGTATGGCTTTTTTCATAAATGCTGAGTATCCTGGAATTTGAATTCTTAATCGTCCTGAGGGTGTAGCTTGGACCAGTCAATATGTACATGATATCACACTGTGCTGAAGTTTTTGGAGGTGTATTTCAGACATACTGTAGTATGTGTGCGTCTGGGTTGCCGAAGGGCCTTCTAACCATCCTGCATTCTGAGCCCAACAGGCCATAGTGATCAATTTCTGAATATGCCTCTGAGACAACTACATGGACTGTGAATGATTTGGGGCAAGGGAGGAGACCATTTTGAATCAGGGAGCATCTTAAAATAGATGTCGTGTGAAAAGTTGCAGAATAATGTGTATGGTACCCCTTGTGTTTTTTAAAAACATCGGGGGGATCATATGTGTGTTTGTAGTTACATGAAAAATTCTTGAAAAGACATACAAGAAACTGTTCACAGTAGGCACCTCTGTTGAGTGCAGTGGGAATGGGAAGGAAGGAGACTGACTTTCCACTTTATGTCTGGAGAGGACATGTGTTGTGTGAAGTGGAGGATGTTTTAGTTTCCCTGTTTTGTTTGGGTTCTGGCTGTCAGTACCTACATATCTGAACTCTCTTCCTCCGGGGTTTGTTTATCTGCCCTTGTGTGTCCTGATGAGAGGCAGGATCCTGTCTCTGGCTGGAAGCTTCTGAGGCTAGATGCTTACACTCCTGCATGCCGGCAGCCAGGGTGTGAGCCATGACCTCCTCCCCACTGAAGCTCCGGCCCAGGACTTGGAAGCTGGAGCCCTTGATGCAGAATAGCCGGGGCAGTTTAGAATTCATTCGGCAAAAGAGGCAACCTGTGTCCAAGGCTGGCATCCAGTGACCTGGCTTTCCTGTGGCATGACCTTGGTAGAGGTCCCAGCACCCAACTTCCCTGGGCTCCTTCCCAGATTTGTGAGCCTGGTTCCTGTGGATTCTGTGAACTACCCGATAGCCTGCTTATTTAGTCTGAGTTGATTTCTGTTGTTCGTAACATAATCGGGAACTCCGACTGCTGTGGGACCATGATTTTTTTTTCTTCTGCCAATGTTACTTTTACAAGAATTTTTAAAAAACCAGTTCAAAAATAAAGAGATTCATTTTAAACATTTGCTCATTTATGGTAACTCAGCTGAAGAACAAGAAATCCAGTGGGTGCTCAAGTTAGATTGACTGATGGTTTGTGCTTGACTTGGGTGGAAAGTGTTAGGTAGATGAGCTGGTGGGGGCAGTTGTCGGGGGCGGCGGTGGTGGAATTGGGTCTGACTAGCTGTCACTTCTCAACGAGGATACAAAGGGTTGCCTTGTAGAGCTCTTTAGTGAACAGAAGAGAATAATTTATAAACGGACATTGTGTATTAGCAGGTATTCTGCATGTTGATGGAGTGTAGATTTGAGTCAGACCTGGATCTGATTGGGGTCCCATAATTAGATGTATAGTTTAGGGCATAATAAATAAATCACCTCTCTGAGACTTTTCCCTATTTATTTCTATATCTATAAGATATATTTATTTGTATATGATATACATACATGACACAGTATATGTATCAAACATATGTGTATATATGATACACACACACACATACATAGATACCATAGATATATATTTCAAACATACCACTGTGACATTTTATAATTTACTAAGTACCTTTTAAGAGGAAAAGAATCTTTTTTATTTAAAAGGGGGGGAGCTTGGGCTTCCCTGGTGGCGCAGTGGTTGAGAGTCCGCCTGCCGATGCAGGGGACACAGGTTCGTGCCCCGGTCTGGGAAGATCCCACATGCCGTGGAGCGGCTGGGCCCGTGAGCCATGGCCGCTGAGCCTGCGCGTCCGGAGCCTGTGCTCCGCAATGGGAGAGGGCACAGCAGTGAGAGGCCACGAACCCAAAAAAAAAAAAAAAGCGGGGGAGAGCTCCCCTTCTTATTGAATAAGAATAGCCTTCTTATTCTTATTGAAAGTAGTAATTAGACCTCTGTGCATTTTTCCCAGCATCCAAACCTGACCACACTCCCCCAAATTAACCATTTTAATTTCTCTCTGCTTTTAGTGCCCCTGGCAGTTGTCTCCATCTCACTAAAAGGGAGGCATGGGTGACACATTCTCTCCTATTGAAGTTATTTTTATTTGAAAATAATCTTTATTTCTCCTATTGATGGCTTTATAATTTTAAATAATATTATAAAGTTCTGTTTCTTAATTCATTAACTTTGGACAGTATCTTTTGATTCTCTCTTTTATAAGATGAAGAAATTAGCAGTTAGCTCTGCTTCTTTCCCCCTTTTACCTCCTGTTGATGGTAACATTTCCTTTATATGGTCAGTGATTTAACATTAACATTTTACTCTTAAACTAAGTCATACCATTCAGATTTTGTCTGTAAATTGTTTCTAAAAGAGTGAAAACCGATAATAGCATTTATAGTATTTTCATTATATGAATGTGATTGAAATAGGAGGTTAGAATTGGATTCTTGCTTTCCAGATTCACCTGAAGCCAAAATACAACCCATGCCAACAGCTCCCACGTTCCAGTGTGTGTTAGACTATCTAAGCAGGACTTGTAAAGCTTCTGGGTGAAACCAGCTTTGCAGCCCTTAGCTGATCTCCATCCCCCAGCCTATAAAAGGATTAGGGGTTAAAGAGACAAATGTTTGGAGAAAGTTACTGAATTGCTGTGGCATTTTAAGTTCCACCTCTGCATGGGGGAGGGGAGCGGTGCTTAAAGATAAGCACTGGAGAACCTGAGACAGGTCTCACAGTGGTTGACTGGACTGGTGTCAGACTCCTGCCTGGGGAATTTAAAGGGCTGGCTGGAGTCCTTGTGACCTGAGAGTTAACGGCTGCAGTTGGGAAATAATTGTACTTTCACAGACCAAGCCCAAGAAGTGTACTTCCAGCTGACCAGATGGGTGGGCTCTGTGAGAGAGAGTAGGCCTGGGATGAGCTTATATCCTGCCCCAGGGAGCCCCTTAGAGGAGTGAGGGGACCAGAGCAGAGAGAGGCCGGGCCTGCCCTGACAGATGCCCACATTAAGGGAACTGCAAGTTCAAGAATGGGCATCTCAGAGGAGCCAATGGAAGCCTCATTCAGGAGAGCCTCCTGTAAACACTTGCCAAGGCCGGTTGTGAACAATCAAGGGAACTCTTCCTGCCCCCCACCTTGTTTACGCACTTGGCCTGGCCTCCCCCTTGCTCCCTCCTCTCCAGAGTGGCAGGGCTGTGGCCGGCAGGCTCATGAGAAGTGGACACAAAAAGCAAGGAAGTAGAGGAGATTATGTCTTTTCACTGCCTTTCCCACTGCAGACGTGTTTGCTCCCTACAAGAAGAAGCCTGATGAGAAGGAAAGACGGTGAAATTTAAATGCAGTTTCAAGTTTTGACTGGGACACAGGTCTGGACATTTTAAATACCAAAATGGGACTTTTTGTGACTTGAAGTTACTGGAGGACTTTTTGTATCTGATGTTGACCAGAGGAGTCATGGGCCCAGCCTCAGATTTCATCTGAGGGTTCAGGAAGAGCTAGCCCTACAAAGTGGGCGTGAACAGCATCGCTGGGGTGAGGGTGGAAGCAAAGTGGTTTTCTGTTGATGCCCATGAGTCCTGCTTGTTCAAAGGATCAGCTGCATTATTTTCTGTAGCACCAGGAAGAATGATTGGATCTGGAGAGAGAGCAGTTTCAAGCAGCCAAGTCAAATCTATTATTCTTTTTTATTCTCTATCATTTGCTCAGCATCATGTCATATTTTAGTTTGCTTCAGCTTTGGACCATGACTGATATATACAGTGACGTTTTTCTTAGCGTTTCTAAATGACTCTTCTTTTTCTTGTTGGCAAAAAAGGTACCTAATCTCAGAGATCATGTAGCTTCTTCTTTTTTTTTTTTTTGCGCTACGCGGGCCTCTCACTGTTGTGGCCTCTCCCGTTGCGGAGCACAGGCTCCGGACGCGCAGGCTCAGCGGCCATGGCTCATGGGCCCAGCTGCTCCGTGGCATGTGGGATCTTCCCGGACCGGGGCATGAACCCGTGTCCCCTGCATCGGCAGGTGGACTCTCAACCACTGCGCCACCAGGGAAGCCCTTCTTGTATTTTTAAACAGCTTTATGGAGATGTAATTGGCATATCACAACATTCACACATTTAAACTGTACAGTTCAATGGCATGTTCACAGATACGCACAAACATCACCACCATCAATTGTAGAGCATTTTCACATCACCCCAAAAAGAAACACTGTACCCGTTAGAAGTCACTCCTCAATTCCTCTCAATATTCCCACCCTAGGAAACCACTAATGCACTGTCTGTCTCTATAAATTTGTGTATTCTGGGTATTTCAAACAAACAGAATCATATAATATGTGATCCTTTGTAACTGGCTTCTTTCACTTAGCATTTTTTTTTAGCACAATATTTTTAAGGTTCATCATGTTGTAGCATGTATCAGTACTTTTCCCCCTTTTTATTGTTGAATACTATTCCATTGATGGATATACCACAGTTTATCTATTTATCAGTTGATAGACATTCCCACTTTCTGTCTACTATGAATAATGGTGCTGTGAACATTAGTTTTTTTTGTGGACATGTTTTCATTTCTCTTGGCTATATGCCTTGGGGTGGAATTGCTGAGTCATATAGTAACTCCACGTTTAACATTTTGAAGAACAGTTTCCCAAAGCAACTGTGTCATTTTACATTCCCATCAGCAGTGTGTGCGGGTTCCAATTTCTCTGAATCTTTGCCAATACTTATTATTGTGTTTTTAATTATAGCCATCTTTGTGGGTGTGAAGTGGTATCTCATTGTGTTTTTGATTTGATGTTGAGAATTTTCATGTGTTTACTGGTCATTTGCATGTCTTCTTTGGAGAAATGTCTATTCATATCCTTTGCCTCACCATACCTCACCATAGTAACATTATCACAACTAACAAAATTACCCAATTTCCCTTTTCAAGTCCCTTATCAGATATATGATGTGCAGATATTTTCTCTCATTCTGTGGGTTCTCCTTCTTCTATGGCGTCGTTTGAAGCACAAAAGTTCTTAATTTTCATGAAGTTCTTTTGTTGCTGTACTGTCATATCTAAGAAGGCTGGTCTAATCTAAGGTCATGGAGATTTACTCCTATATTTTCTTCTAGGAGTTTGATTGTTTTAGCTTATACTTAGGTCTATTTTGAGTTAATTTTTGCATACGGTGTGTCAGTGGTCCGAGTTCATTCTTTTGCAGGTGGATATCCAGTTGTCCCAGCACCACTTGTTGAAGAGCCTGTTTTTTCTTCATTGAATTATCTTGGAACCCTTGTTGAAAATCAGCTGACTCTAAGTGTGAGTTTTACTTATCTAGCTTCTTAATCATACTTTTTGCTAGTTGTTTCACTTTCTCCTTTGGACATTTCTAAGACTATTAACTTCCTATTCCAGTTTGGACTTAATTGTTTTCTAGGTCTCCTGTACAGATGTCATCTAAATATTTCTTTTCTTGGTATTCTTGGATTAGAGCCATTGTTTCTTAGCTCTCAAGCCTCATGCATTCTTTTTTCTTGAATTCCTTTTTCATTTTGCCAGAGAATATTCTCAAATAAAAGTTTTCATGAAGAATGTAAGGGAAGCGAGCTCTCTAAGGGTTTGAATGTCTTGATGTGTCTTTGTTTTGCCCTCCCACTTGAATGATAGTTTGGCTACGTATAGAATTTGGGGTTCAAAATGATTTTCCTTCCAAAATTGGAAGGCAGTGCTTGATGACTTCTGTCACTGATGCTGACCTGATTCTCGTTCCTTAGTGGGCAGCCCCTTTCTTTCTATCTGGAAGCTTTTAGGATCTTTATCTTCGTACTGATAAAGTTTAATTTTCAAAAAGATAAAATCATGACTCTTAGGCAAATATAAAACGAACGTGTCAGTAATGAGGGAAAACTGGTTCAAAGCACATTTGAGGAGCTAAGTATTGATAGGTGATGTTAGGAGAAGATTGCTGGGATAGATACAAAACTGGTTGATGTCCAGCAGAGCCATAAACAGTAACTTTTGAGGTTTTCTGTTCCATTGGACAGAATTTATTTCCATCTTTACTGAAAAAAAAATCTGCAACTTAAACTCTGCCTCTACAGAGTTATAAAATAGCTGATCAAATAACTAAATAAGTAAATGGAATACCCAGTAATCTCTTTTGCCCATTTGCAAGTTTCAGATAATTTTTCTGACAGTCTTCTGAAATTACATGAAGGTATATTTAGGTGTGGGTCTTTTTTCCTTCATACTTTTTGACTATTTTTACTGTTGAATATTTGAGTTTTTTAAAATTTGAAGACATGTGTCTTTCTTCAACACCAAGCAATTTTCTTTGCTGTTTCTTCAATTATTTCCTTCCCTCCATTTGCTCTGCTCTATTTTTCTAGAACATCTAATAGTCAGATGTTGGACCTCTTGAATTGATCATCTTTGTTTCTTAACTTTTCAAAGTCTTATACTTTTTATTTCTTTGTCTTTTTCTTTTCTATTCTCTGAGTAATCAGTGTTTTCTCCATGGGGGTCAGTAGTTCTGGTTGACATCTTGGTCCTTCTTGTTTGGTGCTGTTAGATTTTTGAATGTCTGTTGTTCCTTGATTATTCATAAATTCTAGTTGTGACTGAAGAACTAGGTTGGTAATATTTTTAATGTTTGTAATAATTTGTAATAATAAGAAGAATAGTAATAATAGTAAACACATAAGTAAAATGCGTGTATTAACCCACTAATCCTATAAGATGCTATTAGTATCCTCATTCTGAGGAAACCAAGGCACAGAGAGGTTAAGTAATCTGCCCAAGGTCACACAGCTATAAATGACAGAGCTGGGTTGCAATTTCAGGTGGTTTCTATGTAGAGTCCATATTCTTAGTCACTACCCTTGTTTTTGTGGGTCTGTTTCCACAGCAAGCTTGTCTGTTAAGGGGTGGGAGGGTTGCTGGGAACTCTGTGCAGCTGAGCAGGCCTTTGTGATGGATAGCCTTTATTTTAAGGTGTGCTTGAGAGAAGTAGATGACTCTGTTATACCAAAAAGAAGACTTGACTTGGAGGGACTATTCCACCAGGACCCCTGTATCCCCAGGCACATTACTCAGCTCTTTTATAAAAAAGTTCATTAGTAATAGCTGGTGGGCACATGCTTCTGCTTCTTGTTACTTTTGCACCTGCAAAAGCCTCTTTAATATTTTTTTAATGTTTTCTTATGAAAATTCTCAAACTTACAGAAAAGTTGAGTAAATAATGAATTCTCCTATACCTTCCACTTGGATTCAATAGCTTTTAATGTTTTGCCTTACTTGCTATGTTTATATATAAATATTTTACATTGAAGTGTTTCAAAGTTTCAGCCTTCATGGTACTTCACCCCTGTATGCTCTAGGAGGCATCTCCTAAAAATAAGACATTCTTCTACCTCACCGTAATAACATTATCACAAGTAAGAAAATTATTTGTAATTTCCTAATGTCATCTAATATTCAGCCCATATTTAAACTTTCCCAATTATTCCAAAATGTTATATAA
The DNA here is from genome assembly GCF_011762595.2 of Tursiops truncatus. Lineage (NCBI taxonomy): Eukaryota > Metazoa > Chordata > Mammalia > Artiodactyla > Delphinidae > Tursiops > Tursiops truncatus. The sequence continues at coordinate 65,791,601 of NC_047039.1, forward strand.
TTTTTTATTCATCAAAAAGCTTTTCAACTGAAGTATGATTTGTGCATATTTGTGTATGTATATGTGTACAGCTTGACGGATCATTCAAAAGTGAATACTCCTATGTGACCCTGTTCTGTTCTTCAAAATCCAGGACCCAGTCAAGGTTCAGTCATTTTATTTGACTATTCTGTCTCTTTAGTCTTCTGTATTCTAGAATACTCTTCCTGCCCCCCTTTTTTTTTTCTTTTTCCAGGAATTGACTTTGTGAAGAGATGAGTCCAGTTGGTTTCTTTATCTTCTCCCCCCTCATCTCCTTCCCACCTCCTCCTTTTCTTCCTTTGATATGGGAAATTTCAAATATACTCTTAATATGAGAGAAACACAGCAACCCCCCACCTTGTACTCATTGCCCAGCTACACATGTTCAAGATTGTCTCCCCTACACCCCTAACCATCCATTTCTCTTCTCCCTTACCACTGCGTTGTTTTCACATAAATCCCAGCCTTCACATTTCCTCCTTCAATATTTCAGTACATATATATAAAAGACATGGCTGGGAGCCCAGCAAGGGCTGTTAACTAGAGCATGGACATGTGACCTCCTCCTGTAACAGCCACCCAGCATGGAGACTGGTTTCTGAGAGGGACTGTCTGTAATGAGTGTTCCAAGAGGCCCAGGTGGCCCAGGCGTCATCTTACCATCTAGCCTGGATGTACCAGAATGTCATTCCTGCTGCATTCTCTTGGTCAAACAAGTTCCCAAGACCACCTTAGAATCAAGGGGAGGGGAATTGGAAATTGGACTCTACCTCTTTTCCTCTTTTTTTTTTCTTTTGTGAGTAAAATGTACATATTTTAAATTTTTTTTTTTTTTTTTTTGTGGTACGCGGGCCTCTCACTGTTGTGGCCTCTCCCGCTGTGGAGCACAGGCTCCGGACGCACAGGCTCAGCGGCCATGGCTCACGGGCCCAGCCGCTCCGCGGCATGTGGGATCCTCCCGGACCAGGGCACGAACCCGCGTCCCCCTCATCGGCAGGCGGACTCTCAACCACTGCGCCACCAGGGAAGCCCCATATTTTTAATTTTACAATTTTAACATTTAAAAGTATACAGTTCAATGACATTAAGTACATTCACAGCACTGTGCCACCATCACTACTATCCATTTCCAGAACTTTTTCATCATCCCCAACAGAAACTCTGCACCCATTCAACCATAACTCCCCATTCTCCCCTGGAAAGTACCATTCACTTTCTGTCTCTATGAATTTGATGACTCTACATAGAATTGCAGTCATACAATATGTGTCCTTTTGTATCTGGCTTATTTCACTTAGCATACTGTTTTCAAGGTTCATTCGTGCTGTAGCATGTGTCAGTACTTCCTTTTTAAGGCTGGATAATATTCCATTGTATGTATTAGTCTTCACCTCTTGACGTGAGGAACAGCCTGTAAAGTACAGAGGGAAGGACTTGACGGCAGCTGTCTTTGAGGACTGTTGGCTCTGGAAAGTTTCTCAAGAGCCTCGATCTTCATTGTGGGAAGTCGTTAAGATCTGACCCTCTAATTTGCTGAACCTTGAGAAGCTAAGAGCACTGGAGAAGGGGCTAGAAGCAGGGAAAGAACGAAGAGTAGAGATGCACAGATGAAAGAGAAGAATAACTTAGAAAGAAAGTGAACTCTTAAGAATCATAGATCTGCAATTTTCCTTAAAACTTTCTGCTGCCTTTCTTATCTTCAAATCCAAATATACTTCTGCCACCTTATTCCCCAGGGGCAGAGCAGACCACGTTCCTGACCCTCTCACCTTGTTTGAAGAGTACATCCCCTGTGTCGTGTCATCCTCTGATTATTTCTCTTGAGGCTCTCATTAGGATATTTTCCTCCTGGTCCTCTGCCACATTCCTGATGAGAATATATTAATTTAGAGTGGCAGAGCTGCCTAAGTTGTACCAGGGAATTATGGAGCCAGACAGATTATGAGGTCACCCCCTTCTCTGCTACTCCTGATTGCTTGGGTCATGAGAAGAGTCACTTTCCTGAGAAATGAGGGGTCAATGTGCTGAAAGGCAGCCCTGGGGGATGGGGGATCTGCAAGAGAACAGGGCAGGGGAGGACCCCCGGTAAAGCAGAAGTTCCTCTCACAAGCTGAAGCCTTGAAAATACCCTGAGATTTGTATATTTTCCTCAGGAATTTGCACCTCTCAGTTATAAGTGCTTTTAGCTCACCTCGAAGCTGTGTCCCAAACAAGTGAAAATTTGTGTCTCACTCTGGTGGGGAGAGGAAGAAGCCCTTCACTACTGTTGAAAAAGGAATTCAAAATAAATGTTATTACACTTGAAATATTTTATAAAAAGAAAATCTGGGCTAGCCATAACATGAGTAAATCTGACACTTAAACATCTCTGAGAGGAAAGAGAGACAGCTGGTTCTGTTCACAGCCACGGGCCTGTGTTTGGCTTGTTGGCAGGGAGAACCAGTCTGGACATTGGTAATATATCTGCCAAGCTTCTGGAAGAAGTTTAAAAGATGTCAAGGGAGTGAAGCCCAGGAGCAGGTTCTCTTGGGATCTGAGGATTAAAGGCGCCCTGGCAAACCGAGTCAGCGCATGTGTGAGCTCCTGAAACAGCTTTAGAGCAGCAGGAGGCTGGGCTTTGTGAGTCGCTGTGATTTACTATGTTTTGTTGGTTGCCGTGGTGCTGAGCGGTCTATCGGAAGATTCATTTTGCTGAACTAGTTCAGAAAGGTTTTAGTTTGGTGTCTCGTCTTGGATTCGTTTTCCTGGTGTCATTGGTGTTGTATTCAGATAACTTTGCTCATGATTCTGCACCTTTGTATTAACGTGCTTCTCCACACTGAATTAAAATTGTAAATGTTAAAAGAGTCCAATAAGTGGTTATGTTCATTGTCATGGGTCCTATGACATTCGTCTTACTAACCGGTGACTGATCAGTGGTTTGGAGCTTGGACTTCTTGTCTCTGAGAACATAAATGTTAGAATGTTGGTCACATTCCCAGCCAGATCACAGAATGTTCTTGTTTCAATGGGAAAATGGAACCTGAATTCTAAGGACTGGGTGCTTTGTTCTTCCACCCAGTCACCCACCACCCCAACTCCTTCCTACAAAGGTTTGGGACAGAAGTCCCATCTTCCAGCCCCAGGAAGGGGTGAGTTCCCACCAGGAGCAGTAGCCATTTTCATGCAAGCAGTGATAGTTAATCTGGTGTTTGCCTTTCAGGGCCTGTCTGTATATGTTGCAGAATATTAGTAAGGATGCATGATACCTCCATATAGTGTTTATAATAAGAATCAATTTTCTTTCATTTGTTCATTGATTGATTGATTGATTCATTCATTCAGTAATATTTAAGACCACCTTGTTTTTGTGCCCCACTGGAGAAAAGTGTATTCTGTTTTTCATTTATTTTTGAGCAGTATCAAAAGAGTGCCTGTGGGGGAAAAAAAGGCATAGTGACTAAATAGGTAGCAGTGATATTTTCTTGGGAAATTAAAAGAAGAAAGAAAGTGTGAAAGAAAAGGATTCTGAGGCAGTAGTAGTATTTTTTGAATTAAAAGTTTTTGAGAAGTTTCTAAAGGAAAGAATTTGGCGAGCTTTTGATATTTAAATAGAAAAAAATACACACACACAAGTTCACTAATCCCATTCATGAGGAATAAATTCTGTTGTTTTGCCTTTCCTCATTGCTATTGTAGGATTCAGTTTTCTCAGGACCACTGAGTCAATTTATGCTTGCCCATTGACTCTGCCCTTGTGACCTAATTACCTCCCCAAGGCCCCAGCTCCTCATACCATCTCTTTGGGATTAGGATTTCAATTTACGAATTTTGGAGGACACAAACATTCAAACCATAGCAGTGGGTTTTATTTCATTTATGAGTGGACTGCAATTTGTTCATCTGTTCTCCTATTCTTAGACGTTTGGATTATTTCTAGCTTTTGGCTATGATGAACCAGTTGCTCTGAACATTCTTGTACATGTCTTTTTCTAGGCATATACACTAATGTATATACCTAAAAATGAATTGCTGAGTCATAGGGTGGTAGATATTTAACTTTATTAGAAACTGCCAGTAGTTTCCCATAGTGGTTGTGCCATTTTCTAATTGTTTCTGAGACTCACAATCAGTCCTTTTCTAGCCTCACTTTCATATCCAGAGGTATCTGCTGCCACCCATTTCTGAACATTTGGAGATTCTGAGGAATAAATTCTGCTGTTTTGGCTTTCCTCATTGCTATTGTAGGAGATTGAGTTTTCTCAGGACCACTGAGTCAATTTATGCTTGCCCGCTGGTTTTCTAACTTCTAAAATTTTACAGCCGTTTTTCTGTTCTCTGTCCTTATGGATTTCTGCATTTAAAGTATTTCCTTTATTGCCATTTTAATGGGTTTTCAGGAATTAGTAGAACTAAATGCTTAAGTTCACTAAAATCATTCATTTTTAAGCTACTCTACCTTCACACAGTTACTGGAACTGTTTATTTATTTAAACATACATAGTTGACTTTTCAGATGCATCTTGAGCTTGGAGCAGTAGGGAAGTAAAAAGCAAAGTAGAAGTCCTTAAGCAGCAGGGAAAGGTCAGTCTATTTAGAGAATGAAATCTTGTATCAAAAAAGACACTCATCAATACCAAGCTGTGATAGGCATAATTATTTAATGATGTTATGTGATGGAGATTATGAGGAACTTTCTTAGCAGGTAGGAATGGGCAAACTGAAGGTGATGCTTCTTCTTGGATAGCTTCAGGTTCCCCAGACATTCTTTTATTGGGTCACTTAACTGAGACCTGGAATGAACTCGGGGCACAGTTGCAAGAGATCAGTGTCAAGGTGAATTCCAAATACTCAATTGAAAAACATACCTTTTGTGTCAAGCTACCTGGTATATAAGTATCAGAAGATACTCATGATTCAAGTTAGTAACAATAAAACCCAAAACATAAAAGGCTTAACTCATGTTGCCTGTCCTTGTGAGAGGACCAGCTCTTTGGATCCTGGATTTTGCATTTTACCCTAAAAAGCCACAGGATGCAGTGAGGCAAGCTCTCTGCTTTCTGAGTCCCACTGTCTTTCATGTCTAAAGTACAAGTTCTAGGAAGACATTTCTCCATCAGCTCTGGGCTTTTCTTTTTCTTGATGGTAAAACCCAGTGATGAATTGGCTTCAGTAGAATTCAGGGACTGTAACCCACGGGGTTCACTTCATTGAACAAGTAATGTTGAATTTGAAGTGAGAACAATAGGAACTAGGCTTAAACAGCAGAAAAAAATTAGGTTAAATGTAAGGAAAAATTTTATAGAGAAGTTGTTGTTAGTCAAGGTCTTGGTAAAACACAGATGACAATAAAACTATAACTTGACAAGCAGTTAATTACGGGCCTGTTCACAAAGGTCTGTGCAGGGTGTAGGGGACAGTGAAGCTGTTACCATCCCTAGTCCTGACGGGAGAACGGTGGTCAGAATCCGGAAGTCGGGATCATGTACAGAGGGACCCCTTGAGACCTTGAGAGGACCTGTGGCTTTTCTTTGTTTTTTTTTTGCGGTACGCGGGCCTCTCACTGTTGTGGCCTCTCCCGTTGCGAAGCACAGGCTCCGGTACGCGCAGGCTCAGCGGCCATGGCTCACGGGCCCAACCGCTCCCTGGCATGTGGGATCCTCCCGGACCGGGGCACGAACCCGCGTCCCCCGCATCGGCAGGCGGACTCTCAACCACTGAGCCACCAGGGAAGCCCGACCTGTGGCTTTTCATGAGGAACACAGCCATCCTGAGGCTGCAGAGAGGGAACCAGGAGAGGAACACCCCAGCCTCACTCTCCTCCCTCCCTTGGATCTTCTGCCAGGCCTCCCCATTGGCTGAACCAAACCAGACACCAGAGGGCAAAGGAGCCCCAGTGATACGGTCTGCGGGTCAGTCTCCATGGGAGGAGGGGATGGAGTGAAGAGTAGAGAGAGGATCTAGAGGGGCCAACAGGAGACACCCCGTACACGTGACAATGGTCAGCGTGGTGGAGTGAGTTCCTAAAGCAGGTCGCAGAAAGAATTATGGAGAAGTTTTGGAAACAATATACCTACAGATCATTCTTACAGTTTGTATATATCCTTTCCAGCTGCCACAAATTCAGGTGCATCACAAGTGTAAGATACAAGGTGCTGGTATTAGATGGAATGAAATTCATTTTATAATAAAAAGGTGCTCCCCTAAAGAGGAAATGCCTATTATTAGTAATAGTAAAACTGGTTGCCTAGCATTTTGCGAGATACAGAAGATTTTCATATACATCATTTTGTGTGAGTCTCTCATTAATCTTGGGAGGTACCTAGGATGATAGACCTTTTTTTTTTTAACCTATTTTGTTGAAGTATAATTGATTTACAATGTTGTGTTAATTTCTGCTGTATAGCAAAATGATTCAGTTATACATATATACACATTCTTTTTCATATTCTTTTCCATTATGGTTTATGATACGATATTGAATATAGTTCCCTGTGCTATACAGTAGGGCCTTGTTGTTTATCCATTCTATGTATAATATTGAGTTTATGTCTGCTAATCCCAAATTCCCAATCCATCTCTCCCTCCCCCTCGCTCCCCCTGGGAAACCACAATTCTGTTTTCTATGTCTGTGAGTCTGTTTCTGTTTCGTAGGTAAGTTCATTTGTCATATTTTATTTCACTTTATTTTATTTTTTTTAATAAATTTATTTATTTATCTTTGACTGCGTTGGGTCTTCGTTGCTGCTGCAGGCTTTCTCTAGTTGCAGGGAGTGGGGACTACTCTTCATTGCGGTGCGTGGGCTTCTCATTGCGGTGGCTTCTCTTGTTGCGGAGCACGGGCTATAGGGATGCAGGCTTCAGCAATTGTGGCACATGGGCTCAGTACTCATGGCTCATGGGCTCTAGAGCGCAGGCTCAGTAGTTGTGGTGCGTGGGTTTAGTTGCTCCGTGGCATGTGGGATCTTCCTGGACCAGGGCTCAAACCTGTGCCCCCTACATTGGCAGGCGGATTCTTAACCACAGAGCCACCAGGGAAGCCCTGTGTCATATTTTAGATTCTACAGATAAGTGATATCATATGGTATTTGTCTTTCTCTTTCTGACTTATGGTAATCTCTAGGTCCATCCATGTTGCTGCAAATGGCACTATTTCATTCTTTATGGCTGAGTAATATTCCATTGTATATATGTATCACATCTTCTTTATCTACTCATCTGTCCATGGACATTTAGATTGCTTCCATGTCTTGGCTATTGTAAATAGTGATGCTATGAACATAGGGATGCGTGTATCTTTTCGATTTATAGTTTTGTCCAGAATATGCCCAGGAGTGGCATTGCTGGATCATATGGCAACTCTGTTTTTAGTTTTTTGAAGAACCTCCATGCTGTTTTCCATAGTGGCTGCACCAATTTACATTCCCACTGACAATGTAGGAGGATTCCCTTTTCTCCACACCCTCTCTAGCATTTATTGTTTGTAGACTTTTTGATGATGGCCATTCTGACGGGTGTGAGGTGGTACCGCATTGTAGTTTTGATTTGCATTTCTCTAATAATTAGCAATGTTGAGCATCTTTTCATGCATATGTTGGCCATCTGTATGTGTTCTTTGAAGAAATGTCAATTTAGGTCTTCTGCCCATTTTTCAACTGGGTTATTTTGTTGTTGTTGTTGAGTTGTATGAGCTATTTGTTTATTTTGGAAATTAAGCCCTTGTCAGTTGCATCATTTGCAAATATTTTCTCCCAGTAGGACAATAGACCTTTTTAACAGATGAGAAAAGTGAGTCTCATGGAGGTTGTCTAAGATATCACAGCAAGCAAGGGAAGGCCTGATCCCAAATTTTGGTGTCTTTCACAAAGAGAAACTCAAATCACCTGCAATGATTTTTTTAAAGGCAAGAATGATGACAATAGAAGAAAATATAAGAAATTCTTCCCTTTTCCAGGTATAGCTCTGTGGGCTTTGTGACTATGATGTTCTTCACTAGTAGCTGATTTTTCACTGTCTTCTGTTTAAGGGGATGCCATCTGGTGATGGTTCGGATGGATATTTGAGTCCTGGATGTTATACCATTATAACTAGGTGAAAGCCAGAGGGGTCCATTCTGAAGGTCCCTGTATATCCTGAATCCCTTATAACTCCAATATTTTGTATGGTTGAGCCTGATCCAACCTCTGAAAGAGATATGCTTGGTATCCTAATATCTGCCATGTCTGATATATACCACAGTGGTCTACACTAGAGTGCGGTAAGTCCCCTAGAGTACGGTAAGTCCCCTACCTACGAACCTTCAAGTTGAGAACTTTCAAAGATGCGAACATGCATTCAGGCATGAGTGAAATGGCAGCTTGTCCTCCGTCTCCTATGGCTGACGATCCTTCAGCTCTACCGTCTCCCACCTCCTCTCCCTCCTCCAGTCAGTAACTCTTCTTGCCTCTTCACTTGATGCCAGCCCCTGTATGCCGCTGTTGTACTGTACTTTTCAAGGTACTGTACTGTAAGATTAAAAATGTTTTCTTTATTTTTTGTGTTGGTTGGTTTTTTATGTATTGTTTGTGTGAAAAGTATTATAAACCTATTACAGTACAGTACTATATAGCCGATTGTGTTAGTTGGGTACCTAGGCTAACTCTGCTGGACTTACGAACAAATTGGACTTATCAACACGCTCTCTGAACGGAACTCATTTGTATGTAGGGGACTTACTGTAATTAGATGACCATTTGGCCAATATTTGGCCAGAGTTTTAATAATAGTAATAAAAAAGCCAAATTTAGGGATAAATTTGGGGAACAGTGCACGGCTATTTTGTACACAGCCGTGTGCCTTGGCCCATGTCCTCATTCTGGGGTTCGCAGGGCGGCATTCTGGTGATGTGGCTTTAACTTCTCATTAGCAGCCCCTCCAGTGTAGGAGAGAAGCCAAGCCCACCAGGCAGTGAATCCCTGGGGCCTTCTCTCGTCTTGTTTTTGTTGTTCTGACATTTTAGAAGTAGATCGTATTCACTATATGATCTCACACTCCTGTCTTGGCAGCTGTACTCAGGATTTTCTTCCTTATTTAAAAAATATATATTAAATATAATTTATGTAAATCCCAGATCATAAGTGTTCAGTTAGCTAAGTTTTAGCAGTTGGATACACCCATGTAGCCAATATCCAAAACAAGATATAGAATATTTTTATCACTCCAGAAAATTCCCTTATCTCTTGCCAGTCAGCCCCTCACTCCACGCCTCCTCCCCAAAACAGGCAACTACGCTTTTTTTTAAAAAAAAGCATATATATATATATATATATATATATATATATATATATTTATTTTATTTTTGGCTGTGTTGGGTCTTCCCTGCTGTGCGTGGGCTTTTCTCTAGTTGCAGCGAGCGGGGGCTACTCTTCATTGCAGCACGCGGGCTTCTCATTGTGGTGGCTTCTCTTGTTGCGGAGCACAGGCTCTAAGCGCGTGGGCTTCAGTAGTCGTGGCAAGTGGGCTCTAGAGCACAGGTTCAGTAGTTGAGGCGCACAGCTTAGTTGCTCCGCGGCATGTGGGATCTTCCCGGACCAGGGCTCGAACCTGTGTCCCCTGCATTGGCAGGTGGACTCTTAACCACTGCACCACCAGGGAAATCCTGTATTGATTTCTTAATGGTGTCTTTTGATGAGCTGGATTTAAGATTTTAATGGAGAGATTTGGGGTCTAGTGTCGGGTAATGAACTCTCACCCGCTCCATATCTGATGCTGCTAAGTTTCAGTTATGAAGATTAGTGGTGGGCTGGTAGGAATAAGGATTATAACCATGTTTTCTTTTTAAGGCATCTGATATTTCATTAAAAAAAAATTTCTAAAGGCAAGTTCAAGACTTCCCCATAGTAACAATTATTGTGTTGCTGGGTGTGAAGATTCCAGATGTATTAGGTCTCTTTGCATAGCAACTGCCAGGGCATGAAAGAAGCCCATGTTAGAAGACCATGTCCTGTCTTTTGCCAATTATGCATTCTCATTTTCCCAAAAGCTTTGGCAGTGCAAGAGGGGGCTCTTGCAAGGGGGCACAGTGCAAGTCAAGTACTACAGACCTGGAAGAATCTAGCCTGGGAAACAGTAACACAGTAGCCGCTTCCAGCTTTTTCCTCAAGATTTGATGACAGGGCACACAGTCCTTTTACAAATTAACAAAAAAAGAGAGAAGCAGAAGCCGGATTCCTCAGTGAAAAACGAGTCGCCTTGTTCATTGGTCAGGAAAGAGTCTTCAGTCAAGTCCAGCAAGGGTCTGGATTCCTGGAGTCACTCGGTATTTATAATTCATAAGCTCCTCTTGGAGAGGAAGGAAGAATTCCTTTTAAGAAAAGTGGCATCATGTGATACTAAATATTGACTCATAACCTGGGTCTGGGGAGATACTTTCAAGCTTCTTGGAATACCAGCAATAAAGGATGAGCTTTCTGTAGTAGAGTTCACGTGTGAACTCATTTGCCAGCCAGTTCTGACATATCAGCTACCTGAAATGTTGCTTGGTTCTAACACTGATAATCATTAGCTCCAATCTTTTATATTTACATTAAGGTTTGATTTTGACAATAATCAGAGTTCTCAGGTTGAAAAGCCTTTGTAGTCTCTAATTTGCGCCAAGTAAATACTGGCTTCTTGGTTGATTTCTGTCAATTCTTAATCATTTAGGGTAGTATTTGTAATATTTAACTTTGGATACAAGTATATGGAAGATCACTGCACACCTTTTCTTTAGTACCAACACTGTTTGGAACTGAAAAAAGACTCATCTTTATTTTCACACATACTGTGATTTCTGGCTGGTAATGGCTCTGAGCTCCTTGATTTTCCTGGGTTCCACTTATATTCTAGAATTCTCCATTTGTCTAGTTACCATGATCCTGTAAAAGTCAGAAAAAAATAACAATGGCTCAAGGAGGAAATAGCCATGGCTTAAGGTAGTGTACAGCTAACAGAACGCCCTCATTTGCAAAGAGCAAGAAAAATAGGGACTGGAAACTGAGAAGACTTGAGGGTCAGGGACATTCCTCAGCACAATTTAAAACATTCTAAAAAATGGAAAAAAAAAGTTTGTACATTAAAAACATTGTTCTGACTTTTTTTTAATGTTTCCTCTAGGGAAAGAATGTGAGTTTTTTTTTACTCAGACAAAACTATCTCTGAATTTAGCCACGGTCTTTTTTCTAACTGCCTCTTTTCTTGCTGTTTCAGGTGAACCTTTTTGTGCTGCTCTCTGTGGTGTGTGTCCTTCTGAATTTAGCCGGATTTATCCTAGGCTGCCAAGGGGCCCAGTTCGTGTCCAGCGTGCCCAGGTGTGATCTGGTAAGCAGTTCTGAATCATCACTGTGCGCCTGGGCCGACCCTGGCCTGCCCGGCTTTCCCGGGTGCCAGTGTGTGGCTGGCAACACCCAGGACCAGGCAGCATCTTAAAATGAAACCTGAAGTTGGTCAAAGGAAGCAGGAAAACAAAACAAAGAGCTTCCTGCTAAGTATTTTACTCAGGTTGTCAATTTTTTTTTCCAAAGCAGGGACCAGCCAGGAGAACCACATGCATCATTAGTTAGTGAATAGATGGATCAGTTGTCCACAGTCAATATCTATCCGCTCTCATCTAAAGAGGAAAAATGAATATTATCAGAATTTAGGTCAGCAGTCCTTTATCTGAAACCTTTGGAGGCCAGGTGTGTTCAGCATTCAGAGTCTTTCCAATTTTTAGAAGGTAGATGTGACGCATCTACTGTTTATTCTGTAGCGTCCCAGTGGAGTCTGGACAACAGAATGTAATCCAGAATTTTTGGTTTCCAGAGCTTCTTGGATTTCAGAATTGTGGATAAGAGGTTATGGACCTGTACTATGTCAATTTCTATTTTTCCTGTTTTTTAATTGTTATAGTAAAATGCCCGTAGCAAAAAATTTAGCATCTTAACCATTCAGTAGTGTTAAGTACATTCGCATTGTTATGCAACCGATCTCTAGAACTCTTCCATCCCCTCCTCCCGCTGGCCTCCCGCAACCATTCTTTCTGGTACTCGGGCCTCTCACTGTTGTGGCCTCTCCCGTTGCGGAGCACAGGCTCCGGACGCGCAGGCCCAGCGGCCATGGCTCACGGGCCCAGTCGCTCCGCGGCATGTGGGATCCTCCGGGACCGGGGCACGAACCCGTGTCCCCCGCATCGGCAGGCGGACTCTCAACCACTGCGCCACCAGGGAAGCCCAACAACCACTCTTTCTGACGCTGTGGATTTGACTGCTCTTGTTACCAGATATAAGTGGAATCATACAGTATTTGTCTTTTAGTAATTGCTTATTTCACTTAGCATAACATGCTCAATATGTACGCATGTTGTAGTAGGTATCAGAATTTCCTTCCTTTTTAAAGCTGGATACTATTCCACTGTATATAGAGGACACATTTTGTTTACCCTTCATCCATCGGAGGGCACTTGGGTTCTTTCCACCTTTTGGCTATTGTGAACAATGCTGCCACGGAAATGGGTCAGTTCTCTGGAATATGTGCCTGGAAGGTGGAATTGTTGGCCATCTCTGAACTTTTTAAGAGGACTTTTCTGTAACAAATATCTCCCTGTGGCACAAAGCAAAAGAAGTGGACTCTTTACAGGTTGTAGTAAACCTCATCTATCTGGAACTTGGTTCCATGGCAATCTCGCCCTTTCAAAACCAGCAGGATGCAAGTGAAGAAGGCTGCCACATTTCTCAAAACACTGTGACCAGGTCCTTGCAGTGAAACTCATGGCCTTCCCAGATAGGAAAGCTCCTCCTGGACTCACTAAAAACCTATTGCTCTTCCTTAACAACCCTTCACAAATTTGTTTGATTTTTGCCATTCCCTCACTTAATAAGTGTAAGTTTTGGAAGCACAGGCTCACAATGTTTTCTGGTTTTTAAGGCCCTGTATCATTTGCCCTCATCCTGCTCTCCTGCTGCAGCAACTCACACTCCCTGTAATGGAGCCCGAGCCCGCATGTCATTACCCAAGCTCCTGCCCTACTTTCCTGTTTCTGACGATGCTGTCTCTCCCCCGACCATTCCCTGTCCCTTACATCCCTGTTCATCCAAATGGTGTCAGCCTTTTAAAGCCTCATTCAACAGTGATCTTCTTAAGGAAATAGTCCCTGATCCCCGGGGAAGGTAATCTTCCAGAATTCCTATCTGTACATCTCTGAAGCATTTCTCTTTCCTTTTTTGGACTAAAGGTATTCATATACCTTTCTTCTCTCTTCTCCTGGTCTGGAATCTTCCTAAGAACAGTGTCTGGCTCTGTATTTTCTTGGGAGTTTTCAACAGCACCTCCCACAGACTTCTTTACATACATAGAGTTCCCAGAAAATAAATTTTAAACAAGGCTTGTTCTTCCTGTTACTAATTACACAGAAAATTGGAAGGGGCAAAGAGAACAGACAGGCTAGAAGTGAAAAGTCATAATATTTTAAAAGACAGTTCGATAAAAGAGTAGCATCTATTATATGCAAGACCCCATGCTAGAAACTGCAGAGAGTAGAAAGAAAAGTCAGACATCGTTTCTGACCTAGACGTTTATCACGTAGCAAGAGGAGTGGGATAACCATGGCAGGTGCTTGATCAGTGTTTGTGGAGGGAATGAATAAATGCCCAACTGCAAAGCAAAGGAGTCTGTGATCAGCCATCAGAGTGAGACACAGTGCTCTGGGGGTGCAAAAGAAGAAGGACTTCTACTCTTGGGAAGACGGGAAAAGGATACCTGGAACGTAGGTATTTGAGATGGGCCTTGAACAATAAATAAATAAAGGGAGTGGGTCGAAGCCAGGAGAGGAGAGGATTCCAAGGGCAGTGGTTAGTTAGTAGTTAGTTAGCCTGAGTGGTTAGATCACTGTTGGCTCTGGAACAAACAGAAGCCAAATTACAAGGCATAAGGGTCTATATGGTTGACTTTTCTGAGAAATTCTGTGCTTCTCTACCCTGACTCCCTGTTAGAATCACCTAGGGGAACTTTTTAAAGAATACCCAGACTTGGGCCCCATACTCAGAGATTCTCAACTGCCCTGGAGTGGGGGTCTTAGCATCAGTATTTTTTTAAGTTTTAAAGTGTATTTTTAATTAAAAATTTTTCCCACCACAAAACCAACTCTGGGATTATTTCTAATTATATAATTGGACAAGCCATAAAAGTGTAGGATGGAACTTAAAAATCATTTGAAATCTCACTGTTTGGGGACATCATAGTTAACCATTTGACAGGTTTTTTGAACTGTCTTTATGGATAAAAACACACCTAATTTTTCATCAACAGGACCATATTGTAATTGTTTTTCATTAGGGAACGTATTTGGCAAGTGGAGTCTTTCTGAGGAAGGGATTGTCTCCTTCCCTCTTTGCCTCACCATCTACCCCAGTCACCCTGAATCCACGGTAACAAGCTGGGGGATTTCCTTTCATGTTTCATGCTCATGTAACCTTATGTAGATGTGTATGGGGTGGGGTTGTTCACTACTTCTTCTTCAGAAATGGGAGCTTTTGTATCCACTTCCCTGCATATTGTTTTTCTCACTTAAAGATATATTAGGTATAGCCTTAACACCCTTTTTTCCTTTGAACAAGTCAGTTCTCTATTTTCTTGTTGTCCGTTGTGGTTTGGGTTTTGACAGATAGAAGCAGTGCTGCTATGAATACTATTCTGCAGATCTCCATCGGGGCTGTGACCTAAGCGGAGCAGGCTCCCAGGACAAGGATTGTTCTTCTGTTTATCTCATTTTTTTTTTATAGCACATTCAACCATTTGCTGATTCTATCCATTTTTTTAAAAAACTGAGATAAAATCTATAGCGAAATGACCAGATCTCAAGTGTGCAGTTCATTAAGTTTTGACCAAAGTCTACATTCATCATGACAAATACACTCATGTGTACACCCCAGACAAAATCTAGAGCATTTTTATCACTTTAGAAAGTTATTTGCTGCCTTCTTTCAGGCAGTCTCAACTCTCTCATAGGCAACCACTGTTCCAGTTTCTTTCACCATAGATTAGTTTCGTCTGTTCTTGAACTTCATGCAGGTGGAGTCATGTACCTTTTTGTGTCTGACTTATTTAGCTCAGCATGATGTTTTTGAGATTCATCCATGTTTTTGGGTCATATCAGTTGTTTGCTCTTCCCTTCTCACTCTCTTTTCTTAATCAGGGCAATATTTCATTGTATAAAAATAGCACAGTTTGTTTTATCAGTTCTCCTGTTGATGGGCATTTGGGTTGTTTCCAGTTTAGGGGTGTTATGAACAAAGCTGTTGTGAACATTTTTGTATAATGTTTTTTGGGGACCTGTTTGCATTTCTCTTGAGTAAATACATAAGTATGGAATTGCTGGGTCATGTGGTAAACGTACATCTAACTTTAAAAGAAACTGCTCAATGGTTTTCCGAAGTGGTTGGGAATAAGTATATTTAATTTAAAATGTATGGACAGTTCCTTTATTAAAGAGCTTTAACTTACATTTCTACCGGTAACCCTCTACCTACAACAAGTGTTACCCTCTAATTTTTTGCCAGTCTGATGGGGCTAAGTCAAGATCTCACCGTTACTGTAATTTGCAGTTCCCTAGTTGCTAAAGATGGCATCGTCATTTTGGGGAAATCTTCCCAGAAGATTCTAACGTGCAGCTAGGATAGAGAGCCATGATAGTGATTGATGAGGAAGGAGGAAGGAGGAAGGAGAGGATCTGACAGCTTCAGGTAATAGTGTCAAGTATGAAAGAGGGATTTTTTCATTTAAGAATGGGGAGGGGACTTCCCTGGTGGCACAGTGGTTAAGAATCCGCCTGCCAATGCAGGGGAGACGGGTTCAAGCCCTGGTCCGGGAAGATCCCACATGCTGTGGAGCAGCTAAGCAGCTAAGCAGCTATGGAGCCTGTGCTCTGCAGCCCACAAGCTCACAGCTACTGAGCCCACATGCCACAACTAAAGCCCGCGTGCACCTAGAGCCTGTGCTCTGCAACAAGAGGAGCCCCCACTCTCTGCAACTAGAGAAAGCCTGCACGCAGCAACGAAGACCCAACGCAGCCAAAGTTAAAAATAAATAAAGTTATTTTAAAAAAAAAAAAAAAAAAAAAAAAAAGAATGGGGAGATTCGACAGGGTTGTTTGCAGATGGTTAAAGACATTGAAGAGAAGTTAGAATAAGTTTTCAGAAATATTGGGCAGATGGGATTAAGAAGGCAGGTGAAGGGTCAGAAACAGGAAGAATGAGGAACACAAAAGGCACGGTTGCCTAGAATCATTTTGCACGAAGCCTCAGGGCTTTCCTATATCAGCTGGGCACAGTGATAGATATTCATTATTGTTTGCATAGTGATTAACTTCCAGATAAGATCCTTTGTTTAAAGGGATTAATTATCACTTACCTGGAAAATCTTGCCATCCAAAGTTTCCAGAGAGCTGAGGTTTCTGGATGTGCAGCCCACACAGGATTGGTTTCTGTCTTAAAATAATGCCTTGGATTAAGAATGGACTCATGTGGGAAGGGAGTACTTTGTAAGATGACACCTAGTCTTACCTAGGGGAGGTGAAGTCCTCAGGTAAGATCTTGAGGCTTATACAATGTAAGAAATGGAAATTGCACTGTGTCGCGTTGAGAAACGTGAGCTTGGTTCCTGCTTGGTGAGAGAGGGCCTTGTGTACTTGAACAGAATGGAGACATGAGAAGAATGAATCATCTCTATTAGGTGCTTCTTTGTTATACTAAATAATGCTGTTAGTATTAAAACAGGAAGTTCTCAGCAGGAGACTTTCAAGGAGGAAGCCCATTGGGAGTAATATTTACCTTATGAATTTAGCCTGGTGTAAGGATATGATTAACTATGGAAGAGCAACGAAGAGAAAGTCAGCGATCCCTGAGGGGAAAGAATAGTTCCCACCTGCCTAGGGAAGTCCTGTCTGAATGTCCACAGAAGTTTTCCTTTAGAAGCCAAGAATCTAGATATTAGCAGCAGGATGTACCTTCAAAAATGTGAGACAATGAAAGAAAAATTCAAACAGAAACAGCCTTGTGCCTTTGTGTGTGGAGTCGTGGATCTAGGTGTGGGGACGTCGCTGAGATAACAATCTCTTGTGGACAAACCAGGAAAAGACAGAAACCAAAGTAGTTGTGAATTGATAGATTATGGAGGCCATCGAGGTAACTCTATTTGTAATTCTTTTTATCAGAGGCAAAATTTATAAAAAATCTGGGCATCCGTGTTTATTTTAGTAATGCGTCCCTTTCAATATGATTTAAGGACAAGGAATAAAAAATGTTCTAGGATTCGTGGAATTCTGTAAGAGGCAAAACTAATCTATATGGAAAAAATATCCAAACAGTGGTTGTCTCTTTGGAGGGTGTGGGCAGGGGTCCATAGGAAGGGACGTGAAGGAATTCTCTCTGGTGATGGTATGTTCTGTATGTTGATAAGGGTTTGGGTTACAGAGGGATATGCATGGCTCTAAATTCCTTGAATGGTATGCTTATGATTTGTGTATGTAAATTGCAGTTCAAAAGAAAAAGAAAACCAAACCAAAAATTGTGTAATCCAGTGGTACAAATTTTTCCCTTTGGCTTCCTAGTCAACTTATATTAGAAGGAACTAAGTTTCCTCCTTATATGGAAACTACCATGAAATTTTCCACTATGACTAGAGGATAAGAATCTTAATTCAATGAGAAAAAAGGCTTTTTTTTTCTGTTAAGCAACAAAAGCATTGTAAATGTTCAGTCATACTTAAAGATTCCTGAAGAATTTTGCAGCTAGTGAAGTCAAAGCCGCCTATTTAATTGAACAAGTATGAAAGAGGTGTGGCCTTTCTGTTTAGCCAAAATAGAATAGCCAACTTTAACAGCTCAAGCTGCAGAGCAAGTAAGAATGAACCTCTGCTCCCAAATTATGGGTCTTATTAGCCCAGATCAGCCAGTTCATATGTTCCCAATCTGACTCAATGGAAACTTGGAAAAGTGACCCAAAGTTTGCAAAGCATCTCACTAAAAATATATGAGATTACTCGTCAGTAATGGTATCACTTCAAATAAAGAAAACTTCTACTAGAATCTATGAACACACTGAAGATGTGAACTAAGAGATCTCTTTAAGCCTACATGGTTTAGGGCTACTGTTCACCAAATAGACCTTGTGCTTCTTCCAGGCACGTGGTAGAGTGAACTTCCTTGCCCTCTTGGATTAAGTGGAGCTATATGATTTACTTTGGAACTGAAACTGGGCTCATGTGTGGAGTGTCATTTCCAAGAGGAAGATTTAAGCTAGGGTGACCAGATTTAGCAAGTGAAAACACAGGACGCCAAATTAAATTTGAATTTCAAATAAAAAGTAATCGTTTTTTACTATAAACATATCTCATGCAATATTTGGGACATACTGACCCTAAGGAATGACCTGTTTATCTGAATTCAAATTTAACTGAGTGTCCTACCTTTTACCTTGTAAACCTGCTTTAAGTGCCGATGTGCAATTCATCATGTGCTCTCCATGTCTCTAGCATAGTGACCCTCAATCCTCAGATAGTAGATGCTCCATCAACTTCGGTCCCTAAGGGAATGTGATGAGCAGAGCCCTCTGCTGACCTGCAGTGGACATGTAGCATAGTCAAGAAATAACCTTGGTTGATTAAGCCACTGAAATTTAGGGGCTGGTTGTTACCCAGCATACCCTAGTCTGTCCTGACTGATGTACACGTTGCCTGACACTGAACCCTGCCATATCTCATTGTGTAGGATTGGTGTTCCATGGTGTGGCCTGTGTATTCTTACTTAATAATTAAATTGTTGTTCTGCCTTTTCCCCTTAAGGTGGACTTAGGTGAAGGCAAGATTTGCTTCTGTTGTGAAGAATTTCAACCAGCCAAATGCACAGACAAAGAAAATGCCTTGAAACTCTTCCCAGTTCAGCCTTGTAGTGCTGTTCACCTTCTACTCAAGGTATCTGGAATAGATTCCATCCCCCACCAGTAACTACACCACAGAGACCCCAAGGAAGGCAAAGCTCCCTGAAATATTCCTCCTTTTTTACCTCCTTCAAATAATCCTATTGAAGCAGAATTATCAGTGACCTAGAGACAGAATTGAGAACCCACAGATTATTGTGTTTCTCTTAAGTTATGAATGGATAGCTTCTTTGTGCTCAAGAATTATAAGCTAGTAAAAAATGTAAAGGAGCCTAAATGCATACACATGTATATGTGTACGTATGTGAATTTACATATACACGCACACATATGCACACATACACACCCATGTTGTAGCTACACATATAAGATGTAGTTTTAGCAGAACCTCTAAAGTCCATGCCCATTTGTTATTGTTCTAATGCTCCTTTGTTGGCTTAAATGAATCCTGTAGGCTGTTGAGTGCTGCCGTTCTAAAACACATAGACTAAGGAGATGTATTGGCCAGAAAGTACAAGAGAAAGTCAAGACACTACCTCTTGTTTAATAGGCCGCAACTATACTAAGCGAAAGAGATGAAAAGCAAATGATACCAGCTGAAGAGAAATACAAAATTAACCTTTATTAGGGAATTGGATAAAAATCACGTCCTGACTTAAGGTCTGTTAGCCCAGTGAGTGACAAGCTCAGTTGGTGAACCCTGAGATACTAGCTTTTGGATGGTCCGTCACTGATGGCTTTCTTTAGATCTTTGTTTTGGGTTTATTTTCTTGTGGGGAAGAGGAGTCTCTAAGCAAAGAGAGAGAAGCGGTCAGCTCTCTGAGTTTTGGAGGATGTGAAAATGGCCTTCTTTCTTTGGCTTCTGGATTTTCGGTAGCTGAGTCACTCCCAAACTTTCTGAGCCAGGACTTTGCTTGGGGAAAGCCCCGCTAAGCAGCCAGGACTGTGGCAACAGAAACTTTTGGAATTGGCTTTGCTGCTATTTTGAGACATGTGTTTAGAGGAGACAAGCCCTGTTGACACTCGGGCCAGCCTGCCCCCTGTGTTGTCTTCATTGGGTGCCCGGGGCAGCTCTGCCAGTGGCTCCTGAAATAGAATCAGTGGCCACGAATTAAGCAGCGTGCTGTCCTGGTGGGAGTCTGTGGGAGGGGGGAGGTTGGGATTTGCTGTCACTGGGTACGCTGACTTCAGAAGAGAAATTCAGTACTTTCCTGGAAGGGATATTTCCAGACAGGATTCTGATGCAAAAGGAAATATGGTAATACCAGGTCTGCCTGGGACAGGAATCTTCTAAGATAAGTTTTTAAAATTAAGAAGTACACACTATTGCATGACAGTGTTAATAATAACCAGTGTTTGTTTGGCACCCGGCATGAGCCAAACACCATCTAAGTCCTTTACATGCATTTTCTCATGGGAATTGTCTTCCTTGGGGCAGTATTATTATTATTTTTTAAAGTTTTTATGTTGCGTTCTGGTCCTCAGTTTTGAGGTACTCAGGTGCGTCCTTGTTTCCTGGTTCCAGAAAGTCCTTTTCGCCCTGTGTGCCTTGAATGCCCTGACCACCACCGTCTGCTTGGTGGCAGCCGCCCTTCGCTACCTTCAGATCTTTGCAGCCCGAAGATCCTGCGTCGTAAGTCCATGCAAGGCGGCAGGGTGTCTGTGACTCCACTGATCCCACCCTCGGACCTTGTTGTGTCATCCGTTGCTTTTCTCCCCGAGCTGTTGACTAACCGAGGTGCTGTTTAATTAGGATGAATCACAGATTTCTGCGGAAGAAGTGGAGGAACACAGACGCATCCCAGACCCTGACGACTTTGTGCCGCCAGTGCCTCCCCCTTCCTATTTCGCCACGTTTTACTCGTGCACACCCCGGACCAACCGCAGGTATCCTCCCTACATACCCCCGCCCAGGTCTCTGGGCTGCTCTCAGTTTTGAGGCCGAAGGGTCTCCAGAACTCACAGCATGGGCTCTGACTTCTCTCCAAAATCTAGACATTGTATTATTTTCCAGGATCGTCCGGTTTTTCTCTCTCTTTTTTGGTCTGACAAACTGCATGAAACCAAAGGAAAGTCAAACCTTGACCTAAGGATATAGTTTTTCAATTTCAATTAGCTTCTTAGGAAAACTGACACCCAGTGAGATAACTGCTGTAATTTGACATGATTGAAAACTGCTGTTGCCCTGGAAACGCTCTCAGTCGGGCCAAATCGATATTCATTGTGAACCATCAGCAGGTCCTCAAATCATGAACTTCTTCCCAGCCATTAAAAAAAGGTTAATTATTAATTACATCTCCTTGGTCTAGAAAAAAAATAGATACCGTGTTTATTCTCCTTTTCAAATTCTAGCTCGAAATTTGATCGTCTGTTTCTTAAATCTCAGAAATCATTATTTGTAGAATGAAGTGCTGCATGCATTCATTTGGTTGTTAGCCACTTCTAGAATTGTACCATTCTAAAGAATGACTTCATTTATTCATTCAACAAACATTTACTCCATCCTCTGCTGCTTACTAGTTACTGTGCTGGGTTATTGGAATTCAAAATGAGTTATACCAACTTCCTCCCCCTATCAAGGAGCTCACAGTCTAGGTCATTAAAAATGAGTGTTGAAAGGATCACAGTAGTACTCAAAAGGGAGATTTTGAGTGCAAGAGGAGGACTTCCTAACCTAGACTGGTGAGTGGGCTGCAGAGAGCTTGAAGGAAGAGTCAGCTGGTCAGGGTTGGCTTCCAGGATGAAGTGATGATCTTACTCCGAATTTAAAGGCTAAAGCAACCCTACATTTAAACTTAAACCCTACATTTAAACTTCTAAACAACAAATCTCTGAATTCTACAAGAAAGACTAGCGTCTTTCCCTTGCTGTTGAGAGGGCTTGGAATTTCTACTTTTTAACCCTGAGGTACACGTGGAGGGTTGTCAGACAAATCTGATGTCAGGCTTGGGGTTTTTGGAAATCCATTTTCTAGTGCTCAGGGCAGCCACATGTCATTTTGAAAGAGCTCACCAGTGGGCTCCCACCCAGACACTGTTAATGTTCTTTTCAATGGGTTATCTTCCTGACTTGTCCCGCAGACTCATATCTAAACCCCACTCTAGCCCCTCCCCTACCCACCCACCTCGGCGGAAATAAGAGATGACCGCAAAGCTGGAAAGGACATCAGCTGGCTGGACAGATGGCCTGGGGGACAGCTCAGCCTCCCTCTTGTACAGGGACTGGTGGGCTGGAGTTTCGAAGCTTCAGGGGCCAGGATGGCTTCGCTGGTCGTTTAGGAAATGAGCCAAGAATTACAGAGGCCAGAGGGACATAGCAACAAAACACATATTCTTTGTGTACCATAGGACACGTTTGCTAAAAACGTAGCCCAATCTCAGGCTGTCTGCAGAGTGCACATTGAAGGACAGTAAAAGTGCCTGTTACTTCATGGTTGGGGAGAGAAATGCCCTCTTCAAGAAGAGTTCCTTGGCTCTCTGAGGTGCGGTGAGCACTTGGTTGACCTAAGAGGAGGCAGCAGACATTTAATTTCATGCTGTGGCAGAAAGGGAAAGTAAGTCATGTGGGTTTAGAAGTAGTGCTGACCTGTGGGATCCCCCGGCCTTCTTGCCTCTTTCCTTTCTCTTCTCTGCACCTCCATAGTCATGCTTATCACTGTGGGTCTTTGAGCATCTGGGTGCATCCCTGGATTTGCCCCTCTGAGCTCTGAGCCAGCCCCTGGCCAAGTCTGAGCTGGAAGAAGACAGACGAGCTTGTCATCAAGGGCTCTACCAACCAGAACTTCCCAGAGGAACGTGGGGGAGGGGGTTATGCAGAGCACCCTTGAGAGAACAAGAATGCTTGGCCTAAAGTATATATCTGGAGCACTAGCTCATATCTCCAATGGGCAAATAGCCTCATTTTCTAAAATTCTACAATATCTGAATGCAGCCACTTTTTTTTTTTAACATTTTATGTATATTTTAAAAATTGTAGTTGATTTACAATATTGTATTAGTTTCAGGTGTACAACATAGTGATCCAATATTTTTATTGTCATATTCCATTTAAAGTTATTACAAAACAATGGCTGTATTTCCCTGTGCTGTACAATATTTTGTGTTGCTTATCTATTTTATACATAGTGGTTTGTGTCTCTTAATCCCATGCCCCTGTCTCCCCCACTGCCCCTTGCCCACTTCTCCTTTTTTAAATGGCTAAATTTATTCACCTTTAGATACATATTCTATCAGAGATATTTTTAAATTTGACTGACTTTGCTAGATTCTCAGTATAAATCAACATCATAGACACTAGCTGTTTAACCCCAATTGATAATTTTCTTTCTTATAAGCAGGCAGGCAAGAATATTAACAGATGTTTATCATTAATATTTCCACAATCAGTTATGTTAAGAGTTTTCACGTAATACAGGCTCCCGTTTTCCTGTAAGGTATTAGGACCTCTCAGAAGAGCTTTATTTATTTAACTTCTATAAATACAACCATTTCATGCATTGGTATCTCCTTGAAAAAGGGCTTCTCAAGTTACTCTCATAAGTAGAAGCCTGATTGCAGTCAAGGCTTCTATCCAAAGATGGTTATCTACTTTGTGAATCAATTTGTAAGTACTGGAGGGGGCTGTGTACCCCATCTCCTCTACTCCAGGGAGTCCCCCAGTCTCAGAAGTTGGCTTGAGCCAGGAGTCAAAAAGGAAAGTCTCCAACCTAATTCGTGAATGTGGACCTGGTTATACTGTGGGATGTTACCTGCTAGAGAGAACTGAAGATGAGCGCATGGGAGCCAGGTTGACCTGGGCATTTCTTAAAGGTGAAAGCGACAAGGCCCACCCATTTCCTTTCCAAATGAACTTCAAAACCCAAACTCAAGTGGAGCTGGGCTGTGCCTAGGCTTGACTCTGTGCTCAGCTTTGGGCTGGGCGACCCTGCCTCACTCCCCACTCCCACACCCCTACCAACATGTGCCCCGTGGAAGGGCCAAGCTCTCTCAGCACACAGAGGAGGATCGTTCTTTGGTTAAGGTCATATTAGTTGCTCCATCAGCCTCGGTAAGTTCTCAGGGCCTATTTGTAGCATCAAAGCAGAACGTATTTTGCATGATCTGTTTGGGTTTCCTGTTCATCTTGAGGTCTCATGAGCATGAACCAGCGAAGGTTTCCTGGAGACTTTGGGATGAATTTGAATAAGCCCAGGCTCTGGAGTCTCTTAAAAGGGTCACCTTGGGTGGATCTCTTACCATTTCTGAGCCTCAGTTTCCTCATTCACCTGCCTTGTCATGTGACTCCTGAGAGGATTGTTATGAGATAATGGGCCAAAAAAATCTTTCTACAGGCAAAAGCTTTGGACCGTGCTCTACCATTGTTAGTTGCATGGTTTCAGATGTTCTTGGCATGTTTCTTACTCTTAAGAAACATTTAGCCCTTAATCTTACCCCTATCTTATCAGGCAACAGTTTTCTAAAGACACTCATTTTCAGTAAAAGTTTGATCACCTTTCCCAGCTATAACAGGGTTTTGATTTCAACCACCATAATCCATTTTGCTTAGCAGTGGTCTCAGTCCTGGCTGTGCCTTGGAACCACCTGGGAGCACTGACAGCATACAGATACCTGGGCCCCACCACAGGCAACTAGGGCAGAGTTTCTAGAGGTAAGGCCTGGGCCATGCCCAGTTTAGGGACCCTCCTGGGTGATTCTGCTCTATAGCTGGGTTGAGTACCATAAGGGATCATGAAGAAAACCTGTAGCAAACAGACCTATTTCCCTCCATGGATCCTTATTTACCCAAAAGTGGTACAAATAAGGAAAAGTTGCTTAGTAGGAAAGGAACTTTCCTGCTACATCAACTCTAGCAGCATCTTCCATCTAAATGAGGCTTTGCTGGTTATTGTAATAACCACCATAGAAGCCATTCATTTTTCAGCCAATTTAGATAAAGTGTACCCCCTTTCTCCCCCCAGTTTTCCTTCTTGAAGAGATTCTGTAGTAGTTTAGAGGATCTAAAGTGAAGCCCATTCCTCCCACTTCTTGGTCCTAAGCAAGCCCTCTCTCTTCTATAGGAACATATAGGTAGCCACTGGGTTGGGAATATGAAATATATAGCACCAGAGCTAACAAGCAAAGCTGGGGGATGAACTTTCCAGGCAAGGACACCACAGTGAAGAAACGCATGGGGAGTTGACTGAGGGGGGATTGTAAGTGCCGGAAAGATGCTCACAGAATTATGCTAATTAAGGATTAAAGATTGGCCCTCTGGAGCCGAAGGAAGGAGTGCATAGGTCTCAGTGAGTAAAACAAGTTGCCTTGTTCATTGGTCAGGAAAGTCTTCAAAGTCAGGTCCACGAAGGGTCTGTATTCCTGGAGTCACTTGGTGTTTATAGTTCTTAAACAGCTTCAGCTGGAATGGAGAGTTGGCGTGAAACCCGTGGGCAAGTCCTCCTCTAAGGGAGAAGAATATCCCTTTCTTGATGACTTTACCAGGACCCCTCCCAGCCGGGCTAGGGAGGGACCATTCCTGCAGGTGCCTCTCCTCAGATGTGCTGAGCCTGCACACATCCCTGCCTGGGGTGTCAGCATGTGACCTTCTCCCTTCCTCTCAGGTCAAGCACGAGCTGAGAGTCTTGTTTTTGAATAAAGATGCAGGAAAAAAGGGGAGCACTTTCTCACTTTTTCGTTCAGGCTGTAGGAGTCTCATCCTTCTAAATCCCAGAACTCCAGAAGTTTTATTGTTAGGAAGACAGAATATCACATCTTTTTCAATTTTTTTCTTCCACCAATTGCATTTTTGTAAATGGGCACAAATGAAACAACCGTAAATGCAGAGAGCACCTTTCGAAAACAAAACAAAACAAAACAAAACAAAAGCAGCCCCTTGTAGGCAGCTGGCCCCAGAATTTGTCTTTTCATCAATCTCCTTTAGTTTATGTCCATTTTTGCATTTCAAGAACAAATGTTAAACTTTTGCTATTATCTTTTTTTTCATTCCCCAACACTTCATGGCCTGAGTACAGTTGTTTTTGTCTTCTGTGTATTTTTAAAGTTGTGATATAATTGACATATAACATTGTATGAGTTACAGGTAAACAAGTAATGATTTAACACTTGTATATATTGTAAAATGATCACCACAATAAATCTAGTTAACCCATCACTACATATAGTTACAAGTTTTATTTTTTCTTGTGATGAGAACTTTTACGACCTACTCTCTTAACAACTTTCAAATACACCATGCAGTATTATTAACCATAGTCACCATGCCGTGTATTACATCCCCAGGACTTATCTGCATGTATTTTATAACTGGAAGTTTTGTCCTAAGGTACAAACTTTCATGTATTTTTTTTTTTTTTTTTTTTTTTTTTTTTTTTTTGCGGTACGCAGGCCTTTCACTGTTGTGGCCTCTCCCGTTGCGGAGCACAGGCTCCGGACGTGCAGGCTCAGTGGCCATGGCTCACGGGCCCGGCCGCTCCACGGCATGTGGGATCCTCCCAGACCGGGTCACGAACCCGTGTCCCCTGCAGCGGCAGGCGGACTCTCAACCACTGCGCCATCTGGGAAGCCCCATTTCATGTATTTTTAACTGTCGTTTTCAAATTTAGGTTCTTTGTTATCTAGATAATTTGTGTGTGTGTGTAACCTTCTGTGAATGCTGGCAGAAAATCTTGTGGGTTTTTTGTTTTTATTTTTTGCTATCAAAGGTCTCTCACCCACAGGCCAACAGCCACAGCTACAGCAAGCGCTCCATCAGTGTTTGTTGAATGACCACCTTTAGGAAGAGGCACTCTGTGATTCCTCCTGCAGCATTGCTGCTTTGTCTCTGAGCTGTGATGTTGTTCACTTTTTTTTTGAAAAATGTATTCATTATTTCAAACATTTATTTAACAAATAGTGAGTTTCTACCATGAATCAGATGTGAGGGAAACCCGGGCAAGAAACTTTTGTCATGTACTAATGTAACAAATAATTGAGTTTTCCTGAATCCTTAGTTTGTTTGTTTGTTTTTTATTGAGGTAAAATTCACATAACATGAAATTAATCTTTTGAAAGTGTATAATTCAGTGGCATTTAGTACATTCACAATATGGTGCAACCATCACTTCCGTCTAGTTCTAAAGCATTTTCCTCACCTCCAAGGAGACCCCGTACCCATTAAGCAGTCACTCCCCGTCCCCCCCGTTCCCCAAGCCCCTGTGCAACCACTAATTCGCTTTCTGCCTCTTACAGATTGTTGCTTGCTCTTTGACTAGTAAATTTAAAAGGAACGATGGTATTGCATTTTCTATGTTGTCACTTGCCTAAGAATTCTGGGCACTCCATCCGAGAGCAGCTTAGGTTATTCCCCTGCTCCTGGACCAGGAGGTTGTAGCGTGGAGCGGCGAGTGATTTTCCCCATTGTCAGTGGATAACCCTCTAGAGGTGAAGGCCAGTATGCTGGAGACGCTACCGTCAGATGGCCAGAACATGCTTCCTGATGCCAGGATGCTCTTCCTAGGATGGTCGGTCCTGATGTTATACCACTGCCACATATCTACGGAGCGCGAATCAAAGGCGTGGAAGTGTTCTGTCCTCTGGACCCCCCGCCTCCCTATGAAGCTGTGGTGAGCCAGACGGACCAGCAGCAGGTACTGTCCATAGAGTTTCTCTTTCGTACATTGACGGCAAGTAGGAAAAGCAGCCACACAGAGAGCGGGGTGGGGAAGGGACCATGCCCTGTAGATCTTTTCAAGTTCACTCCAGTCCAGATGATGGCTGAGCTGAATATCAACAGACAACGCTCTGTTTTCCTGTGTTGCAGGGATCTTCATTCCAAATGCCAGAAGGATCAGGAGCTGCCACCAGCCCTTTGGAACCGATCTGCATGCCAGTGATTCAAGGTAATAAATACATTCTTGCTGCCCAAACTCATGATTCAGCAGACTAAAAATGGTAAAATAATCATCTGTACGATATTTTGTTGGAGGTCAAATATTCTTGGAGCAAATGGTTCAAGCTATATCCTTTTTTCTGGGTATAAAAATATTATCAACTCTTAGGGCTTACAAGTAGGAAATACTATGTGAACAGAAATAAAGATCTCCTTAGAATCTTTTACGAATAACCAGACTTTTCAGAAATGGATTACAGAGTTTAATTTGGTTTTCCTGTGTTTTCTGATCTAAGATTTTTTTTTCTCCTGTTAAAATAAGATAAGCTCTTGTAAAGAGACAAAAAGAGTTTTACCTATTGCAGAGTGATTTGCTCATTTATAACTAAGGACCCAGGTCATACTACCTTCACATGTACTAAATGCTGATTTGCAATCCTGCATTAAATACTAGAGTCCGTTTACAGTTATCCTTGTAACTTAAGGGAACATTGTTACCGCTTTCTCTCTTTGGAGAGGTTTTAAATGGCCCAGAGAACTGTCCACAGGACAAAATTGCAAATGGTGATAAATAATGGATCAACTTTCAGCTATTTTAGGTGGAGGTAATTTTTCAGCAGCGCCATTTAGAATGGATTTCTGCTCTGTTCACCTTCCGTCTTAAGTAGAATTATGCAGCAGGGTTCTGTTTCCTAAGTATGTTTTTAATTCTTACATTTCTTAAAAAAGTTTCCCAAACCACGAGTCAGGCTCACAAGTGATGGGACTTTATTTTCCTGAACAGCAGTCATCCAGTTCCAGAGTGCTTTGATTCATTTAGTGGCCACTGGCTCTTTAACTTGGCTTTCCGGGAGTTTCCCAACCTAGCCCGTAGACACACCCTCTGCTTGCATTTGGCCTGCAGCCCCAGGGCAGCCACCCCGCCTGTACCCCCATCACCTTCCACCTAATCAAGGTCAGCCTGAGTTGTCAGAAAGGGTAAAACGGCTAGGACCTTTCCGATGCTGCACGAGGCTGCTCCACTGGAGAAGACGCCAAGCACCTTTAGGCATTTTAGCATGGCTTCTTTTTCTGCTCCTGGATTTAGAGCTTTTTGTTCGTTTGTTTTAGGTGTGGAGGGGTAGTTTGAGGAGGCAGCATTTCTCACGGTGCTGCAAGATAAAAACTTACTGGGCCCACAGCCTAAGCAAATATTATGAACTGTATTACCCTTGTCCCAGAAAGTTTGGGCTCACAGGTGTTTCCTGCCCAGCATGTTGAAGGTGCCAGCTGAACAGAAATGATTTCTGTTTCTCCTCTTTAAAAAAAAAAAAAAAAAAATCAGGTGGGGACAGTCCTAACACACCTAGAGAAGAAGGCGCAGCCATTTCAACTCCCAGCTCCAGCCAGCTGTGTCCGGCGAGGAACCGGAGAGCTCTCCAGCCCCCGAGGACGAGATCCAAGAGTGACCCTGTGCTTCATCATTCTGCAGAGAGAGGTGATGTCATTTCCCAAGTTCTTCGCAGGGCACTGTGCTTGTTCGCCTATAGGTGCCGAGTGGCTCTGGCCACCCAAGGCCCTGGGGTTCAAGAGAGAGCTTGGAGGGGGGCTGACAGGTCTTGGGAAAATCAGGTATTCTGCATGCACGTTAAGGGTAGACATCTACCATGTCTTTTAAGGCTGCTAAGAATTTTTCTTGTCAAGTCACTGTCATCAGAAGCGTTTGGTTGCACGTGATACTGTGCTGGGTACCACACGAAGAAGACAGTGCAAACCTAGTTCTGATTCCTAGATGCTCCCAGTCCTGTGGGAGAGAACATTCTCTCTCCAGGAAAAAGTCAAAGGGGTGTATTTTTTACCACCCTCTTCTGAAATTCAACACTAGTTATCTTTTTACTGTGCATGAGTAGATTGAATTATTTAAATCTGACCTTGCTTTAAGAACTTTGGATAGAGCGAAGCTCTCACACTCCATCTCTCTCCCTTTCTGTTTTGAGTTTGTTTGTGTATAGATGTTATTTGAATAATTTTAAATTTTAAATTTTTTTAATTAAAAAATTTTTTTAACTGAAAATAACATTGAATCTTCTTTTCTGAATATATGACTGCCTGAACATCTTCAAATACCTCTTCCTTGTAGAGAATTGTAAAAAAATAGAGGAAATAAAGGAAGAAAATGAAAGTCTGTAATCCCACCAGCACAGGCTTCTTTCGGTGACTTGTCCTAACAAGTTGCCTATGCTGTTTTCAAGCTCTGTGCAAATACAGCTTTGCAGACCCTCTGGTCCTGCTCTGTCCCGGGCCCCACGTCACCTCCTAGTTGTATTCTGTCCCCCTGACAGCCTGTGTTGTTTGCTACAGCTCTGGACTGACCGTGTGGGAGCCAGAGGGAACACTCCTCTTGTCTCTCCAGCGGCTTCTGAGCGGGGAGGAGTCCTGCCCGGGACTGAGCGCCCTCTGGCCCCTCAGCTCCCCGAACCTGTCTTCACCGTGGGGTTCTCTGCCCCACCTGGCAAGCTGAGGACTCAGGATGGCCACCTGCAGCTTCCACAGGAACTTGGCTGTCTACACAGCTTAACGAGATCTTTCCAGAACCCGCTCCCCTTCTGCAGCGCTGCAGGGGCAAGGATGACACGTGTTTACCCGTTGGAGTCCTCTGCTGTGGAAGGGACCAGGTCGCCTTCAAGCGACAGTGGAGTCCCTGACTCTGTCCTCACACATGAGTGTCTGTAGTGAGTGTTCCGCGAAGAGTCAGGTTCTCTGTGATGTGCACGTGGCAGCCGAGGAAGACGGCTGCCAACCCCTGTTTAGAACTCCTCATGCCTGCCTTTCTCCAGAGGAAAAGGAATGCTCCCCTTCCTCCACCTGTTTTCCCACCCCCTGCCTCCCTTCTTCCTTGAATATCTAAATTCCTGCTTGTCAGACCTTCACAGACTGAAATCTCCAGTGTCGTGTACCCTGAAGGCTGCTGGCTGGCTTATGAACATGTGGAGACCAGGCCTGATTTCACTTTACCCGTCTGCCAGTGCAGTAATGTTCTGCCAGTCCTTATACCCTTGCTGAAGTAGTAGTTGTGGAAATTAGCCTGTGGTGGATTTCCCAGGCCCTCTGTTGACTTCCAGAATGACGTGTACTTTTTCTGCACTAGATTTCTCTTTCTGTAATAGTCAGCCCTAGCGCCGCCTCCCAGCCATGGTGTGACGTCGATACTATAAGTCAGTACAGTGCCCCTGAGGATGTTTAGGACAAAGGTACAGTCAGTGTGAGCAGAGCATTCCATTCATGCCACAAGTCTCGTCTCTCCTCAGTTCCTCTCTTCCTGTGGCTTCTTCATCCTCTCCCCAGAACATTCTTCCATCAGTCAACTGTGTTTTTTCTGCCTGCCCAAACCATCCCTATGTATTGGTGATCACCCCCATGAAACCATTGCTCCATCATGATTTGCATTCTGGATGCTCTTCTCTGTCATCTCTCTTTACCTTGATGGTTGCGTTTTATGTGGCACAATAAAATATTTGGGGGACGTGTCCTATTGAAATTACACTTCAAGGAGTAAGCTCGTGTCGTAGGTGTTAGGGGTTTTTTTTCTTTTTTTTCCTCCTGCAAGAGGAAAAGCAAGATGTGCATGGCCGTCAGCATTTGTCACATGTTTTCCACATGGAATTTCGTGGTTTGTGCTGTTTCAAGTACAGATGTGTGTTCACGGGGCTTGGCCAAAAGGTGCGTGTTGTTTGTCTCTGCCCACAGCTGTCCCCGTGCTCAGCTGTGAAGCCGCGACTCAGACTGAGGGAAGACCAGACCTGGCTGCGGTGACCTTGAGAAGAGGGTTGAGATCCCGGGCTTCGAGATGCAGACCAAGGTCTTTAATAGATTACAAATCTTACATGGACACCAAGTTGCTGGTGGCGAGGTTCCTGGAGCAGTCCTCCTGCAGCATGACCCCGGACATCCATGAACTTGTAGAAAACATTAAATCTGTTTTGAAGTCCGATGAGGAGTACATGGAGGAAGCCATCACAAGTGCCAGTTTTCTAGAACAGGTAGTTATATTATTAATATCAGGCATGAATCCGATGACTTGTTTCCATAGCAGCTGAAGCGGCTTCTCTGGTTTCCTGTCGAAGGCACAGAAAGTCCATGGTCACTGTATCAAGGGGAATGGGGTTAGGAGGTGTGGGGAAGGAGAGGAGGAAGTTGCGTGCTTTCTTTTCACATGTGACTTTGCCACAGCCTTCTTGGCCCAAGAGAAGAGAAACCGATTTTTCCGAGATATGGAAGCATGCTTGGAAAAAGAAAAGGGAGCAGCTCAGGGATGAAAGCAAGGGCTATGGGCAGTGTGGAGTACCTTTAACATTCCATTTCCTAAGTTGAACGTTTCCCTTGATCTGGCACGTTTTTGCAGCCCTTCAACAATGATGGACATATGTGAATTTTAATACTGGCAAGATTCTGGGAGCCGTTCATGTTCCCATGAAATGTTTGGCAAGATTACCTAAGCTGATAGACTTAAAGGAACGAACACCTTTTCCCTTCCATTTATTAAAAAACACACGGCAATCCCCAAACAAGTAGCCTGTGAAAAGATAAAACCGGGAACGTAAATATTCCACTTGCGTGTCAGGTTTCTCGTCTTTAAAGTGAAGTGTTGGACTAGGTGGTCTCTACACCCGTATCTCTGAGTGAATGGAATTTCCCTCTGACGAGAAGTGGGAATGGGTCGCAGCTTTCCTCACCCACCTCTTTCAAAAGCAGCGTTTACCTTTTGGGTGTTTGCTCTGTAGCTCCGTGTCTGTGGGGTGGCCGTTGGAGACCTCAGTGCGCAGTGGCTCACGGGTGTTACTCGGCTGTGCCTGTGGGTATTATGTGCCCATCAAATACTTCTTGAGTGGAGTTGGCCTGATTCTCAGGGTCATTGCCAGATACTGGATCCTAGGTACGTTTTTCAGG
The DNA here is from genome assembly GCF_011762595.2 of Tursiops truncatus. NCBI lineage: Eukaryota > Metazoa > Chordata > Mammalia > Artiodactyla > Delphinidae > Tursiops > Tursiops truncatus. Next base: position 65,824,315 of record NC_047039.1, read on the forward strand.
CAGATTGAACAAATCCCCACCTCACTTTCCTTTCTGTTCCCCTTCCCACCTGCTGGCCTCTTCTTACAGAAGCCAGAAGCCAGGTTCTGTCCCATCCCTCAGGGGACCGTGGGGAGCAGAACAGTCTGATTACTCGTGTGAAGAGGTCCATGAACCATGGGCCCTTTTGTTGTTTGCTTTCTAAAAAAGTGGTCAACCAGTAGTCCTAGGTCAGGCTCCAGTTGGTAGCCTGTGTAGGAGAGAGATTTACACGCACATGTCCCTGGTCTCCTCCAGATGTCATTCCCTGCCTCCTTCCCTCTGTTCACCCCAATTGCCTGAAAAACAGAAGCAAGTATTTGGAGCTGCCAAGTTCTGGTGAGGTAAGAGCTGGAGCATCTGCAGAGCTGTGGGTCTGGACCTTCTGCAAAGTCTTGCTTGATGGAAAGTAGCTTTGGGGAAAGAGAACAAGCACTTATAGTTCAACAGATGCTATCGCTATAAATGTTTGCGAGGTCTTTGTGCACAGACTGGATCAAAATTCAGGTACAGGGATTGTTGCAGTAGACTCTGGGCCATCTGCCGGGGCTTCCAGAACTGGATCCCAGTGGTGAGGTATCATAATGCCACACCATCCCCCAGACAGAAGGAGGCAGGGACGAGGGCAAGGGAGCTTTTATTTCTGACTCTACCCAGCTTTGCACATTTTCACCTTCTCTAGTATTATTGGGATGTGTTTTTATATCCATTTTAATTTTTTACCAATATCCAAACCACTTGTCCTAACTTACCATGTAATAACAGTAGACATCTATGAATGTTGGAATTTTCTTCTTACTCAGGAAACAAAAACAGCCTTAAAGACAAATATAATAACAGAGTGTTAGAAAAATTTGATGTCCCATCTTTTGGGGGGATTAACCTTTTAATGACCTTAAAATCTCAGAATGGTGGAAACTAAACAAAAAGACATCCCAATGATCGTTCTGTGATGTTAGATGGTGGTAAATCACTTGAGTTTTTCCCAACATGCTAACAGCAATATAGGTCATACAGACATGACTGTGTAATTTTAAAAACTGTATGTACACAGCAGTTCTCCTCTTGTCAATCTCAGTTGGATCGGGGATTGCCCATTTTTGCTGTTATATGATATATTTAAAGTTATGTATGTGCTGCATTGCAAAATAGATCTAGCAGTAGAAACATTCTTAACAGCTTTTACAAATAAATTGGCCTAGTTTTTATGTTGTTTATCATGTTTTTTCTTAATTGAAGAGTTATCAGATCAATTAGAAGCATCATTAGTTTTAGCTGACATTTTATAAGCTTAAGCAGACCGGTGGTTTTACAATTTTCAAGTATATCGGGATCACCTGAGTTCTTGTTAAAACTACAGATGCTCAAGCCCCGTTCCAGATTCCCATGTCAGAATTGCTAGGGGGGAGCAGGGAATCTACTTTTCTGACAGGCTCCCCTCCCCTCTCGTGATGTGCAGACCCAGTGAGAATCAGTGGCTTAGACCACAGGGAAGTTGGGGAAAAAGTGATGAGAAGAACGTTAAATATAAAGCAGGAGATTGCAACAGACAAAGAGTTAAGCATGGTAGGTCTACAGCTGAAACAACAGAAACTTTGGGCTATTTCTTAGGAACTTCAGGAAAGAGGCAACATGTTAAGAGACTCTCTGGAATTCCAAGTGGGTTCCACCTTGGGAAAACACCCTTTTTTCTTTCCCGAGGCGACTAAACTAAATATTACATGGATAAATGTAGGAGGCAGGTCTGAGGACCACATCTGGTGAAGTTTAATCTCTTTGTCACCCTGTTTATTCTCCCAAAGATCATGGGCCCGATGCAGCCCAGCACTTCCAGGGCCCTCGTGCTGCCCTCGAGGAGACAGCCTGGCCTGCTGCACCTGCGGAGTTGCGGAGACCTGAGCACCTTTGTCCCCGCGGGGAGGCCGAGAGCCGAGAGGAGGCCCCGGCGAGCGGAGGCTGAGAGGCCACACAGCCTCATTGGCGTCATCCGAGAGACTGTCCTGTGAAGCTGCGGGGCCCGGGCTTCTGAGGAGCAGGAAGAAAGATGGGCCCCGGAAGGCACCCAGGGCCTCTGAGGGGATGGATCCCCTTCCTAACCCTGTAGTTTCTTGGCTGGGAGTAGGGGTCCCCCTCTGGGTACTCCTCAGAAAGGGGGGCACTCTGGAGAACATTTATTCCCGTTCTTTGGCTCCCCTTTCTGCCGGCCAAGGGCACTCGAGGGGGAATGACAAGTTATCCCGGACCCATTTGGCTTTTGGACGCAACGAGTTGGAGGCCGTGAATGAAGCCGCATCTCCTTCTCTGCCCGGGTCTGCCCTGCTGTGGGCGGAAGCGGGGGCGGAAGCGGCTCAGGATTCTGTGCCCGCCGCGCCCCTCGCGGCTCCCCTCCTCACTGAGTTCTTTACCTGGCTGGAAGGGCAGATCTGCGGGGCGGCTGTTTATTTGCTGCCAAGTGAGAGTGGAACTGGCACGGAAGCAGGATGATTAACCCTGATATACTGTGATGATCAAGGCTCATGTGAGGTCACTTTCAAATCACACTCTCTTTAGGAAAGACAGGAAACTTGTTTGGTGACACATTTTATTGAAAGACATTTAGGGAGAGGATTCTTGTTGATTCCATTTATTCATGCTTGCAAAACTAGAGACAGCTAAGGCAGAACTGAGAATAAAAGTGTTTACCTTGGACTTCCGGGCTCACTGTGCAACATTTGTTTATGCTTAGGTGGCCAGGCCTTACCTTACAATGGGTTTGGAACTTGCAACAGTGGTGGCCAGGGGGTCAGGTCCGGGCAGGCCACCAAAGCAGCTTAATCTCAAAAGCACCCAAGCCCCGTGGATAGCAATGCATCCTTCATCCATTCAGTCAGTGCTTGGCTTCCCTGAGCTGCCTTCTCGTGGGGTCATGAGCAATAAGTCAGTAAAGTGGTTACAGATTGAGGATTAGTGCTAAGGAGGATGGGGCCATTAGAGAGGGCTTCTTTGAGGAAATGACATTGGAACTGGACTTGACTTTGAGGGTCAGGGAAGAGTGTTCCAGGCAGAGGGAACGGCCAGTGCAAGGACCACGGTAACTGCAGCCCCGAGCGAGGGGAGAGGTGAGAGGAGCCTCAGGCTGGATTTTTCTAACAGTGAGATATGATGGAAGAGTTTGCAACAGAAGAGTGCAGATTTAATTATATTTCAGATGATCACCATGCCACGTGGGGACTAGTTTAGGTCAGGATATGGGATAAAGTGGCAGTGAGGAGCTAAACAAAGAGGCTGTACACTGCGAAGCTGGCTGTCCCTGTCGGGTACCGCCTGGACTCTGGGTACTATGCTGGGGGCTTGACAGTCTCATGTCACCCTCGCAACAGCCTAAGAGGTGGAAGCTGTGATTGTCCCCATTTTAAAGATGAGGAAAATGAGGTTCAGTACCTTGCCCAAGATCACTCACAAGTTAAGCACTAGAGATACCATTCTCACCCAAGCCGCCCGTCTCCAGAAAGCACTCCATTCCTTGACCTCCCAAATAGTAGCAGTTTGCCATTTCATGTTTCTGTGAGAAAGTGGTTGCTGAGACTTCTGGCTTGGTCTGTGGAAGCACAGACTTCCCCAGCTCCAAGACAACAAACAAGGCCAGAGTGGGAATTGGGGTGAGGTCAGGGCACTGAGTAAAGAAGAGGGGAAAGACCGTAGGCACAGAGCTGGGGTGCCTCTGTGTTCTGGGGGAACACAAACTGAGGGCATCACCTGATGCCTATCAGCAGGAAGTGAAGACCTATCTCAGCTTTGAAGAATTGTCCTTCAGCCTGGGGATAGTCCCATGTATTTCCATGGTCTGAAGGTATTGGTGAACTCAGAAAACTGACTTTTGTCTTCAAGGAATATTAAAGAAAAAAATATATATTATATATTACAATATATATTTGCCCTGGGAGGGAACTTAGAGGCCATGCAATTCATCTCTCTATTTGCTGGGTGTAATATACTTTAAAAAATTATTTATTTTATTTTTATTCTTATTTTTAATTTTAAAAAAAATTTTAATTTTACTTTTTTATTGAAGTATAGTTGATTTACAATGTTGTGTTAATTTCAAGTGTATAGAAAAACGATTGTTATAGATTTTTTTTAAAGATTTTTTTCTGTTGTGGACCATTTTTAAAGTCTTTGTTGAATCTGTTACAATATTGCTTCTGTTTTATGTTTCGGTTTTTTGGCCGTGAGGCATGTGGGATCTTAGCTCCCCGACCAGGAATTGAACCCACACCTCCTGCATTGGAAGGTGAAGTCTTAACCACTGGACCGCCAGGGAAGTCCCCTTTATTTATTTATTCTTTTGTAGATTCTTTTCCCTTTTAGGTTATTATAAAATAGTGAGTATAGTTCCCTGTAATATACTGTAAAATATGTAGGCATTAATAATGTGCTATTTATGTGTATGTATAACTGAATGTACCACGGAGGGCAGCTCTTTTGCACTTAGAGCATCTTAAGAATCCAGTCCAGACGTGGTAACAAAACATCTCAAAGGTACTTATCAAAATTACACCAGAGGGCTTCCCTGGTGGCGCAGTGGTTGAGAGTCCGCCTGCCGATGCAGGGGACGTGGGTTTGTGCCCAGGTCTGGGAGGATCCCACATGCCGCGGAGCAGCTGGGCCCGTGAGCCATGGCCGCTGAGCCTGCGCATCTGGAGCCTGTGCTCCGCAATGGGAGAGGCCACAACAGTGAGAGGCTTGCGTACCCCCCCCAAAAAAATAAAATTACACCAGAAGGTTGACTAATTGGCATGAGAGGTGTTTGGAATACGTTTTCACTGGGGAAGTAAGTGATGTTCAAGATCTTGCTAGCTAGAAGCACTGGACAGTCGTCAGTGTTACCTCTGCACCGATGCGGAGTGAGAGAGAAGCCAGAATGTACCACATTTCTTCCATTTCTCTCTCTCTGCAGGAGCTTTCATCCTCTCATTCATTCAGCTGGTATTTATTGAGCTACGGAGTAGCAAGCAGTGAGCCAGGTGCTGAGGAGAGAATGCTGAGTGGTGAGAGGGGGACAGACCAACAATAATAATAATAAATGCAAAGTTACATTTCTCTTGCCTGCTTCTCATAGCTCTGAGGGACTGTTCCAAAGAGGTAAGGTAGGGGCCAGGGTATATACGAGTTTTTGTTGAAAAAACACGTAGTACAACATCAAAAGATTACTACTGACTGATCACAAAAAACAGACATCTCGAGGTAATGATTTCAGTGCTTTTCTATGTGTGAGAAGATGCAAAGTTCTGGGCGCCATTGACAGTATTCCTTAGATAGGCATCTTAACTATCTAGAGCTAGTATCCTGTTTTCCTCCACCCTGAATTCTCCTCAGTGCTCACAATTAGGGGCAGCTGCAGTGACTGATGACTTGATGGCGGGCAACATTCTTTGTTTACTGAAATGGCAGGCAACATTTTTTTTTTGTCTGCAGAACTATGGGAAGGTAAAGGAAACACCACTGGAACCCACGGGAATTGAAACATTAACACCAGTGTATCACTGCAAAATAGTAATCATGACTAATATTTATTATGAGCTATCTTACTAGCAGGCAGTCTTCACAATAACCTTCATAATTCTCCAGTGTATGGTCAGGCCACCCAAGATGACTGTTCTCTTGATCTCTGTATAACCCCTGCTTGCCCAATGCCTGCTTCACCTGTACTCTATTTACCTGACTGATCTTTTTACATACTCGCCCCAGGCCCCAGCTGGGGATTGTTCTTATCAAGGGGGCAGTGAGGGGCGTGCCCTCTGCCGGTTTCTCTGGTAACCAATGAGCGCACCTGCTGTCAGTCCCCCTATAACCAGCGTCTCCCTCCCCACCCGGAAGCGCAGCCTGCTTCCGTCCTGCTCAGTGTTGGCCGCACACGGTGGGGTGTCGCTCCAGGACCTTGCTCCAGACAAGTAAGCTCCCCCATCGGTTAAACCGTTATGTCTTTGTCGCTGACCTCGGGCTCTTTCTTCGGTCTTGAAGCTGGGCGAGTACAGGCCTTGTAGGCCTGCGGGGTGCAGCCCATTAATTGGAGGAGCAGCCTGGAGACCGAGGAAGCTCCTGTGAACGCTGAGATGTGGGGAAATACCGGACGGGGAATGGAATGTTGCAAGGGCCGTCCACTAACTCCTGTGGCCCAGAAGTTCCAGGGGTGATCCTGAAAGTTGCGGGGGAAGTCCCAGGGTGGCCGTCCACCAGTATATGGGGCTTGTGGTGGCTATCCTTGCGGAATGGGGGCTGCCAAGAGATCTGGAGAACAATGGCCCCTGATGGCTCTGCTATTGCATCCAAGTGAGCCTTTTGTAATTGGTTTAATTGGTTCCTCTCTAGAAGAAACTGGTATTTCTCTTCTTGTGCCTTTGAGATGTAAATGACTTACCTGGGCTCTCAGGAACTTTAATCATGTGTGATCTCCAAGACTGAAAGGGAAAAAAAGAGCTTTTAGGTAAACTCTACAGGAATAATTATGTTTGGGGAATGTCTATCTAAAATAATCTCTCCAGATTTTGGAAACTTGAAACTAAGTTTTTGGGTTTTTTTAAAAAAATTGACTTATAGTTGATTTACAATGTTGTGTTAGTTTCAGGTGTACAGCAAAGTGATTCGGTTATACATATATACATTTTTTTTAGATTCTTTTATAGGTTATCACAGAATTTTGAGTAGAGTTCCCTGAGCTATACAGTAGGTCCTTGTTGGTTATCCATCTTATACATAGTAGTGCCTGTGTGTTCATCCCAAGCTCCTGAATTATCCCTCCCCTCCACATTTCGGCTTTGGTAACCATAAGTTTGTTCCCAATATCTGTGAGTCTGTTTCTGTTTTATAAATAAGTTCATTTGTTATCATTTTAAAAAAAATATTTAATTTTATTTATTTATTGCTTTGTTGGGTTTTCGTTGCTGCGCGCAGGCTTTCTCTAGTTGTGGCGAGTGGGGGCTACTCTTCTTTGTGGTGCTCAGGCTTCTCCTTGTGGTGGCTTCTCTTTTTGCGGAGCCCGGGCTCTAGGTGCTTGGGCTTCAGTAGCTGTGTTGCCCCGCGGCATGTGGGATCTTCGTTCCCTGACTAGGGCTCAAACCCACGTCCTCGGCATTGGCAAGCGGATTCTTAATCACTGCGCCACGGGGAAGCTCTGTATCATTTTCTTTTAGATTTCACATATGAGTGATATCATATGATATTTGTCTTTTTCTGCCTGACTTACTTCACTTACTGTGATGATCTCTAGGTCCATCCATGTTGCTGCGATGGCATTATTTCATTTTTTATGGCTGAGTAATATTCCATTGTATATATGTACCACATCTTCTTTATCCATTTCTCTGTCAATGAACATTTAGGTTGCTTCCATATATTGGCTATTGTAAATAGTGCTGCAATGAACATTGGGGTGCATGTATCCTTTCGGATTATGGTTTTCTCTGGATATGCCCAGGAATGGGATTGCTGGGTCATATGGTAGTTCCATTTTTAGTTTTTTAAGGAACCTCCATACTGTTCTCCATAGTGGCTGCACCAGTTTACATTCCCACCAACAGTGTAGGAGGGTTCCCTTTTCTTCACACCCTCTCCAGCATTTATTATTTGTAGAGTTTTTGATGGACATTCTGACTGGTGTGAGGTGATACCTCATTGTAGTTTTGATTTGTATTTCTCTGATAATTAGTGATATTGAGTATCTTTTGTATGTGCTTTTTAACCATCTATATGTCTTCTTTGGAGAAATGTCTATTTAGATCTGCCCATTTTTGATTGGGTTGCTTTTTTTCTTTTTTGACATAGAGCTACATGAGCTTTTTGTAAATTTTGGAGATTAATCCCTTGTTGGTCGCATCATTTGCAAATATTTTCTCCCATTCTGTGGGTTGTCTTTTCATTTTGTTGATGGTTCCCGTTGCTGTGCAGAGGCTTTTAAGTTTAATTAGGTCCCATTTGTTTATTTTTTGTTTTTATTTTCATTACTCTAGGAGGTGGATCCAAAAAGATATTGCTGCAATTTATATCAAAGAGTGTTCTGCCTATGTTTTCCTCTAAGAGTTTCATCGTGTCCGATCTCATATTTAGGTCTTTGATCCATTTTGAGTTTATTTTTTTGTGTGATGTTAGAGAATGTTATAATTTCATTCTTTTACATGTAGCTGTCCAGTTTTCCCAGCACCACTTATTGAAGAGGCTGTCTTTTCACCACTCTATATTCTTGCCTCCTTTATCAAAGATAAGGTGACCATATGTCTGTGGGTTTATCTCTGGGCTTTCTATCCTGTTCCATTGATCTATATTTCTGTTTTTGTGCCAGTACCATACTGTCATGATTACTGTAACTTTGTGGTAGAGTCTGAAGTCGGGGAGCGTGATTCCTCCAGCTCCGTTTATCTTTCTCAGGGTTGCTTTGGCTATTCGGGGTCTTTTGTGTTTCCACACAAATTTAAAATTTTTTTGTTCTAGTTCTGTGAAAAATGCCATTGGTAATTTTTTTTTGGCGGTACACGGCCCTCTCACTGTTGTGGCCTCTCCAGTTGCAGAGCACAGGCCCGTGTGGGCCCAGCTGCTCCATGGCATGTGGGATCTTCCCGGATCAGGGCACAAACCCGCGTCCCCTGCATTGGCAGGTGGACTCTCAACCACTGCGCCACCGGGGAAGCCTGCCATTGGTAATTTGATAGGAATTGTATTGAATCTGTAGATTGCCTTCGGTAGTATAGTCATTTTCAGAATATTGCTTCTTCCAATCCAAGAACATGGTATATCTCTCCATCTGTTTCTGTCATCTTCAATTTCTTCTATCTGCATATTATAGTTTTCAGAGTACAGGTCTTTTGCCTCCTTAGCTAGGTTTATTCCTTGGTATTTCATTCTTCTTGATGAGATGGTAAATGGGATTGTTTCATTAATTTCTCTTTCTGATCTTTTGTTGTTAGTGTATAGAAATGCAGCAGATTTCTGTGTATTAATTTTGTATCCTGCAACTTTACCAAATTGATTGATGAGCTCTAGTAGTTTTCTGGTAGCATCTTTAGGATTTTCTATGTATAGTATCATGTCATCTGCAAACAGTGACAGTTTTACTTCTTCTTTTCGAATTTAGATTCCTTTTATTTCTTCTTCTTCTCTGATTGCCATGGCTAGGGCTTCCAAAACTATGTTGAATAAAAGTGGCGAGAGTGGACATCCTTGCCTTGTTCCTGATCTTAGAGGGAATGCTTTCAGCTTTTCACTGTTTAGAATGATGTTAACTGTGGGTTTGTCATCTATGGCCTTTATTATGTTGAGGTAAGTTCCCTCTATTCCCACTTTCTAGAGACCCATCATAAATGGGTCTTGAATTTTGTCAAAAGCTTTTTCTGCATCTACTGAGATGATCATACAGTTTTTATTCTTCAGGTTGTTAATGTGGTCTACCACATTGATTGATCTGCGGCTATTGAAGAATCCTTGCATCACTGGGATAAATCCCACTTGATCATAGTGTATGATCCTTTTAATGTATTGTTGGATTTGGTTTGCTAGTATTTTGTTGAGGATTTGAGGATTTTTGCATCTATGTTCATCAGTGATATTGGCCTGTAATTTTCTTTTTTTGTGGTATCTTTGTCTGATTTTGTTTCAGGGTGATGGTGGCCTCAAAGAATGAACTTGGGAGTGTTCCTTCCTCAGCAATTTTTTGGAAGAGTCTCAGAAGGATAGGTGTTAACTCTTCTCTAAATGTTTGATAGAATTCTCCTGTGAGGCCATGTGGTCCTGGACTTTTGTTTGTTGGAAATTTTTTAATCACTGTTTCAATTTCAGTACTTGTGATTCACCTGTTCATATTTTCTGTTTTTTCCTAGTTCAGTCTTAGATGGTTGTACCTTCCTAAGAATTTGTCTATTTCTTCTAGGTTGTCCAGTTTATTGTCATATAGTTGTTTTATAGTAGTCTCTTATGATCCTTTGTATTTCTGTGGTGTCAGTTGTTACTACTTTTTAATTTCTAATTTTATTGATTTGAGTTCTCTCTCTTTTGTTTCTTGGTGAGTCTGGCTAAAGGTTTATCAATTTTGTTTATCTTCTCAAAGAACGAGCTTTTAGTTTCATTGATCTTTGCTATTGTTTTCTTCCTCTCTATTTCATTTATTCCTGCTCTGATCTTTATATCTTTCCTTCTACTAACTTTGGGTTTTGTTTGTTCTTCTTTCTCTAGTTGCTTTAGGTGTAATGTTATGTTGTTTATTTGAGATTTTTCTTTTTTCGTGAGGTAAGATTGTATTGCTATAAACTTCCCTCTTAGAACTGCTTTTGCTGCAGCTCAGAGGTTTTGGACTGTCATGTTTTATTGTCATTTATCTCTAGGTATATTTTGATTTCCTCTTTGATTTCTTCAGTGATCCATTGGTTGTTTAGTAACATATTGTTTAGCCTCCATGTGTTTGTGTTTTTTACAGTTTTTTTTCCCTGTAATTGAATTCTAATCTCATAGCATTGTGGTCAGAAAAGATGCTTGATATGACTTCAGTTTTCTTAAATTTACTGAGGCTTGATTTGTGGCCCAAGATGTGATCTATCCTGAAGAATCTTCCATGTGCACTTGATAAGAAAGCGTATTCTGCTGCTTTTGGACAGAATGTACTACAAATATCAATTAAGGCCATCTGGCTTAATGTGTCATTTAAGGCCTGTGTTTCCTTATTGATTTTCTGTTTGGATTATCTGTCCATTGATGAGAATGTGGTATTACTATTATTGTGTTACTATCAATTTATCCTTTTATGGCTGTTAGCATTTGTCTTATATATTGAGGTGCTTCTATGTTGGGTACATATAGATTTACAATTGTTATATCTTCTTGGATTGATCCTTGATCATTATGTGGTGTTCTTTTTTTTTTTTTTTGCGGTACACGGGCCTCTCACTGTTGTGGCCTCTCCTGTTGCGGATCACAGGCTCCGGATGTGCAGGCTCAGCAGCCATGGCTCACGGGCCCAGCCGCTCTGCGGCATATGGGATCTTCCCGGACCGGGGCACGAACCCATGTCCCCTGCATCGGCAGGCGGACTCTCAACCACTGCGCCACCAGGGAAGCCCCTTACTTTTTATTTTTTGTCTCTTCCACTAGAACACAAATTGCAGGAGAGCAGGGATTTTGTCTGTATTTGTTCACTGTGGTGTCCCCAGTTCCTGGCACAGAATTAACCCTAAATAAATGCTAATTGGCTGAATGAATGACCATAATCTGAATAAAGAACCCAAACGTTTCATTCACCACGAAAAGACCATGAGATTTACCATTGTTTAGTAAATGCCGTTAGATGGCTAGACTTCTTGGTGCATTTAGAATCCACTTTAAAGTATTCTATTCCCACGTGATTTGTTGGTTTCTGTGTTTGCAGGAATAACATGACTCTATTTGTGGCTTAGAGATTGGGGGTGGAAGTGGGTAACTGCGGCGGGGACCCTGGCAGAAGGGAGGCTGGGGTTTGCCGGGGCTGATCCTTCCAAGAGTGTGTGAAAGTGCCATCCTTGATGTGCTGGATCCAGCGCGGTGCCCTGGACGCTCCGGTAGCAGTTGTGGGACTGGTCCTGGTTGGGGAAGCACAAGTCCAAGGGTGGTGTCGGTGGTTTCCGCTTGGGGGGTTTCTGGGCATCCCATATCCAACATCCACTGAGAAGGCAACTCCAGGCGGTTGTCAACACATCCACGGGATGAGCTGTGCTTGTGGCTCCCTAGATGTCCCCTGCTTCTGGTGTCCAAAGCTGCAGAGTGCCCCCACCCCCTGCTGGATTGGCTGGGACCCCTGGAACCCTGGCCAGTGAGAGCCACTGAGCTGGATGGAAGGTTCTGGAACTCAGGGTGGGGTTGGTGGAGACCCCTCCCCTGCCTCCTGGTTCCAGCCAGATGTTTCCTCTCCACCTAATCTATTTTTGCATGGCAGTAACTTGAGCAAAGCAGCAGAACAGGAAGGGTTTATTCCGTGCCCTGTCTTCACCCACTATGGATAAGCCAAGGGAATAGCAGCTGACTAGTTTCTCCTTTACTAAAGAGAAATGAGGATAACATAGGCCCTGAGCAGTGCATGGGGAGTGAAATCTACACCATGCCAGCCCTTAGACTTGGTTCCCTCTAGAATCAGAATCATGGAGTTTATTGAATTAGTTGCTATACTCCCATAAGGCCCACCAGGGGGCTGTAGAATATCACAGACCAGCCCAGCAATCGCAGGAGGCCAGGAGAGCCAGGCACACCACAGAGATGCCTGGCTCACCTCCAGACGGGGCGATTCTGAGTATCTTAATGGGGACCCCAGATGAAGATGCCAGCCACTGAGACTCTCCTGGGACAATCCCTGCTGACACCCACGGAGTGCTTACTACAGCCAGGCACCATTCCAAGTCCCTCATCTGTTTATCTCATTTACGCTTCAGAGACACCCTCAGTGCTAAGCACTGCTAGCATGTCCCATTTCTCAGATGAGGATACTGAAGCACAATGAGATGAAGTAATTGACCAAATGCCTCCATGCTGGTGAGGGCCCAGGTAGTAAGGGAACCAGAACTCACCACGTACTTACCCACCCTCCAGCCACACAGCTGATGCTGGGCCCTTGCTGTGAGCCCCCGGGCACAGATGGTGCCTCTGGTCCAGCTCTGCATCCTCAGTTCCCAGCACAGCGGTGGGCACCAAGCTCAGAAGTTGAAGAAATGGACTAAGGAAGTCTCAGGTGTGAGAATGGAAGCTGGCAGATAACAGCACAGGTAGAATTTGCGTGTGCCCTCCCTCAGAGCTACTCTTTAGTGAAGAGTGAAATAAATGAAATACCATGAAGCTGCATATGGACTTGCTCCTGTCTGGACTGCATGGGCCTCAAAACCTAAGTGTAGCCAACCTTTCCTGACACACTGTGACTTGACTGTGCTCCTCTGTGGCCCCAAATATCCTGTTCTTACCCCCTATTCTAAGGTGGCTGCATATCTATCTCCCTGGCCCTCTGGCCTTACCCCACATCCAATCCCCCTGCCACCAAGCCCCCTGTAGGTGACACCTTGTGATGAACATCCTGCTTGGCAGTCCAGGTACCTGTGTACTTGCAGGCCACGCCTCTGACCACACGCTCCTGCAGGAAGAGTGAGTGGCACTGCATAACCAGGATTGAGTTGAAATCATCCCTCTGGTACTTTGGGCAACTTACCTACTACATGTGAGTTCAGATTCTTCATCAGTATCTGCTTTGTGACATTGCTGTGCGATGAAATGTTGTAACATACATGCAACTCATCTGCCTGGCATCTTAGAGGTGGTCAAAGAATGCAAGTTCTCATTGTGACTGTTAGTGGGGCTGGTTAGAATTGATTAAACCCTGGTGAGTGGCAAGCATTTTGTTTTGCTCTGAGGCCACTGCACCCAAGGGACCCTCAGATGTCACCCAGAATGCATCTCTTTTCTCACCTTGCCAAGGCAGGCCCTGGGGACCCCACAGAGCCTGCCCACCTAGTGCTGTGACCAAGACTCACCAAGATTTTGTTGATACTTTGCTCTCAAATGGGCCATAAAAAGATTATTGTTTATTTCATGAATAAAGATTTGCGGGCTAAATCCCCACAAGTAAGCTTGGAGATGGTCCAAGAGAAGCTGGAGAAGCTGGACTGGAGAAGCTGGACTGGAGCAGGTGTGCTGGTAAGGGTTTAACAACCGGCTCTCTGGAGGGGAATATGTGTGTGTGCGCACACATATATACACACGTATATGTACATATGTATTGTAAATACACACCCAGCCCAGGGCTCAGAGAGGCTAGAAGAGGACCTGCAGGAGCCGCTGGATGGTCTTCGCCCTGAGCCAACTGCGGGAACCAGCAGCCCAGGGACACTGTGTGTGTGCTGCAGCAGCATCCAGCTCTCTGCTACATTTTCAGTGCATCGTGGCTGACGCTTCATATCTGCCATCCAAATCTCCCTCGTTCTCTTGTGGACAACCCTAATTTGGAATCACATAGGGAAGAGAAGTCTGGAAAACCAAGTTCCAGCTTAGCTAAGCTGACACGGTGGAAAGTCACCATGCCACACTTTCATAGTACCAAGTGCTTTTGCATCCTCTTACCACATTCTTCCAGGCCTCTATGCCTCTGCATGGACTGTTCTCCCCAGCCATGGCACCTGGAAAGTTCCTATAGCACCTTCAAAACCCTGCAGAGATATCACCTCCTCAGAAAAAATGTCCCTGACACTTTCCCTCCAGGACCAGTTCTGTACTTTGTACATAATGCCTGCCTCTATGGCACATGTTAATGGTTCAAGGACAGAATCTCTAATCTTAAGAACTGAGCCAAGCTGTGCCTATTTTACAGATGAAGACATAGTTGCTCAGAGTAGTTAATTAACTTGCCCAGGGTAACACAGTGAGAATATAATTAATATAAAAGCTGAGCTATAATTCAAATCCTTGTCTATGACTCTTCTAATTATAACCCACCATGACTTTCAAAGTTGAGAAAAATTTGGTCCCTACCCATAAGAAACTATTTAGTGGAGGGGAAAGAGAGCTGTCATATAGTTAAGCAGCTGGTAAGGTGGCCAATAGGAGCAGAGTGTGGAGTGGGCTCTGGGGAAGGGGGTGCAGAGTAGCGATGAGGCTGTGATTCCCACCTTCTGCCTCTCACACTGTCACCCTCAGCCCTCCTGGAGTGGCTTCTCCCAGCCTAGCAGAAGTGATGGGGTACCAGCAGTTTTCTGTGCTTTTCTGCCCAGCTCTCACAAAGACCCTGGAGGTGGCCCAAGGCTGAGGTCACGGCAGTGTGCTCAGCCTGCCCTAGGCAGCTCTCAGCCTGGCCAGTAGGAAGATGAGCCTGCCCCCACCCCATTGGTCAGCGGCTGGGATTACACAAAGGAGCAGTAGCGTGGGAGTCAGGGAGTGGGGTTCTAGCTGACTACTCACTGCGTGGCTTCGGATGAGTCCTGTTCCTAGTTAGGACTTCTGTTTCCGTGTTGTGGCATGCGGGATGTTAGCTCCCTGACCAGGGACCGAATGCGCGCTCTCGGCAGTGAAAGTACAGAGTCCTAACTGCTGGACCGCCAGGGAATTCCCAGGGACTTTTGTTTCCTTATTTGGAAGCAAGGGGCCTGCAATGGGTGGCTAAGATTCCTCATTAACTCAGTCACCATCTGGGATCCAGTTAGTCATCTGGATTGGGTATTTCCAATGTTACGTCACCGGAGGGTGCCAATTCCTAGCTCCTGCTACTGATGGGAGCACAGAAGAGGCGATGAGGAGAGCTGAGTGTGATGGAGTGAGGGGGTTTGTGTGGAAATGATTAGGGGAGTGTGTGTGTGTGTATGTTCGTGCACGTGTGCTCGCGTGGCACCGAAGATCTTACCCTCACCTACATTCACCACTGTGGCACTTTACCCCACTGGAGTGAGTTCATCTCCAACCACTTGCTGCCTCCCTCTCTCTGCTCCAGCTACACTGCCCTACAGCCCTCCCTGCAAGAGGGGGCCTCAGGGCCTTTGTGTGTGCTGTCCCTTCTTTGGAACCCTCATCCCCTAGACATCTACAGGGCCCCACCTTACTTCCTCTCAGTGAGGCCTTCTCTAGCCATTCCATATAAAATACTACCTCCAAACTCATTCCATCCTTGTGTATTTTTGAATTTTTTTTTTTTTTTTTTTTTTTTTTTTTTTTTTTTTTTTTTTTGCGGTACGCGGGCCTCTCGCTGTTGCGGCCTCTCCCGTTGCGGAGCACATGCTCCGGACGCGCAGGCTCAGCGGCCATGGCTCACGGGCCCAGCCGCTCCGCGGCACGTGGGACCCTCCCGGACCGGGGCACGAACCCGTGTCTGCTGTATCGGCAGGCAGACTCTCAACCACTGCGCCATCAGGGAAGCCCCTTGTGTATTTTTATCTTAAAATTTTTGGTAAAATATACATAATATAAAATTTACCATTTTAACCATTTTAATTAGATTAATTTCTTAATTTTTAACATCTTTATTGGAGTATAATTGCTTTACAATGGTGTGTTAGTTTCTGCTGTATAACAAAGTGAATCAGCTGCATGTATACATGTATCACCATATCCCCACCCTCTTGCGTCTCCCTCCCACCCTCCCTATCCCACCCCTCTAGGTGGTCACAAAGCACCGAGCTGATCTCCCTGTGCTATGCAGCTGCTTCGAACTAGCTATCAGTTTTACATTTGGTAGTGTATATATGTCCATGCAACTCTCTCACTTTATCCCAGCTTACCCTTCCCCCTCCCCGTGTCCTCAAGTCCGTTCTCCAGTAGGTCTGCGTCTTTATTCCCGTCTTGCCCCTAGGTTCTTCATGACCATTTTTTTTTTCTAAATTCCACATATATATGTTAATATATGATACTTGTTTTTCTCTTTCTGACGTACTTCACTCTGTATGACAGACTCCAGATCCATCCACCTCACTACAAATAACTCAATTTGGTTTCTTTTTAGGGCTGAGTAATATTCTATTGTATATATGTGCCACATCTTTTTTTTAACATCTTTATTAGACTATAATTGCTTTACAATGGTGTGTCAGTTTCTGCTTTAAAACATAGTGAATCAGTTATACATAAACATATGTCCCCATATCTCTTCCCTCTTGCATCTCCCTTCTTCTGACCCTCCCTATCCTACCCCGCTAGGTGGTCACAAACCACGGAGCTGATCTCCCTGTGCTATGTGGCTGCTTCCCACTAGGTATCTATTTCACGTTTGGTAGTGTATATATGTCCATGCCACTCTCTCACTTTGTTCCAGCTTACCCTTCCCCCTCCCTGTATCTTCAAGTCCATGCTCTAGTAGGTCTGTGTCTTTATTCCTGTCTTGCCCCTGGGTTTTTCTGACCATTTTCTTTTTCTTTTCTTTTTAAAATTCCATATATATGTGTTACAATATGGTATTTGTTTTTCTCTTTCTGACATACTTCACTCTGTATGACAGTCTCTAGGCCCATCCAGCTCACTACAAATAACTCAGTTTCATTCCTCTTTATGGCTGAGTAATATTCCATTGTATATATGTGCCACATCTTCTTTATCCATTCATCCGATGATGGACACTTAGGTTGTTTCCATGTCCTGGCTATTGTAAATAGAGCTGCAATGAACATTGTGAAAACATGACTCTTTTTGAATTATGGTTTTCTCAGGGTATATGCCCAGTAGTGGGATTGTTGGGTCGTATGGTAGTTCTATTTGTAGCTTTTCAAGGAAGCTCCATGCTGTTCTCCATAGTGGCTGTATCAATTTACATTCCCAACAACAGTGCAAGAGGGTTCCCTTTTCTCTACACCCTCTCCAGCATTTATTGTTTGTAGATTTGTTTTTAACAAGTTATATTTATTTATTTATTTTTGGCTGTGTTGGGTCTTCGTTTCTGTGCGTGGGCTTTCTCTAGTTGCGGCGAGTGGGGGCCACTCTTCATCACGGTGCACGGGCCTCTCATTGTCGTGGCCTGTCTTGTTGCGGAGCACAAGCTCCAGACGCGCAGGCTCAGTAGTTGTGGCTCACGGGCCTAGTTGCTCCGCGGCATGTGGGATCTTCCCAGACCAGGGCTCGAACCCGTGTCCCCTGCATTGGCGGGCAGATTCTCAACCACTGCGCCACCAGGGAAACCCTGCTTGTAGATTTTTTGATGATGGCCATTCTGACCGGTGTGAGATAATATCTCACTGTAGCTTTGATTTGCATTTCTCTAATGATTAATGATGTTGAGCATTCTTTTTTTTTTTTACTTTTTAGTTTCTAATTTCTTTTTTTTAATATCTTTATTGGAATATAATTGCTTTACAATGGTGTGTTAGTTTCTGCTTTATAACAAAGTGAATCAGTTATACATATACATATGTTCCCATATTTCTTCCTTCTTGTGTCTCCCTGCCTCCTACCCTCCCTATCCCACCCCTCTAGGTGGTCACAAACCACCTAGCTGATCTCCCTGTGCTATGCGGCTGCTTCCCACTAGCTATCTATTTTATGTTTGGTAGTATTTATAAGTCCATGCAACTCTCTCACTTCGTCCCAGCTTACCCTTCCCCCTCCCCGTGTCCTCAAGTCCATTCTCTAGTAGGTCTGCGTCTTTATTCCCGTCTTACCCTTAGGTACTTCATGACCTTTTTTTTTTCTTAGATTCCATATATATGTGTTAGTGGACGGTATTTGTTTTTCTCTTTCTGACTTACTTTACTCTGTACGACAGACTCTAGGTCCATCCACCTCACTACAAATAACTCAATTTCGTTTCTTTTTATGGCTGAGTAATATTCCATTGTATATATGTGCCATATCTTATCAACTCATCTGTTGATGGACACTTAGGTTGCTTCCATGTCCTGGCTATTGTAAATAGAGCTGCAATGAACATTGTGGTACATGACTCTTTTTGAATTATGGTTTTCTCAGGGTATATGCCCAGTAGTGGGATTGCTGGGTCGTATGGTAGTTCTGTTTTTAGTTTTTTAAGGAACATCCATACTGTTCTCCGTAGTGGCTGTATCAATTTACATTCCCACCAGCAGTGCAAGAGTGTTCTCTTTTCTCCACACCTTCTCCAGCATTTATTGTTTGTAGATTTTTTGATGATGGCCATTCTGACCGGAGTGAGATGATATCTCATTGTAGTTTTGATTTGCATTTCTCTAATGATTAATGATGTTGAGCATTCGTTCATATGTTTGTTGGCAATCTGTATATCTTCTTTGGAGAAATGTCTGTTTAGGTCTCCTGCCCATTTTTGGACTGGGTTGTTTGTTTTTTTGATATTGAGCTGCATGTGTTGCTTGTATGTTTTTGAGATTAATCCTTTGTCAGTTGCTTCATTTGCAAATATTTTCTCCCGTTCTGAGGGTTGTTTTTTTTTTTTTTTTTTTTTTTTTTGCGGTATGCGGGCCTCTCATTGTTGTGGCCTCTCCCATTGCGGAGCACAGGCTCCAGACGCGCAGGCCCAGCGGCCATGGTTCACGGGCCCAGCCTCTCCGCGGCATGTGGGATCTTCCCGGACCGGGGCACAAACCCGTGTCCCCTGCATCGGCAGGCGGACTCTCAACCACTGCGCCACCAGGGAAGCCCTGAGGGTTGTTTTTTGGTCTTGTTTATGGTTTCCTATGCTGTGCAAAAGCTTTTAAGTTTCATTAGGTCCCATTTGTTTATTTTTGTTTTTATTTCCATTTCTCTAGGAGGTGGGTCAAAAAGGATCTTGCTGTGATTTATGTCATAGACTGTTCTGCCTATGTTTTCCTCTAAGAGTTTGAAGGTGTCTGGCCTTACATTTAGGTCTTTAATCCATTTTGAGTTTATTTTTGTGTATGGTGTTAGGGAGTGTTCTAATTTCATTCTTTTACATGTAGCTGTCCAGTTTTCCCAGCACCACTTATTGAAGAGGCTGTCTTTTCTCCACTCTATATTCTTGCCTCCTTTATCAAAGATAAGGTGACCATATGTGCGTGGGTTTATCTCTGGGCTTTCTATCCTGTTCCATTGATCTATATTTCTGTTTTTGTGCCAGCACTATACTGTCTTGATTACTGTAGCTTTGTAGTAGAGTCTGAAGTTAGGGAATCTGATTCCTCCAGCTCCATTTTTCTTTCTCAAGATTGCTTTGGCTATTCGGGGTCTTTTGTGTTTCCATACAAATTGTGAAATTTTTTGTTCTAGTTCTGTGAAAAATGCCAGTGGTAGTTTGATAGGGATTGCATTGAATCTGTAGATTGCTTTGGGTAGTAGAATCATTTTCACAATGTTGATTCTTCCAATCCAAGAACATGGTACATCTCTCCATCTATTTGTATCATCTTTAATTTCTTTCATCAGTGTCTTATAATTTTCTGCATACAGGTCTTTTGTCTCCTTAGGTAGGTTTATTCCTAGATATTTTATTCTTTTTGTTGCAATGGTAAATGGGAGTGTTTTCTTAATTTCACTTTCAGATTTTTCATCATTAGTGTATATGAATGCCAGAGATTTCTGTGCATTAATTTTGTATCCTGCTACTTTACCAAATTCATTGATTAGCTCTAGTAGTTTTCTGGTAGCACCTTTAGGATTCTCTATGTATAGTATGATGTGATCTGCAAACAGTGACGGTATTACTTCTTCTCTTCCAATTTGGATTCCTTTTATTTCCTTTTCTTCTCTGATTGCTGTGGCTAAAACTTCCAAAACTATGCTGAATAATAGTGGTGAGAGTGGGCAACCTTGTCTTGTTTCTGATCTTAGTGGAACTGGTTTCAGTTTTTCATCATTGAGGATGATGTTGGCTGTGGGTTTGTCATTTATGGCCTTTATATGTTGAGGAAAGGTCCCTCTATGCCTACTTTCTGGAGGGTTTTTATCGTCAATGGGTGTTGAATTTTTCAAAAGCTTTCTCTGCATCTATTGAAATGATCATATGGTTTTTTTCCTTCAGTTTGTTAATATGCTGTATCACGTTGATTGATTTGCGTATATTGAAGAATCCTTGCATTCCTGGGATAATCCCCACTTGATCATGCTGTATGATCCTTTTAATGTGCTGTTGGATTCTGTTTGCTGGTATTTTGTTGAGGATTTTTGCCTCTATGTTCATCAGTGATACTGGCCTGTAGTTTTCTTTCTTTGTGACATCCTTGTCTGGTTTTGTTATCAGAGTGATGGTGGCCTCATAGAATGAGTTTGCGAGTATTCCTTCCTCTGCTATATTTTGGAAGAGTTTGAGAAGGATAGGTGTTAGCTCCTCTCTAAATGTTTGATAGAATTCACCTGTGAAGCCATCTGGTCCTGGGCTTTTGTTTGTTGGAAGATTTTTAATCACTGTTTCAATTGCAGTGCTTGTGATTGGTCTGTTCATATTTTCTATTTCTTCCTGCTTCAATCTCAAAAGGTTGTGCATTTCTAAGAATTTGTCCATTTCTTCCAGGTTGTCCATTTTATTGGCATAGAGCTGCTTGTAGTAATCTCTCATGATGCTTTGTATTTCTGCAGTGTCAGTTGTTACTTCTCCTTTTTCATCTCTAATTCTGTTAATTTGAGTCTTCTCCCTTTTTTTCTTGATGAGTCTGGCTAATGGTTTATCACTTTTGTTTATCTTCTCAAAGAACCAGCTTTTAGTTTTATTCATCTTCTCTATCGCTTCCTTCATTTCTTTTTCATTTATTTCTGATCTGATCTTTATGATTTTTTTCCTTCTGCCAGCTCTGGGGTTTTTTTGTTCTTCTTTCTCTAATTGCTTTAGGTGTAAGGTTAGGTTGATTATTTGAGATGTTTCTTGTTTCTTGAGGTAGGATTGTATAGCTATATACTTCTCTCTTAGAACTGCTTTTGTTGCATCCCATAGCTTTTGGGTCGTCGTGTTTTCATTGTCATTTGTTTCTAGGTATTTTTTGATTTCCTCTTTGATTTCTTCAGTGATCTCTTGGTTATTAAGTAGTGTGTTGTTTAGCCTCCATGTGTTTGTACTTCTTACAGATTTTTTCCTGTAATTGATATGTAGTCTCAGAGCGTTGTGGTCAGAAAAGATACTTGATACGATTTCAATTTTCTTAAATTTACCAAGGCTTGATTTGTGACCCAAGATATGAACTATCCTGGAGAATGTTCCATGAGCACTTGAGAAGAATGTGTATTCTGTTGCTTTTGCATGGAATGTCCTAGAAATATCAATTAAGTCCATCTTGTTTAATGTGTCATTTAAAGCTTGTGTTTCCTTATTTATTTTCATTGTGGATGATCTGTCCATTGGTGAAAGTGGGGTGTCAAAGTCCCCTACTATGATTGTGTTATTGTCCATTTCCCCTTTTATGGCTGTTAGTATTTACCTTATGTATCGAGGTGCTCCTATGTTGGGTGCATAAATATTTACAGTTGTTATATCTTCTTCTTGGATTGATCCCTTTATCATTATGTAGTGTCCTTCTTTGTCTCTTGTAATAGTCTTTATTTTAAAGTCTATTTTGTCTGATATGAGAGTCGCTACTCCAGCTTTCTTTTGATTTCCATTTGCATGGACTATCTTTTTCCATCCCCTCGCTTTCAGTCTGTATGTCTGTATGTGTCTGTATGTGTCCCTAGGTCTGAAGTGAGTCTCTTGTAGACAGCATATATACGGGTCTTGTTTTTGTATCCATTCAGCTAGTCTATGTCTTTTGGTTGGAGCATTTAATCCATTTACCTTTAAGGTATTTATCAATATGTATGTTCCTAATACCATTTTCTTAATTGTTTGGGTTTATTATTGTAGGTCTTTTCCTTCTCTTGTGTTTCCTGCCTAGATAAGTTCCTTTAGCATTTGTTGTAGAGCTGGTTTGGTGGTGCTGAATTCTCTTAGCTTTTGCTTGTGTGTAAAGCTTTTAATTTCTCCGTCAAATCTGAATGAGGTCCTGGCTGGGTAGAGTAATCTTGGTTGTAGGTTTTTCCTCTTTCATCACTTTAAATGTGTCCTGCCACTCCCTTCTGGCTTGCAGAGTTTCTGCTGAGATATCAACTGTTAACCTTATGGGGATTCCCTTATGTGTTACTTGTTGTTTTTCCCTTGCTGCTTTTAATATTTGTTCTTTGTATTTAATTTTTGATAGTTTGATTAATATGTGTCTTGGCATGTTTCTCCTTGGATATATCCTGTATGGGACTCTCTGTGCTTCCTGGACTTGATTAACTATTTCCTTTCCCATATTAGGGAAGTTTTCAATATAATCTCTTCAAATATTTTCTCAGTCCCTTTCTTTTTCTCTTCTTCTTCTTGGATGCCTATAATTCGAATGTTGGTGCATTTAATGTTGTCCCAGAGGTCTCTGAGACAGTCCTCAATTCTTTTCATTCCTTTTTCTTTATTCTGCTCTGCAGTAGTTATTTCCACTATTTTATCTTCCAGGTCACTTATCCGTTCTTTTGCCTCAGTTATTCTGCTATTGATCCCTTCTAGAACATTTGTGTGTGTGTGTGTGTGTGTGTGTGTGTGTGGTACGCGGGCCTTTCACTGTTGTGGCCTCTCCCGCTGCGGAGCACATGCTCTGGACACGCAGGCCCAGCGACCATGGTTCACGGGCCTAGCCGCTCTGCGGCATGTCGGATCTTCCCGGACCGGGGCATGAACCCATGTCTCCTGCATCGGCCGGCAGACTCTCAACCACTGCACCACTAAGGAAGCCCTCTAGAGCATTTTTAATTTCATTTATTGTGTTGTTCATCTCTGTCTGTTTGCTCTTTAGTTCTTCTGGGTCCTTGTTAAACGTTCCTTGTATTTTCTCCATTCTATTTCCAAGATTTTGGATCATCTTTACTATCATTACTCTGAATTCTTTTTCAGGTAGACTGCCTATTTCCTCTTCATTTGTTTGGTCTGGTGGGTTTTTACCTTGCTCCTTCATCTGCTGTGTTTCTCTGTCTTCTCATTTTGCTTAACTTACTGTGTTTGGGGTCTCCTTTTCACAGGCTGCAGGTTCGTAATTTCCATTGTTTTTGGTGTCTGTCTCCAGTGGCTAAGGTTGGCTCAGTGGGTTGTGTAGGCTAAATCTCCCTGATGCATGGGGCTGGGTTCCCTCCCTGTTGGTTGTTTGGCCTGAGGCGACCCAGCACTGGAGCCAACCTTGCTCTTGGTGGGGCTAATGGCAGACTCTGGGAGGGCTGACGCCAAGGAGTATTTCCCAGAGCTTCTGCTGGCAGTGTCGTTGTCCCCATGGTGAGCCACAGCCACTCCCCACCTCTGCCGGAGACCCTCTAAAACTAGCAGGTAGGTATGGTCATTCGCCTATGGGGTGACTGCTCCTTCCCCTGGGTCCTGATGTGCACACTACTTTGTGTGTGCCCTCCAAGAGTGGAGTCTCTGTTGAGACTCCGAGTCTCTGAGTGCAGTTGAGACTCTGAGACTCGAAGTGGAGTCGCACAGACTCTGGGTCCTGTGAAGCTTCGATGCTTTGTGGTTCTAGAAATCCTATAGGAGACGGTCCGCAGCACGTGAAGCTAATGCTGTCAGTAGAGGTGGTGAAGCCAATGCTGTCAGTAGAGGTGGTGAAGCCAAAGATCTGCAGTTCCAACTAGAGGTGCCGATGTACATACAGGACAAAAATCATCTTGTGTGAATGTAGTTCAGGCACGTTGAAGATGAATGCAGTCATGTTAATGCCTAACATCTTCTGTCTTGTGCCTCTCCTCATGGACCCCCTCCTCAGTTCCTGAGGCTCCTGTAAGTCATGTACAGGGGAATGGAGAGTGGGCTCTGTCCAGTCTGAGCCCTGAGTTACCGTGTGTGTATCTTAGGATACTTTGTATTTCTGTGGTGGCTGTTGTAACATCATCTGTTTCATTTCTGATTTATTTGGGCCCTCTCTTTTTTAAAAAAACATACTACTGTTGTCTTTTATTATTTACAGAAGTTTAATAAGTGTTTGATCTACTACCCTTACTCTGTGTATACTTTTTGCAGTGAGATTTTTACTCTTGTTTGTTTGCTTGTTACTATCAATAATTAGTGAAACTTCTTTTAAGCTACTGTCAACATTGCTTATAAAGCTGCTTTATTCGTGATGACAGAGCTTTAATGGAAGTCGTGTTCTTGTTGTAAATTAGAACGCAATGTGCCAGCAAAAAGCCCCTTAAGTTTATGTCTCATTGCTTCTTGTTCTTTTTTAAATTTAATTTTTATTTTTTATCAGAGAAAATTTGATGAAAATGTTTTGTTTGTTCTAGGTGTGCAAGATGTGGTTCTTTTACACATATACATGTATCTATACTTCTTCAGATCGTTTTCTCATGTAGGTTATGACACAATGTGAGTAGTCTTCTCTTGGTATTGCGTAGGTCTTTGGTGATTATATATTTCACATGTGTTTGTATATCTATGTTAACCCCAATATCCTAATGTATCCAATCCTCACACCTTTCCATTTGATGAACCATAACTTTGTTTAATGAATCTGTGATTGCCTTTCTCTGTGGAAATATCTTCATTGGTATCAATTTTTAGCTAACACCTATAAGTGATATTATAGGATATGTGTCTTTTGCTGTCTGACTTAGTACAATTTGCCTGATTACCTCTGGAATCATCTACGGTCCTGCAAATGGCATTGTGTCATTTTTTTCCTTGGCTAATATTCCATCTGTACATGTACCAGTTCTTCTTTGTCCACTCACCTCTTGATGGACTTTTTGGTTGCCTCCATGTCTTGGCTATTGTAATACTGCTGCAATGCGCATTTGCCTGCCTGTGTCTTTCCAATTCTGTCTTCTTATGTTATAGGCCCAGGAGTGGGCCTTCTGTATTATACGGTATCTCAGGATTTACCTTTTAAATGCACCATGATCCTGTTCTCATTAGTGGCTCTTTCCAGGTTACATCCCACTTAAAGTTGAGGGTATGCATTTCTCCACAACACCTTCAGCATTTATTGTTTGTAGTTTTCTTGCTGATGGATATTCTGACTGGTGTGAGCTGATACCTCTTTGTGGTTGAATTTGCATGTGACTCATAATCCGTTGAAATTGAGCTTTAAGTCATGTCCTTTTTATTTTTCAAACTGTGATTACAACTTAGTTCTTCAAAGTGTTTTCTTAAAGTATGTGTCACATTTTGAAATTTATTGGCCATTACCTCCCTCAAGACATTTTGAGGGCAGGTTTCATTTACAGCCCTGCAGTACTTGTTCACATGAAGTGACCATTAGCACAGGCTTTAAAGCTGCTTTTGCAGGTAACGGCCAGAGTGCGGCAGCCTTTCTTCATTCCCCATCCTGGTACTAGGGAAACAGACCTTCCGGCCAGTGGTCTTCCTCAGTTATAAATTAGAGCGGAATGTGCCTGGATAAACCCCGAAAAGCTGATGTCTCCTTACTTTTGTTTGTTTTTTAAATTTAATTTATATTTTTATTGGAGTAATATTCCATTGTGTATATGGACCACTTCTTGGTGCACTCCTCTGTTGATGGACATTTTCATTGCTTCCAAGTGTTGGCTATATTAAATATTGCTGGAGTGCAAGATTGCCAGCCTGTGACTTTTTTGCGGGCCTCTCACTGTTGTGGCCTTTCCCATTGCAGAGCATAGGCTCCGGACGCGCAGGCTCAGCGGCCATGGCTCACGGGCCCAGCCGCTCCGTGGCATGTGGGATCTTCCCGGACCGGGGCACGAACCCGCGTCCCCTGCATCGGCAGGTGGACTCTCAACCACTGCGCCACCAGGGAAGCCTCGCCTGTGACTTTTTGATTCTCATTTTCTCAGGTGATAGGCCCAGCAGTGAGTGTGACTGATTGACTAGTAGCTCAATGTTTACCTTTTCAAAGCACCTCCATTGTGTTTTCATTAATGGCTCTTACCCCGTCCCCCTTAGAACCGAGGGTATGAATTTCTCCACAATCCCTTCAGCATTTATTGTTTGCAGCACTGTTGCTAATGGCCGGTCTGACTGCTGTGACCTGATAGGTTTTTGTAATTTCGGTTTCCATGTCTTTAAAAATTCCTAAAATTCACCATTTTTCCACGCCCTTTTCTTTTCTGTTAAAAAAAAAAGAAGTGTGAGTACAATATACCTCTTGAAATTGTCTTCTTGGAAGGTTGCCCTCTTTTGAATTCTTTGTCGATATTCGGCCCCAGGATTTTTTTGGAGGGTAGGTGTCATTACAGACTGCAAGTTTGGTGAATATTTAGTGACCATTAGCACTGGGTTTAAAGCTGCTATTGTGGGAAACGGACACAAGGAGGCAGCATTTCTCCATTCCCAAATCTGGGTACTAGGGCAGCAGAGCCTTTCTGGAAGTCGTGTTCCTAGGTTGTAAGTTAGAATGGAATGTACCAGGAGAAACGCCCGTAAGTTTATGTCTCATTACTTCTTCTTGGTTTTTAAAATTTATTTAATCGGGGTAATGATTAGATATTTTTTGTCCAGGTGTACACAATCTGATTCATTTGTACAATATACATGTCTATTCACGTTCAGATCCTCTTCCCATGTAAAATATTACAGAGTGTTCCGTAGACCTCCCTTGCTATATGGTCCGTCTTTTTGATATGTTTATAATATGTATTTGTATACATATGGTAACGCTAATCTTAATTTATCCATTCCGCCCACCTTTCCTTTTAGATAAGCATACTTAATTTCTAAGTCTGTGAGTGTCTTTCTCTGTGGAAATATGTTCATTTGTGTTAGTTATTAGATAACGCCTATAAGTGATATCATAGGATATAGGTCTTTTGCTTTCTGACTCACCTCATATTCTGTGATTATCTCCAAGCTCATCTATGGTGCCTCAAATAGCAGTGTTTCATTGTTTTCCATGGCTAATATTCTGTTGTGTACGTGGACCACTTCTCTATCCATTCATCTGTTGGACATTTTGGTTGCTTCACTGTCTTGGCTCTTGTGAATAAGGCTGCAGTGCAGCTTTTGCATGCCGGGCCCTCTCGATTCTGGTCTTCTCAGGTGAGAGGCCCAGTGGTGTGACTGCTGGATTGAATGGTACCTCAATTTTTACTTTTAATCGCAGCTCCTTTCTGTTCTCATTATTGGCTGTTACCACTTTACATCTCACCAGCAGCTAGAGGGTACACAGTTCTCTAAAACCCCTTCAGAATTTATTGTTTGTAGACTTTTTGCTGATGGTCAGTCGACTGGTGTGAGTTGAAACCTTTTTGTAGATTAGATTTGCATGAGTCTAATAATTCCTGAGGTTGAGATTTTACCCATTTTCCTTTTTTTTAAAAAAGAGAGTGAGTCAAACTTACGTCTTCATACTATTGTCTTGAAAAATTTGCCAGTTTTGAATTTTATTGACCATTACCTACCTCAGCACAGTTATTTAGGGCAGGTGTCCTTTACAGCCCTGAGTCCTTGTGAATGTTAAGAGACCATTAGCTGTGGGCTTAAAGCCACTCTTGCGGGAAACGGACACAAGGCGGCAGAATTTCTACATTTCCAACTCTGGGTTTTGGGGCAGCAGAGCCTTCCTGGAAATTGTGTTAGTAGGCTGCAAATAGAGTGGAATGTGCCAGGGCACATCCCCAAGAGCTTATATCTCCTTACTTCTTGTTTGTTTTTTAAATTTAATTTTTATTAATTATCAGAGCAAATTTGATAAAAATACTTCGTTTCTCCTAGGTGTACAGAATTCGGTTCATCATATCAATGTATCTGTCTATTTATCTTTGGTTACTTTCCCGTGTAGGTTATTACAGAGTGTTGAGTAGACCTCTCTTGGTATTCCATAGGTATTTTGTGATTATATATTTCATATGTCTTAGTACATGTCTGTTAACCCCCATATCCTAATTCACACATTCCTTACACCTTTCCATTTGGTTAAACATAATTTTTTTTCTTAATCCACGCTTTTCCTTCTCTTGGAAATAAGTTCATGAGTATCAATTTTTAGGTAACACCTATAAGTGATGTCATAGGATATCTGTCTTTCACTTTCTTTCTTACTTCAAGTTGGGTGATTATCTCGAGGGTCCTTATATGGTGGTGCAAACGGCACTGTTTCATTGTTTTCCATGGCTAATATTCCATTATTTACATGGACCACTTCCTTTTTGTGCATTTTTCTGTTGATGGACATTTTGGTTTCTTCCAAGTCTTGGCTATGTTAAATGTTCCTGCAGTGCAGGATTGCCAACCTGCGTCTTTTCCATTCTGCTCTGCTCAGGTGATAGGCGCATCAAAGGACCTACTGGATCACATGGTAGCTCAATTTTTACCCTTACACGCACCTCCATTATGTTCTCACTACTGGCTGTTAGCAGTTTACATCCCCCCAGCAGCGAGAGGGTACACAGTTCTCTGAAACCCCTTCAGCATTTATTCTTTGTAGACTTTTTGATGAAGAACATTCTGACGGCTGTGAGGTGAACATTTCTGTAAATGGATTTGCATGGCTTTATTAACTGGCGATGTTGTGCATTTTTCAATTCCCTTTTATTTTAAAGAAAAAAAAGAAAAGACAAAATGTGCGTAAAATATGCCTCTTGAAATTGTTTTCTTGAAATGTTGACGTCCTTTGAATTTTCTGGTCGATTTACGACCCCAGGATTTTTTTTGATGGCAGGTGTCATTTACAGGCCTGCAATTATTTTGAATATTAAGTGACCATTACCGCTGTTGTGTGAAACGACCAGAAGGCGGCAGCACTTCTTCTTCCCAAATCTGGTTACTAGGGCAACAGAGCCATAATGGAAGTTGTGTTGTAGGTTGTAAATTAGAACGGAATGTGCCAGGAAAAGCCCCTTAAGATTATGTCTCATTACTTCTTGCTCGTTTCTTTAGTTTAATTTTTATTCTTTATCACAGAAAATTTGATTACAATGCTTTGTTTGTTCTAGGTGTGCAAGATGTGGTTCTTTTACACATATACATGTATCTGTTCTTCTTCAGATCCTTTTCCCATGTAGGTTATGACACAATGTTGAGTAGTCTTCTCTTGGTATGCCGTAGGTTTTTGGTGATTATATATTTCACATGTGTTTGTATATCTCTGTTAACCCCAATATCGTAATGTATCCAATCCTTACACCTTTCCATTTGGTGAACCATAAGTTGGTTTAATGAATCTGTGATTGCCTTTCTCTGTGGAAATATCTTCACTGGTATCAATTTTTAGGTAACACCCATAAGTGATATCATCGGATGTGTCTTTCGCTTTCTGACTTACTACAAGTTGCGTGATTACTTCTAGACTCATTTACGGTGCTGCAAATGGCGTTATGTCACTTTTTTCCTTGGCTAATATTCCATCTGTACATGTACCAGTTCTTCTTTGTCCACCCATCTGTTGATGGACTTTTGGTTGCTTCCATGTCTTGGCTATTGTAATACTGCTGCAATGCACATTTGCCTGCCTGTGCCTTTCCAATTCTGTCTTCCTCAGTTATATGCCCAGGAGTGGGCCTGCTGGATCATATAGTAGCTCAAGGTTTACCTTTTAAAGGCACCTCCATTCTGTTCCCATTAGTGGCTCTTACCAGGTTACGTCCCACTTCAAATTGAGGGTATGCATTTCTCCAAAACCTCTTCAGCATTGATCGTTTGTAATTTTTTTGCTGATGGTTATTCTCAGTGGTGTGAGCTGATACCTCTTTGTGGTTGGATTTGCATGTGTCTCATACTCCCTTGAAATTGAGCTCTCAGGCATGTCCTTTTATTTTTCAAACTGTTATTACAGCTGACTTCTTCAAATTGTTTTATTGAAGTATGTGCCACATTTTGAAATTTTTTGGCCTTTACCTGCATCAAGACATTTTAAGGGCAGGTTTCATTTGCAGCCCTGCAGTACTTGTGCATATGAAGTGCCCATTAACACAGATTTCAAAGCTGCTGTTGCAGGTATTGGCCAGAGGACGGCAGCATTTCTACGTTCCCCACTCTGGTACCGAGGGAAACAGACCTTCCTGCCAGCGGTGTTCCTCAGTTATAAATTAGAATGGAATGTGCCCGGATAAACCCACCAAAGCTGATGTCTCCTTATTTTGTTTGTTTTTTAAATTTAATTTATATTTTTTAGTGGAGTAATAGTCCATTCTGTACATGGACCGCTTCTTCTTTGTGTATTCCTCTGTTGATGGACATTTTCGTTGCTTCCAAGTGTTGCCTATGGTAAATATTGCTGGAGTGCAGTATTGCCAGCCTGTGACTTTTGATTCTCATTTTCTCAGGTGATAGGCCCAACAGTGGGTATGATTCACTGACTGGTAGCTCAGTGTTTACCTTTTCAAAGCACCTGCATTGTGTTTTCATTAGTGTCTCTTATCACGTCCCAATTAACACCGAGGGTATGCATTTTTCCACAACCCCTTCAGCATTTATTGTTTTTAGAATGTTTGCTCATGGCCATTCTGACTGGTGTGAGCTGATAGGTTTTTGTAATTTATATTTGCATGTCTTTAATAATTCCTAATATTCAGCATTTTCCCACACCTTTCTCTTTTATTTAGAAAAAGAAGTGTGAGTACAATATACCTCTTGAAATTGTCTTCTTGGAAGGTTGCCCTCTTTTGAATTTTGTGGTCGATTTTCGACCCCAGGAAATTTTTTTGAGGGTAGGTGTCATTTACAAAAAAAAAGGAAAAGACAAAATGTGAGTAATGAGTGTGAATATTTAGTGACCATTAATGAGTGTGAATATTTAGTGACCATTAGCACTGGGTTTAAAGCTGCTGTGTGGGAAACGGCCACAAGGCGGCAGCATTTCTCCATTCCCAAATCTGGTTACTAGGGCAGCAGAGCCTTTCTGGGAGTCGTGTTCCCAGGTTGTAAATTAGAATGGAATGTGCCAGGAAAAAGCCCCTGAAGTTTATTTCTCATTACTTCTTGTTCGTTGTTTTAATTGGGGTAATGATTAGAGTACAGTTTGTCCTAGGTGTACACAATCTGCTTCATTCGTACATCATATATACCTATTCATGTAAAGATCCTTTTCCCATGTAAAGCATTACAGAGTGTTCTGTACACCTCCCTTGCTATGTGCTCGGGCTTTTTGACATATGTACTTAATCTGTATTTGTATAGGTATGGTAAACCTAATCTTAATTTATCCATTGCCACCACCTTTCCTTTTAGATAAGCATAGTTTGTTTTCTAAGTCTGTGTGTGTCTTTCTCTGTGGAAATATGTCCATTTTTGTCAGTTGTTAGGTAACACCTATAAGTGATATCATAGGATATATGTCTTTTGCTTTCCAACTTACCTCATGTTCGGTGATTATCTCTAGGCTTATCTATGGTACCTCAAAGAGCAGTGTTTCATTGTTTTCCATGGCTAATATTCCATTGTGTACGTGGACCACTTCTTTATCCATTCATCTGTTGATGGACATTTAGGTTGCTTCCATGTCTTGGCTATTGTGAATAAGACTGAAGTTCAGCTTTTGCAGGCTTTGTCTTCTGGATTCTGGTCTTCTCAGGTGAGAGGCCCAGCGGTGGGCCTGCTGCATCGAATGGTAGCTCAATTTTTACATTTAAACGCAGCTCCTTTATGTTCTCATTATTGGCTGTTACCACTTTACATCTCACCAGCAGCTAGAGGGTACACAGTTCTCAAAAAATACTTCAGCATTTATTATTTGTAGACTTTTGTTGATGGTCAGTCGACCTGTGTGAGTTGAAACCTTTTTGCAGGTTACATTTGCACGAGTGTAATAATTCCTGAGGTTGAGCTTTTATCCATTTTCCTCTTTTTAAAAAGACAGTGAGTAAAACTTATGTCTTCATACTATCTTCTTGAAAAATTTGCCTGTTTTGAATTTTGTTGGCCATTCCCTACCTTAGGACAGTTTTTGAGGGCAGGTGTCCTTTACCGGCCTGAGTCCTTGTGAATGTTAAGTGACCATTAGCTGTGGGTTTAAAGCCGCTCTTGCGGGAAACGGCCACAAGGCGGCAGCATTTCTACATTTCCAACTCTGGGTTTTTGGACAACAGAGCCTTCCTGGAAATCGTGTTCGTAGGCTGCAAATTAGAGTGGAATGTGCCAGCGCAAACCCGCAAGAGCTTATATCTCCTTACTTGTTGTTTGTTTTTTTAATTTAATTTTTATTAGGTATCAGAGCAAATTTGATAAAAATGTTGTTTCTCCTAGGTGTGCAGAATCCGGTTCATCATATCAATGTATCTGTCTATTCCTCTTTGGGTCCTTTCCCGTGTAGGTTATTACAGAGTGTTGAGTAGACCTCTTCTGGTATTCTATAGGTATTTTGTGATTATATATTTCATATGTCTTAGTACATGTCTGTTAACCCCCATATCCTAATTCACACATTCCTTACACCTTTCCATTTGGTTAAACATAATTTTCTTTTCTTAATCCATGCTTTTCGTTCTCTTGGAAATAAGTTCATGGGTATCAATTTTTAGGTAACACCTATAAGTGATGTCATAGGATATCTGTCTTTCAGTTTCCTTCTTACTTCAAGTTGGGTGATTATCTCTAGGTCTTTATATGGTGGTGCAAACGGCCCTGTTTCATTGTTTTCCGTGGCTAATATTCCGTTGTGTACATGGACCACTTCTTTGTGCATTTTTCTGTTGATGGACATTTTGGTTTCTTCCAAGTCTTGGCTATGTTAAATGTTCCCGTAGTGCAGGTTTGCCAGCCTGTGTCTTTTTCATTCTTGTCTGCTCAGGTGATAGGCGCATCAAAGGACCTACTGGATCACATGGTAGCTCAATTTTTACCTTTAAATGCACCTCTATTATGTTCTCACTACTGACTGTTACCAGTTTACACCCACCCAGCAGCTAGAGGGTACACAGTTCTCTCAAACCACATCAGCATTTATTCTTTGTAGACTTTTTTCTGATGGTTGGTCGACTGGTGTGAGTTGCAACCTTTTTGTAGATTAGATTTGCAAGAGTCTAATAATTCCTGAGGTTGACCTTCTATCCATTTTCCTTTTTTTAACAAGAGAGTAAGTCAAACTTACTGCTTCATACTACCTTCTTGAAAATTTTGACTTTTTTGAATTTTCTTTGGCCATTCCTCACCTCAGGACATTTTTTGAGGGCAGGTGTCCTTTACCGGCCTGCGTCCTTGTGAATGTTAAGTGACCATTAGCTGTGGGTTTAAAGCCGCTCTTGCGGGAAACGGCCACAAGGCGGCAGCATTTCTACATTTCCAGCTCTGGGTTTTTGGGCAACAGAGCCTTCCTGGAAATCGTGTTCGTAGGCTGCAAATTAGAGTGGAATGTGCCAGGGCACACCCCCAAGAGCTTATATCTCCTTATCTCTTGTTTGTTTTTAAATTATTTTTATTATCAGAGAAAATTTGATTAAAATGTTGTGTTTGTTCTAGGTGTACAGAATCTGTTTCATTATATCTATGTATCTATCTATTCATCTTTGGTTCCTTTTCTGTGTAGGTTATTACAGAGTGATGAGCTCAATTTTTAACTTTAAACGCACCACCATTCTCTTCTCATTACTGGCTGTTACCAGTTTACGTCCCAGCAGCAGCTAGAGGGTACACAGTTCTCTAAAACCCTTTCATCATTCATGTTTTGTAGCCTATTTTGCTGATGATCATTCTGACGGTGGTAAGGTGAACGTTTTTGTAGATTGCATTTGCATGGCTTTATTAGTTCCTGATATTGAGATTATTCCATGCATTTTTTTAAACCAAAAGAAAAAGAAAGAAAAGACAAAATGTGTGCAAAATATGCCTCTTGACATTGTCTTTTTGAAATGTTGACGTCTTTTGAATTTTCTGGTCGATTTACGACCCCAGGAATTTTTGGAGGCCCGGTGTCCTTTATAGTCCTACACATATTTTGAATATTAAGTGACCGTTAGCTCTTGGTTTAAAGCTGCTGTTGTGTGAAATAGCCACAAGGCGGCAGCATTTCTCCTTTACCAAATCTGGTTACCAGGGCAACAGAGACTTAATGGCAGTCCTGTTCTAGGTTGAAAATTAGAATGGAATGTGCCAGGAAAAATTCCTTTAAGTTTATGTCTCATTATTTCTTGTTCATATTTTTAATTTAATTTTTATTTTTTATCGCAGCAAATTTGATTACAATGGTTTTTTTTGTGCAAGATGTGGTTCTTTCACACATATACATATATCTATTCTTCTTCGGATCCTTTTCCCATGTAGGTTATGACATAATGTTGAGTAGTCTTCTCTTGGTATTCCGTAGGTCTTTGGTGATTATATACTTCACCTGTGTTTGTATATCTCTGTTAACCCTGACCTCCTAATGTATCCAATCCTCACAGGTTTCGATTGGTGAACCATAAGTTTGTTTAATGAATCTCTGATTGCCATTCTCTGTGGAAATATCTTCACTGGTATCAATTTTTAGGTAACACCCATAAGTGATATCATCGGATATGTGTCTTTCACTTTCTGACTTACTACAAGTTGCGTGATTACTTCTAGACTCATCTACGGTGCTGCAAATGGCGTTATGTCATTTTTTTCCTTGGCTAATATTCCATCTGTACATGTACCAGTTCTTCTTTGTCCACCCATCTGTTGATGGACTTTTGGTTGCTTCCATGTCTTGGCTATTGTAATACTGCTGCAATGCAGATTTGCCTGCCTGTGTCTTTCCAATTCTGTCTTCTTAGGTTATAGGCCCAGGATTGGGCCTGCTGGATCATATAGTAGCTCAAGGTTTACCTTTTAAAGGCACTTCCATTCTGTTCCCATTAGTGGCTCTTACCAGGTTACGTCCCACTTCAAATTAAGGGTATGCATTTCTCCACAACCTCTTCAGCATTGATCGTTTATAGTTTCTTTTCTGATGGTTATTCTGAATGGTGTGAGCTGATACCTCTGTGTGGTTGGATTTGCATGTGTCTCATAATCCCTTGAAATTGAGCTTTCAGGCATGTCGTTTTATTTTTCAAGCTGTTATTACAGCTTAGTTCTTCAAATGGTTTTTTGAAATATGTGCCACATTTTGAAATATTTTGGCCTTTACCTCCCTCAAGACATGATGAGGGCAGGTTTCCTTTACAGCCCTGCAGTACTTGTTCATATGAAGTGACCATTAACCTAGGTTTTAAAGCTGCTTTTGCAGGTAACGGCCACAGGGCGGCAGCATTTCATAATTCTATGAAATGTAATTGAACAGACTATATATATATATTTTTAAATTTCCATTGTTACTTTTTTAAAGTACAATTATAATTCAAGTTCTTTGTAACAAGTGAAATTTAAAAAGATTGAAGGAAAAGATAATATTTTACCACTTGCCCTCCTTTCCCATTTACTGAAACGACCAGCATAATGTGTAGATTTCTCATTGTATCCAGGTGTTCTATACATCTAGAATATCATGTTTCTCACTGTAGAAAAACTGATTTAGCTCTCACACTTTTCATAGGCTACATAACAGTCCATAGAACAGAAGTACCAACAACTTCAGACTTAGCTTTTTGAGGGACACTCAGGTTACTTACTCTTTTGTTTTGTTATTCTGCTATTTTGTTTTAACCCAAGAAAATATTTTTTTTAAAAAAACAAAACAAAATTAAGATAGGGGTAAGGATTAGGGATTAGGGTACGGATTGGGTTAGGTTACAGGTTAGGATAAGGGTACAGGTTAGGGTTAGGGTAAGGGTTAGGGAACAGTTTAGGGTACGGGTTAAAGTTAGGGTTAGGGTATGGGTTAGGGTATGGGTTAGGGTATGGCTGTGGGTTAGAGATTGGGTTAGGGTTAGGGTACGGGTGAGGGTTAGGGTTAGGATAAGGGTTAGGGTACGGGTTAGGATTAGGGTAAGGTTTAGGGTGTGGGTTAGGGTTAGGGTTGTGGTACAGGTTAGGGTTAGGGTACAGCTTAGGTTATGGCTACAGTTTAGGGTTAGGGTAAGGGTTAGGGTACGGGTTAGTGTTAGTGTACGGGTTAGGCTTACGGTCGTGTAGGGGAAGGCTTAGGGTAAGGGTTAGGGTTAGGGAACGGGTACAATTTAGGGTGCAGGTTACGGTACGACAACGTGTTAGGGTTAGGGTACATGTTAGGTTATGGGTTAGTTTTAGTGTACGGGTTAGAATAAGGGTACGGGTTAGGGTAAGGTTTAGGGAGATGGTTAGGGTTAGGGTATGGTTTAGGGTACAGGTTGGGTACAACAACAGATTAGGGTTAGGGTACGGGTTAGTGTTACTGTACGGGTTAGGATTAGGGAACGGGTTAGAGTAACGGTTAGCGTTAGGGTTAGGGTTAGTGAATGGGTACGGTTTAGGGTACAGGTTAGGGTACGACAATGGTTTAGGGTTAGGGTACGTGTTAGGGTTAGGGTGTTAGTGCACACTTTAGGATTAGGGTACGGGTTAGGCTAAGAGTTAGGGTTCGGGTTAGGATTAGGATTAGGGTTAGGTAACGGGTATGGCTTCGGGTACAGGTTCGGGTATGACAACGGATTAGATTTATTGTACGTTTTAGGGTACAGATTAGTGTAGTGTACGGGTTAGGATTAGGGTACGGGTTAGGATAAGGGTTAGGGTTAGGGTTAGGGGTAGAAAATGGGTATGGTTTAGGGTACAAGTTAGGGTATGACAACGGGCTATGGTTAGGGTGTTAGGGTACGGGTTAGTGTTAGTATATGGGTTAGGGTTAGGAAATGGTTTAGGGTTAGGGTTAGTGTACGGGTATGGTTTAGGGTACAGGTTAGGGTACCACACGTGTTAGGCTTAGGGTACGTGTTAGGGCATGGGTTAGTGTTAGTATACAGGTTAGGATTGCGGTTCGGTTTACGGTAAGGGTTAGGTTTCGGGTTAGGGTTAGTGAGCAGGTACATTTAGGGTACAGATTATGGTATGTCAGTGTGTTAGGGTTAGGTTACGTGTTAGGTTACAGGTTAGTGTTAGTGTATGGGTTAGGTTTAGGGTACGAGTTAGGATAAGGCTTAGGGTTAGGGTTAGGGTTAGGGAACAGGTACAGTTTAGGGTACAGGTTAGGGTACAACAATGGGCTAGGTTTAGGGTATGTGTTAGGGTAAGGATTTGGATTAGGGTACTGGTTAGGGTAAGGGTTAGGGTTATAGTTAGGGAACGGTTACGATTTCGGGAACAGGTTAGGGTACGACAACGGGATCGGTTATGGTACGTGATAGGGTACGGGTGTTAGTGTATAGTATAGGATTAGGGTATGGGTTAAGTTAAGTGTTAGGATTAGGTTTAAGTTTAGGGTTAGGGTTAGAGTTAGAGAATGGGTATTGTTTAGGGTACACTTTAGAGTATGACAACGGGTTAGGGTTATGGTACATGGTATGACAACGGGTTAAGGTTATGGTTCACGTTAGTGTATGTGTTAGTGTATGGGTTAGTATTAGGGTACAGGTTAGGGTAAGGGTTTTGGTTAGTGTTAGCGTTAGGGAGCGGGTACCGTTTAGGGTACAGGTTTGGGTACGACAACGGGATAGGGTTAGGGTACGGGTTAGGGTATGGGTTAGTGTTAATGTACGGGTTAGCATTAGGTGACGGGTTAGGTTAAGATTTATGTTTTGGGAACGGGTATGGTTTTGGGTACAAGTTAGTGTACAACAGAGTGTTAGGGTTAGGGTAAATGTTAGCGTAGAAGTAGTGTTAGTGTAGGGGTTAGGATTAGGATATGGGTTAGGGTAACGGTTAGGTTTAAGTTTAGGGTTAGGGAACGGGTACGGTTTAGGGTAATGTTTAGGGTACGACAACAGTTTAGGGTTAGGGTACGTGTTAGGGTACAGGTTAGTGTTAGTGTACGGTTTAGGATTAGGGTACAGGTTAGGGTAAGAGTTAGGGTTAAGGTTAGGGAACGGGTACGGTTTAGGGTATAAGTTAGGGTACGACAACGGGTTAGGGTTAGGGTACGCGTTAGGGTACGGGTTATTGTTAGTGTACGGGTTAGGGTACAGGTTCGGG
Source organism: Tursiops truncatus (assembly GCF_011762595.2). NCBI lineage: Eukaryota > Metazoa > Chordata > Mammalia > Artiodactyla > Delphinidae > Tursiops > Tursiops truncatus. Next base: position 65,862,626 of record NC_047039.1, read on the forward strand.
TAAGGTCTAGTGTTAGGGTTAGAGAACGTGTACGGTTTAGGCTACTGGTTAGGGTATGACAACGGTTTAGGGTTAGGGTATGTTTTAGGGTATGCGTTATTGTTAGTGTATGGGTTAGGATTAGGGTACGGGTAAGTGTAAGGGTTAGGGTTAGGGAACTGGTACGGTGTAGGGTACAGGTTAGGTTATGACAATGGGTTAGGGTTATGCTACGAGTTAGGGTATGGGTTAGTGTTAGTGTATGGGTTAGGATAAGGTTTAGGCTTAGGGTTAGGTTTAGGGTTAGGTAACGTGTTAGGGTTAGGGTTAGGGAACTGGTATGGTATAGGGTACAGGTTAGGGTACAACAGCAGGTTAGGGTTAGGGTACATGTTAAGGTATGGTTTAGTGTTACTGTAGGGGTTAGGAGAAGCGTACGAGTTAGTGTAAGGTTTAGGCTTAGGGTTAGGGTTGGGAACAGGTATGGTTTAGGGTACAAGTTAGGGTACGACAACGAGTTAGTGTTAGGGTAGGTGTTAGGGTATGGGTTAGTGTTAGTGTAAGGGTTAGAATTAGGGTATGGGTTAGGGTAAGGTTTAGGTTTAGGGTTAGGTTTAGGGAATGGGTATGGTTTGAGGTACAGGTTAGTGTACCACAATGGATTAGGGTTACGATACATGTTAGGGTACAGTTTAGTGTTAGTGTACGGTTAGGATTAGAGTACGGATTAGGGTAAGGGTTAGGTTTAGGTTTAGGGAACGGGTACGGTATAGGGTACAGGTTAGGGTACGACAACGGATTAGGTTTAGGGTACATGTTAGCGTACGGGTTAATGTTAGTGTACAGGTCAGGATTAGGGTACAAGTTAGGGTAAGGGTTAGGTTTACGGTTAGGGAACGGGTATGGTTTAGGGTACAGATTAGGGTATGACAACGGGTTAGGTTTATGGGACGTATTAGGGTACGGGTTTTTGTTAGTGTACGGGTTGGGATTAGGATATGGGTTAGGGTAAGGTTTAGGTGTTGGGTTAGGGTTGGGCTAGGAAACAGGTACAGTTTACGGTACAGGTTAGGGTACGACAACGGATTAGGGTTAGGGTACATGTTAGAATACAGGTTAAAGTTCGAGTTAGGATTAGAGTAAGGGTTAGGGTTAGGGTCAGCATTAGGGTTTGGGTTACGGTTAGGGATCTGCTAGGATTTAGGGTACAGGTTAGGGTAAGACAACGGATTAGGTTTAGGGTACGAGTTAGGGTATGGTTTAGTGTTAGTGTATGGTTTAGGATTAGGGTACGGGTTAGGGTAAGGTTTACGGTTAGGGTTAGGGAATGGGTACAGATTAGGGTATGCGTTAGGGTAAGAGTTAGGGTTAGGGTTAGGGCACGTGTACGGTTTAGGGTACAGGTTAGGGTACGACAATGTGTTAGGGTTAGGGTATGTGTTAGGGTATGCGTTAGTGTTAGTGTACGGGTTAGGTTTAGGATACGGGTTAGGCTAAGGGTTATGTTTAGGGTTAGAGTATGGGTTAGGTTAAAGGTTAGTGTACGACAACGGATTCAGGTTAGGGTAGGTGCTAGGCTATGGGTTAGTGTTAGTGTATGGTTAGAATTAGGGCACGGGTTAGGGTTGGGGTTGGGGTTAGGGTTAGGGATGGTTACGGTTTAGGATACAGTTTAGTATACGAGAATGGGTTACGGTTAGAGTAGGTGTTAGGGTACGCGTTAGGGTAAGGGTTAGGGTTAGGGTTAGGTTTAAGGTTAGGAAACGGGTACAGTTTAGGGTACAGCTTAGGGTAAGACAACAGGTTAGGGCTAGGGTCCGTGTCAGGGTACGAGTTAGTGTTAGTGTACGGGTCCGGATTAGGATACTGGTTAGTGTAACAGTTAGGTTTAGGTTTAGGGTTAGGATTAGCGGTAGGGAATGGATACGGTTTAGGGTATAGGTTAGGATGCGATAACGGCTTAGGCTTAGGGTATGAGTTAGGGTACAGTTTAGTGTTAGTGTATGGTTTAGGATTAGGGTACGGGTTAGCGTAAGGGTTAGTGTTAGGTTTAGGGAATTGGTATTGTTTAGGGTACAGGTTAGGGTACGATAATTTTGTAGTGTCAGGGTACGTGTTAGCGCACGGTTTAATGTTAGTCTACGGGTGAGAATTAGGGTACGGGTTAGGGTAAGTGTTAGGGTTAGTGTTATGGCTAGGTTTAGGCTTACGGTTAGGGAACGGGTACGGTTTAGGGTACAGGTTAGTGTATGACAACGGATTAGGCTTAGTGTACGTGTTAGGGTACAGGTTAGTGTTAGTGTACAGGTTAGGATTAGGGTTCGGGTTAGGGTTAGGGTTGGTACGGTTTAGGGTACAGGTTAGGGTACGACAACGGATTAGGCTTAGTGTACGTGTTAGGGTACGGTTTAGTGTTAGTGTACGTGTCATGATTAGGTTACTGGTTAGGGTAAGGGTTAGCGGTAGGGTTAGGGTTAGGGAACAGGTACAGTTTAGGATAAAGTTTAGGGTACGACAATGGGTTAGGGTTAAGATACATGTTAAGGTACGTGTTAGTGTCAGTGTACGTCTTAGGATTAGGGTACAGGTTAGGGTAAGAGTTCAGGTTAGGGTTCGGGAACGAGTACGGTTTAGGGTACAGTTTAGGGTACAACAATGGATTACGGCTAGGGTACGTTTTAGGGTACGGGTTATTGTTAGTGTACGGGTTAGTATTAGGGTATGGGTTATGGTTAGGGAACTGGTACAGTGTCGGGTACAGATTAGGTTATGACAACAGATTAGGGTTATTCTGCGAGTTAGGGTATGGGTTAGTGTTAGTGTATGTGTTAGGATTAGGGTATGGGTTAGGCTAGGGTTAGGCTTAGGGTTAGGGTTAGGGAATGTGTATGTTTTTCGGTACTGGTTAGTGTATGACAGTGGGTTAGGATTAGGGTATGTGTTAGAGTACGGGTTAACGTTAGTGTACGGGCTAGGACTAGGATACGAGTTAGGGTCTGGTTTAGTGTATAGGTTAGGGTACAACAACAGGTTACGTTTAGGGTACGTGTTAGGGTACTGTTTAGTGTTAAGGTATGGGTTAGGATTTGCGTACAGGTTACAGTAAGGTTTAGGTTTAAGATTAGTGTTAGGGTTAGGGAATGGGTACGGTTTAGGGTACAGTTTAGGGTATGACAACTGATTAGGGTTTGGGTATATGTTAGGGTAGGGGTTAGAGTTAGTGTACAGGTTAGGATTAGGGTACAGGTTAGGATAAGGGTCAGGGTTAGGGTTAGGGTTAGTGTTCGGGTTAGGGAACGGGTTTGGGTTCGGGTACAGTTTAGGGTACGACAACGTGTTAGGGTTTGTGTACAGGTTAGGGTATGGGTTAGTGTTAGTGTATGGGTTAGCATTTGGGTACAGGTTAGGGTATGACAACGGGTTAGGGTTATGGTGCATGTTAGGGTACAGATTAGTGTTAGTGTACGTGTTAGGATTAGGGTACGGGTTAGGGTAAAGGTTTGGGTACCACAACGGGTTAGGGTTAGGGTACGTGTTACGGTATGTGTTAGTGTTAGTGTACAGGTTAGGATTTGGGTACGGGTTAGGATTAGGTTTAGGGTTAGGGTTAGGGAATGGGTACGGTTTAGGGTACAGGTTAGGTTATGACAACGGTTTATGGTTATGTTACATGTTAGGGTACAGGTTAGTAGTAGTGTACGGGTTAGGATTAGGGTACAGGTTAGGGTAAGGATTAGTGTAGGGTTAGGGAATGGGTTCGGTTTAGAGTACAGGTTAGGGTACGACAATGCTTTAAGGTTAGGGTACGTGTTAGGGAACAGGTTAGTGTAGTGTATGGGTTAGCATTAGGTTACGGGTTAGGGTTAGGGTTAGGGAACGGGTACAGTTTAGGATACAGTTTAGGGTACAACAACGGGTTAGAGTTAGCATACGTGTTATGTTGCGGGTTAGTGTTAGTGTACGCGTTAGGATTAGGGTACAGGCTAGGGTATGGGTTAGGGTTAAACAGGTACAGGTTAGGGTACGACAACTGGTTAGGGTTTGGGTACGTGTTAGGGTATGGGTTAGTGTTAGTGCACAGGTTAGGATTATTGTACGGGTTAGGATAAGGTTTAGGGTTAGTGTTAGGATTAGGGTTAGGGTTAGGGAACGGGTACGGGTTCAGGTACAGGTTAGGGTAGGAAAATGGGTTAGGTTTATTGTACGTTATAGGGTACAGGTTAGTGTTAGTGTACAGGTTAGGATTATGGTACGGGTTAGGGTAAGGGTTTGGCTTAGGGTTAGGGGTAGAAAATGGGTATGGTTTAGGGTACAAGTTAGGGTATGACAATGGGTTATGGTTAGGGTACGGGTTAGTGTTAGTGTATGGGCTAGGGTTAGGAAACGGTTTAGGGTTCGGTTTAGGGTTAGGGAATGGGTACAGTTTAGGGTACAGGTTAGTGTACCACAACGTGTTAGGGTTAGGGTACGTGTTAGGGTATGGGTTAGTGTTAGTGTACGGGTTAGGATTAGGGTTCGGGTTAGGGTAAGGGTTAGGTTTAGGGTTAGGGTTAAGTATCGGGTACATTTTGGGTACAGGTTATGGTACGACAATGTGTTAGGGTTAGGTTACGTGTTAGATTACAGGTTAGTGTTATTGTTCGGGTTAGGTTTAGGGTACGGGTTAGGATAAGGCTTAGGGTTAGGGTTTGTGTTAGGGTTAGGGAACGGGTACAGTTTAGGGTACAGGTTAAAGTACAACAGTGGGTTAGGTTTAGAGTATGTGTTAAGGTACGGGTTTGGATTAGGGTACTGGTAAGGGTAAGTTTTAGGGTTCGGTTTATAGTTAGGGAACTGTTACGGTTTTGGGTACATGTTAGGGTACGTCAACAGGTTCGGGTTACGGTTCGTAATAGGGTACGTGTTAGTGTTAGTGTATAATATAGGATTAGGGTACGGTTTAGGGTAAGGCTTCGGTTAAGGGTTAGGGTTAAGGAACGGGGACGGTTTACGGTACAGGTTAGGGTATGACAACGGTTTAGGGTTAGCGTACGTGTTAGGTTACAGGTTAGTGTTACTGTACGGGTTAAGATTAGGTTACGTGTTAGACTACGGCCTAAGGTTAGGGTTAGGGTTAGGGAACGGGTACGGTTTAGCATACGGGTTAGGGTACGACAACATGTTAGGATTAGGGTACGTGTTACTTTACGGGTTACTGTTAGTATTTGGATTAGGATTAGGGTAGAGGTTAGGGTTAGGATTAGCATTAGAGAACAGGTATGGTTTAGGGTGCAGGTTCAGGTATGACAACAGTTTAGGGTTAGGGTATGTGTTCAGGTAAGGTTTGGTGTTACTGTACGGGTTAGTATTAGGGTATGGGTTAGGGTAAGGTTTAGGGTTAGTGTTAGGGAACGAATATGGTTTAGGGTACAGGTTAGGTTACATCAATGGGTTAGGTTCAGGGTATGTGTTCGGGTAAGGGTTAGCATTAGTATATGGGTTAGGATTAGGGTACGGTTTAGGGTAAGGGTTAGGGTTAGGGAACATGTACGGTTTAGGGTACAGGTTAGGGTACGACAGCGTGTTAGTGTTAGGGTACATGTTAGGGTACGTGTTAGTGTTAGTGTACGGGTTAGCATTAGGGTATGAGTTATGGTAAAGTTTAGGGTTAGGGTTAGGGAATGGGTACGGTTTAGGATACAGGTTAGCATATGCCAACAGGTTAGAGTTAGGGTACATTTTAGGGTACGGGTTAGTGATAGTATATGGGTTAGGATAAGGGTACGGGTTAGGGTAAGGTTTAGGGTAAGGGTTAGGGTTAGGGTTAGCAAACGGGTATGGTTTAGGGTTCAGTTTAGGGTACGACAATGGGTTATGATTAGGGTACTTGTTAGGCTGTGGGTTAGGTTAGTGTATGGTTTAGGATTAGGGTATGCTTTAGGGTAAGGGTTAGGGTTACTTTTAGGGTTAGGGTTAGGGTAAGATTTAGGGTTAGGCTTAGGATTAGGGTTAGGGAATGGATACGTTTTAGGGTACAGGTTAGGGTATGACAACAGGTTAGGGTTAGGGTACGTGTTAGGTTACAGGTTAGTGTTAGTGTACGGGTTAGGGTAAGGCTTAGGGTTAGGGTTAGGGAATGGGTACAGTTTAGGGTACAGGTTAGGGTACGACAATGGGTTAGGGTTATCGTATGTGTTTGGGTATGGGTTGGTGTTAGTGTACGCATTAGGATTAGGGTACATGTTAGGGTAAGGGTTATGGTTAGGTTTAGCGTTATGCTTACATTTAGAGTTAGGGTTAGGGTATGATTTAGGTTACAGTTTGGGGTACTACAACAGGTTCGCATTAGGATGCGTATTAGGGTATGGGTTAGTGTTAGTGTACCGGTTAGGGTTAGGGTTATGGTTAGGGTTAGGGTTAGGGTATGGTTTAGGGTACAGCTTAGGGTACGAGATCGGGTTAGGTTTAGGGTACGTGTCAGGGTACGGGTTAGTGTTAGTGTACGGGTTCGGAATAGGGTATGGCTTAGGGTAAGGTTTAGGGTAAGGGCTAGGGTTAGGTTTAGGGTTAGGGTTAGGGAACGGATACGGTTTAGGGTACAGGTTAGTGTACGACAGTGGTTTAGGGTTAGGGTACGTGTTAGGGTATGGTTTCGTGTTAGAGTACGGGTTAAGATAAGGTTACGGGTTAGGGTAAGGATTAGTGTTAGGTTTAGGGTTAGGAAACGGGTACGGTTTAGGGTACATGTTAGGGTACGACAACGGGTTGTGGTTAGGGTGCGTGTTAGTGTACAGGTCAGTTTCAGCGTACGGGTTAGGATTAGGTTACGTGTTAGGGTTAGGGTTAGGGAACGGGCATGGTTTAGGGTACAGGTTAGGGTACGACAATGGTTTAGGGTTAAGGTACGTGTTAGGTTACGGGTTAGTGTTACCCTAACATGTGACCCTAACCCTAAGCCGTACCCTCATCCTAACCCATACGTGTCAGCTTCACTTGTGGTCAGGAATGAATGCTTCACAGATTCACCTTATGGCTTCACTTTATTCCCTGTGTGTGTGCTGTGTATATGAATGTGCATGTGCCTGTTTGCATACATATGCTGTGTATGTGCATAGGTATGTGCACTTGCACACTTTAGTTAGTGTTCACTTGCTCACGTTGGTGTGTGCATGGGCATATGCGTGCATGTGTGTTCATATGCTAGCATGTGAATATATTTGTGCTGTGCAGCTGCATATGTTTGTGTGCTGTGTCTGCCCGTGTGCACAAGTGTGTGTCGGTGGAACCACTTGCTGATATATCCACATGAGAGACCCATGTGTGTGAAATGTACCTCCTATGAGATCAGCCCTAAGCTAGTTTAAACATGATCAAGTTCTGTTTACATTTTAGTTTTAGACCTCTGCATGTCCTGTCTACTGATTATTTTTAGAGCTGACCATGTGTTGTCTATAATAAGATTTAGACCTGACCATGTTCTGTGTATGCTAGGACTAGCATGTGTATGGGTAGAAACCCAGGCTTGCCTCAGTACTGGGAAGCTCCGTGCCTGCATCTGAAGGTCAGGGCTTAGATGTCTGGGGTCTGGAGCTGAGGTGGGCTTCTCTACGTAACAGCCTCTCTTCTGAGTGTGGTTACCTGGTCCTCCCAAGGGTCTGTGCTATGGTCGGGGCCTTAGTCTTAATCCCTGCAAGGTTCACCTTCCCTGGGGCTCAGGGAGAATCCGCAGGAGGGCTACCTGGCAATAATTCCAGTTCTCCAGCATGTGCATGGTGTGTAGGGAGGCAGGTTTAGCTGATGAATTCATTTCAGGGCACGCAGATTGGGCAAAAGGCCGATGGGTAACAGCTGAGGCTGCTGTTGAGCTGTCCTTCCAGTCTACCATCCCTACTCAGCAGACCAGAGCTGCCCCTTGGCTTTCAGCCCTGCTGTCCTGTGAGTTTTCTCAACATGTAAGTGAGACGAGAAAGGACAGAGCCTGCCAGAACCAAGGTCATGTGTTCAACTCTAGCATGAAAGCTTTAAAAACAGTTAAAATCACACAGAATCAAAGGGAAAAGAGGAGAACTTCTCTGGGACAAGTGTGGGGAGAGGAGACCCACCTTACACTTTTTCCCATCCCAGGAGGTCCCAGGGACCCAGCTTGTTTCCACAGTAGGGGAGCTACCAGCAGAGCCATGGTGTCCTGACCAAGGGGACGTGTGACCCCAGGTGCAGGGTCTGGGGAGGTGAGTTCACCCTGGGACTGTGGACATGTGACCCAGGTGGAGGTGTCTGGGTAGGAGGGGTCACCTGTTGAGAGAGGACGTGTGACTTTAGATGCAGGGTCTGGGGAGGTGGGTCACGCTGGTGAGTGTGGATGTGTGACCCCAGGTATAGGGTGCGGGGACTGTGTGGGTCTCACCACATCTGCATGGGTCAGGATCACATGTACGGGGAGACCGCATATGTGCTCTTTGCCTGCCGTGTGTCCTGTCCCCTTTGAGATTTCCACCCTCTGCATTAAGGGTTTTGCCCTGATTAACCTTGTCATATTCATATGAGGTCAGGCATGTTTGAGTGGGTTGCTGCTCTGTGTTCTGGTAAGTAACAACACTTGGTTGTATCATGTTAATATCATCACATATCATAAGTCTAATATATGGGGGTCACCACTGCCTGGGTCCCCCTGGACAGAGGTCAGGTGAGCACAGACTAGCCCCCCCCAAGAATGGTCTCCCACGTGCTCTGTGAGGGTACCGTGATGGCCCCTAAGATAGGGGACTGTGTCTGGGCCTCCGACATTTGTGATGAGGGGGAGTCGAAATGGAATCTCAATTAACAAGACATTATTTGAAGAATTTATTTTAAATGAAATAAAACACACGTCACATACCCTTTACCATCACCACCATTTTAAGTGCACGCTTCTGGGGCATCAGATCTATTCACTTTCTCGTGGAGCAGTCACCACCATTCCTAGGACTTTTCATCTTGCAAAACCAGAATTCCACCACCATGAAAGTCTCACTCCCCGTCCCTCCCACTGCCCCTGGCACCGATATCCACTTCAGTCCCTGAGTTGTCGACTCCAGTGCACCCACTGGAGTGGAATCCTGCAGTGTTTGCTGACGGGTCACTTTGCAAGAGCTGACTTTCAGTCTGAAGCTCTGCCTGTTTGCATCTGAAGAATCTGCATTTAAGGAGAGGGTGTATGAGGAAGGGGGTGTATGAGGGACAAAGGTGTCCGGGGTGCAGATGAGCCAGGACCTGACCAGCTGCCTTTTGGGTCCTCTGGTTCCATCTCTTGGCCTGGGCCTCATCTGCATCATCACTGGCCCCGCTGGCACCCCTGGGGTGGTGTTGTCTGAGTGAGATTCCCCTGGTGCCCCTGCTCTCCTCCCTCCTCCTGCTGGTTGGGGAGGGAACTGCTAGCTGTGTGGTCTCTACTCCTGAGGTACGAAAGACCCTGCAGTGTGGGCCTGCAGAGTGTGGGTGTGGTCCCAAGAGCATGGGGCCCACATAGGACACAGCATTGGGGTATGGCAAGTGCTAGGGCTGCCTCATCACCGACAGGGAATGTTGCCAAGATGCTGCTCGGGAGGGCGCGGTGGGTGGCCTGGGACCCTAGAGGCCCCATTCCTATCCTGGAGCTTGGACAGTGCATCCCCATGGGCTCCAGATTCACCCCATGTCTCAGCCATATCCCTCTGTCCTGTCTTTGAACTCAGGAAAACAAGGTGTCTTATGCACAACATAGGCCTGGTCCTGTTGGTATTAGGATTCTTTAACTTAGGCGTCCTGGGATAGCAGCTCTTTTTAGGCCTGAGAAGGAACAGCTCAGGAGTGTACAACAATTTTGGATGAAACTAACTAATATTCAATGACTATCTCTAACTACTCGGTTGTTGACTTCTATTAGTCATTATTCTCCTGGTATTAGCTCTGATGTGGGGATTACAGAGGAGTCAACATTTAAGTCTTCATAATCTGTGTATTTGTAGCTTCAATATCATTACTGACCCATAGTTTTTTATGGTTGGGGAAGAGTTATTGATTTCATGTATCATGTAAAGGATTCACAATGATGATAGAGCAGCTAAGATTGCAATAATGGCTGGTAAATTGTTCACATTTTCTCTCCTTGTGCATCTATTGTATATATATGAGTTAGTTTAGATGTCAATATTAGTGAAATCATATAGAGGACTAGAGAGCTTCTTTTAAAAATCACTATTAATGGGCTTCCCTGGTGGCGCAGTGGTTGAGAGTCCGCCTGCCGATGCAGGGGACACGGGTTCGTGCCCCGGTCTGGGAGGATCCCACATGCCGCGGAGCGGCTGGGCCCGTGGGCCATGGCCGCTGAGCCTGCGCGTCCGGAATCTGTGCTCCGCAACGGGAGAGGCCACAACAGTGAGAGGCCCGCGTACCGCAAAAAAAAAAAAATCACTATTAATGTGTGTGATGAAAATGTAAAAGTTCTTCCATAATCGGTGATGTTGTGTCTTGAGCGCCTAGATGAAATTGATATACCTCAGTGATATACAGGATTTTAGCCTGTGATTTAACTTTGACAAAGCTACATCACTTTTTACTTTTATCTCATTTATTGAGAAAGACATAATTGTTATGGTGTTGGCTTGAAACTGGTTGAAAAGGACTTGAGTCCTTCCGTATTTTACATTTACATAGGTAGGATCTTGAAACATAGGATATGGTGGAGGGCATTCTAGGATATGGTGTAACCATTCTAGGTTAGGAGTAGCAGTTTCCATTGCTAAGGCTTCTTGTTTAGACGCAAATGCTTTTCAAAGTATGAAGATTATTAGCGTTACTGCTGCTACTGAGATGAATGAGCCTAAAGACAGCATATTTCACGTTCTGTGTGCCTCAGGGTACTCAGACTAACGTAGCGACATCCCTGAGAGGCCAAGAAAGTGATGCAGGAAGTCATATTTACTACTACAAATATACTTGTGAAGTGAATTTTTGCTCATGCTGAGTTAACTGTATAACCTGAGAATCGTAGGAATCAGTGTAGGAAGCCTCCTATAATAGTGAAGACTGCTCCCATGGACATTAGGTCATGGAAGTGTGCTACTACATAGTATGTATCCTGGAGGACAGTGTCTGGGGATGAGTTGGCTAAGATGATTCCTGTCAAACCACCTACTGTAAAAAGAAAAACGAAAGCCTAAAACTCATAATACAGTGGGAGGTCATATAATATTACCTCCGTGAACAGTTGCTAACCAGGGACTTCCTTGGTGACGCTGTAGTTAAGAATCTGCCTGCCAATGCAGGTGACACGGGTTCAAGCCCTCGTTTGGGAAGATTCCACATGCCGCGGAGCAAAAAGCCCGTACGACCCAACTACTGAGCCTGACCTCTAGAGCCCGTGCGACACAACTACTGAAGCCCACGCGCCTAGAAGCCATGCTCTGCAACAAGAGAAGCCACTGCAATGAAAAGGCCGCGCACCACAACGAACAGTAGCTGCCGCTCATCGCAAGCAGAGAAAGCCCACGTGCAGCAACCAAGACCCAACGCAGCTAAAAAAAAAGAAAAGAAAAATTAAAGAAAGAGTTGCTAATCAGCTAGATACTTTTACTCCTGTAGGGATAGAAGTAATTACGGTAGCTGATGCAAAGTATGCTCCTGAGTTGACAGCTATCCCTGTGGTAAACATATGATGGGCCCACAAGAGAAATCCTACGAAGCCGGTGGACATGGCTCATACTATTCCCAAATAGCTGAAAGGCACTTTTCATCCTGAATAGTAGGTAATGATATGTGAGTTTATAACAAACCCTGGTAGGCCATGAATACAGACTTCAGGGTGACCAAAGAATCCAAATAGGTGTTGGTACAGGATTCGGTCTCCTCCTGACGGGTCAAAGAAAGTAGTGTTGAGATGTCTATCTCTTAACAGTATGGCAATTCTGGCTGCTCGGACTGACACTGGTAATTATAGTAATATGGCTATAGTTGGGGAAGATTAAACTAATAGTGGTGTTCGGTATTGGGATATGACTGCTGGTTTTGTATGAAAGACTATAGTAATAAAAGTAATAATACCAAGAATTGAAGAGACACCTGGTAAATGTAAGGAGGAAATGGTTAGGTCGACAGAGGCTCCTGCGTGGGCCAGATTGCAGGCTAGAGCTGACTATACGGTTCCACTGGTACCAGAACCAGCTTCTACTGTTGGTGATATGAGTAGGAGTAAGAATGATGGGGGAAGCAGTCAAAATTTTACATCATCTTTTTGGGGAAATGCTACCTCAGGTGTCCGAGTTATTAGTGGCCCAAGTCAGTTTTCAGACCCTGCAATCATAATGGGTACAACTATAAAGAAAATTATTACAAGTGCAGGGACTGTTATGACTACCTTACAGATTTGGGCATCTCCAAGTAGCGCTCCAGGTTAGCACAGCTCAGCCTGGATTAATATACTTAAGGTGCTGCCTGCTACTCCAGGTCAAGCACCAAATAGTAAGTATAAAACGGTGATATCCTTGTGGTTTGTTGAAAATAATCAGCAGTGTATGAACAGAAGTAAAATGACTGAGCTAGCTTTAGGCTGTAAATCTAAAGACAGAGATTGAGCCCTCTTTCTGGCAAACCCTGTGGTGAATCAAATTGGACTGTGACTTCAGAGAAGCAGCTTCAGTTCTGCCGGTGATTTTCCTGCCTTTTTTTTCTTTCTCATATGAAGGAGAAGTAGACTGAAGCCAGTTGACTAGAGGATTTGCCTGTTAACTATAGTTTCCTGGGGTTAACACTCATCAATCTCGTAAAGATTTGGCTTAATTACAGTGTTTGCTTTACATTCAATTGATGTAGGATGAAGTCTTGGAATCCTTATTTTTAGGAATTAAGTAAATTTTACTGGTTTAGCGTTTTGAAAGCTCTTGGTCTGAACTAACCTAAATTCCTAGTCCAGCACTGATAGAATGGGTGTTTTGTGTAGTAATCATGTGGGTATTATGATTGGTAATGATGGGAAGGTTATTTCTTTGTATGTTCAAATTGTTTTGTTTTTGTGTTGTTTCATGAAGAGAATATAGTTAGTGATGTGGAGTATGTTAGCTGCAAGTAAAAATATATGCTGAGGACTGCTATGATGGCTATTAGTGTTGGTAGAATGATATTGTCATTTTTGTTATCTCTTGGATAATTATTCATTTGGGTAAAAACCCTGATAGTGATGGGCGATGTCCTAATGATACTATAATGGTGAGGAAAAGGATTGTGATGGGAGGTGTTTTATCTCATGTGTGTGGTAATGATACTCTTGTAGTACATGATCTGGGCATAAATAAGAAGAGAGTGTTGTTATGATATAAATTAGTATGTTTAGGATTGTTATAATTGGAATATACTTTATAATAGCTGTTATTCATCCTATATTGATGAGGAGGGTGTAATTTTTTCAGGTGAGTATGGCTAAGTCTGCCTCAGCCTCCAGCTATGATTTATAATATCACTATGATTAATAGTATATTTAGCTTGATAGATGGTGACATGTGCTATAAAACTGATAGGGGTGCACTTTTGTCATGTAAATAGCATCAGGCCTGCTGTTCATGGGATGCCTTGTGTAACTTCGGACACTCAGAAGTGAAATGGGGAAAGTCCTACTTGTGTGACAAGGGCGATTGTCATGAGGGTGGATGCTGCTGGATTAAAGATTTTTGTTATTCACTGTGTTCTTTGCCCAGAGTATATTAGATTAATGATAATAGCCATTGTAAGTAGTATTGATGTGGTGGATTGTTTTAGGAAATATTTATTGGATGCTTCTGTAGCTTATGGGTTCATGTTTTTTATTAGAATGGCGATACCATTAACCAGTGTTAGTTTGTTATACAATTATATTTCCTGAGAAAATGGTCAGTAGAATGACAGTAAAAACAATGAGAGTTTATTAGTACAGGAAGGATCAACGACAACATTTTGGGGGTATGGGCCTGAACCTTACTTAGAGAACCTTACTGTATAGCATGTGGTTAAAGTGGTAGCATGGAGAATGTAAAATTCTTAGGAAGAATTCAATTCCAGGAATAAGAACATTGAAACCTCTATGATTTACTCTATCAAAGTAACTCTTTTGTCAGACATATTTCTTAAGTTTGTGGTGGGTTGCCTGGTACGATGACAGGTAGTGAAAACTCTCATATACATAGAGCTAATGTTAGTAGTAAAAAAACTTTTTCTAAGACATATATATGTTGATCATATCAAACTTCTGGGTAGGATGTTCAGATTCATAGAAAGGAGTTTGTTAAATGTGTTTTAATGATGACTTGGGCTGTATATAATTCTCGCACTTAGGGATTGTCGAATGCTCCTAAAAATAGATTGTTGTGGAAATGTTTATTATAAGGAAATTGACATATTCTCTAGGAATATGGGGTGAATGGACCTGCTACATTTTCTACATTGAAGACATATACAGGTTTTGATTCTACTTCTGTTAAATCAAGTGGGGCTTCATTGGATTTCTGCTACTGTGGAGATAATCAAATTCTGGGTAGGGGTCAGGAGAAAATTAGTCATAGGTGTTCTCGTGTAATAATTACTGTTGAAAGTGTAAATGATCCATTTATCAGTAAGACTGAGAATAGAATAACTGCGACATTACTTCATATGAGATTGTGTGTGCTACTGTCCCTAGGGCTCCAGTGAGTGAGTATTTTGAATGCGAAGCTCATCCAGATCTGAGGAGGAAATAAATGGCTAGGTGTGACATGGCTAATATAAATAATATGCCTACACTTATATTAATTAGTGGATAAGATATGGGAAGAGGAATTCATGTTGTGAGAGCCAGGGTTAAGGCTAGCATTGGGGCAATAATATATAAATTGATGATGTTGATGGACATAGTAGTTCTTTAATAAGTAATTTGAATGCCTCAGCAATGGGTTGCAATAATCTATGGGGGCTGATGATTGTTGGCCCTTTCTGGATTTGTATATAGCCTAGGATTTTCCATTTAGTTAATTTGAGGAATGCTATCATGAATTAAATTGGATCATTTGTGAAAGAATGTTGATTATAAACATATTCTTAGGAAGAGGACTTGAACCAGTGCAGATAAAGGTTTCAGTTTTACATAATTACCGGGCTCTGCCACCGTAACAAACCCGGTTCTACAGTAGTGTATGTATAAATTAATTGAATGTAGATTATATCATCATTTAGTTTGAAGACATTTTGTAAAGTAAGCCGTATTGCTCTTGTCTTTTCATACTGGAAGAAATCTGCAAAAGAAAGCAACCAGGATGACTCCAGTCTTAACTCAGATCACGTGAGACTTTAATCATTGAACAAACAGACAATTAATAGCAGTTATACCATTGAAATGTCATGATCAAGCATCAAGGTCATAAACCATATTGCCGAAATGAACTCCAGAATACAATTACACTGTTATCCCTAGTAAAACTTGTTCCGTTGATCAGTGTTTTAGAAGAACAGGTGATAAAGCATTTTGACTAGCTGGTCTAAATTTTGATCACTCAGAGGTGGTTTTATTCTCCAAAAAATAAATGGCGCACAGGCTCAAGGCGCACTGGCTTCAGTAGTTGTGGCGCACTGGCTTCAGTAGTTGTGGCGCACAGGCTCAGTAGTTGTGGCCCCCTGGCTTAGTTGCTCCGTGGCACGTGGGATCTTCCAGGACCGGGGATCGAACCTGTGTCCCCTGCATTGGCAGGTGAATTCTTAACCACTGCATCACCAGGGAAGTCCCAGAATCGCAGTCTCCCTTTTAATATACCTTAAGCCCAAGGAATCCATGGAAAATTGTTACAGAAAATAAGACAATAAAATATTGTAAGGACTCTAACAGAAGCATATAGTACACAGTTCATATAGACACATCCCAGGCAGTTACAAAGTATATTAAAAGGTAGGCTGGGGGCTTCCCTGGTGGCGCAGTGGTTGAGAGTCCGCCTGCCAATGCGGGGGACGTGGCATAGGTTCGTGCACCGGTCCGGGAGGATCCCACATGCCACAGAGCGGCTCGGCCCGTGAGCCATGGCCCCTGAGCCTGCGCATCCAGAGCCTGTGCTCCGTGGAGGGAGACGCCACAGCAGTGAGAGGCCCACGTGCCGCAAAAAAAAAAAAAGTAGCTGCAATTTTATTTTATTTTTTATTATTTTTTAACATCTTTATTGGAGTAAAATTGCTTTACAGTGATGTGTTATTTTCTGCTTTATAACAAAGTGAATCAGTTATACATATGCATATGTTCCCATATTTCTTCCCTCTTGCATCTCCCTCCCTCCCACCCTCCCTATCCCACCCCTCTAGGCGGCCACAAAGCACCGAGCTGCTCTTCCTGTGCTATGAGGCTGAGGGAGGCTGCAATTGTAAAAGAATAAGATAAATTATACCCACAAACTCCCAATATTTCCTGAAACATTGCAATCTGAAACCCTATTGTAGGAAGCAGAAGATTCCAGGAGACATTCTACAAATGAAGGACTCTAAACCCTGTGGTTGGATAAGGAATTCTGGAAGGAAGGTATCCTCACCCAAGGAGAGCAGGTTCCTATACTTCTCTAACATCACATCCCTGTACAATTCCCACTCATCTTGGTCCAGACATTCTCACTCCTCTTGAGAGAAATCTATGGGCACATCCTGGAATGTCAACAGTCCCTGAAATTAAAGGTACACATGCCATGTGGCCACGGGAAGAGTTCATAATGTGACCCAAGAAGAAAACAGCAAGTTAAGAGAACTGGTTTTAATTTGGAAGAGTGTCTTCAATTATCCACTAATTATATATATATATATATATATATATATATATATATATATTTTTTTTTTTTTTTACAAAGTAACTTTCTCTACCTTATTTCTAACTACAAGAAAAGAGTGTGGCATGTGATCCACAAAACCAGTATAGAGACTATACTTATCTGGAAAAGAAATGATAAATGATGGTTTCAACACAGGCATATGCATTTTTGAATGTTTTATTTATATCAAATTGGATAAAATGTGTGTATTTCTCAGACAGAAAAGACCTGTAGAGGTAGAAATGTACCTTTCAACTATTCATGGGTACACAAGTACACTAGGGAGATTGTAAAAGTGCAGATTCTGATTCAGTAGGTCCGGTGGGCCTGAGTTCTATTTTTTTCATAAGCTCATTTTTAACTAGTGATGCCACAGTCTCTGATTCATTAATGACAACTGTGAATAGCAGAGACATAATTAAAAAGGTAAAAATTCGTATTTAATTTTGAACTTAAAGTGTTCTATGGATTGTACACCTTTAGTAGGATAGTAAGCACAGCAGCAACAATCATTTGCGAATATTTACTATAGACCGTGTATCTTTCTAACTGTTTTGTGTAGGATTACAGGAAAAAGGCCTGGGCTGCGGTCACAGTGGGCGGGGCCCCCAGGCCGGGCCGCCCCTCCAGGACCCCCGCTGGGGCCCTGCGCTCCTGGCGGCTCCCTCCCCCGGCGCCCCTCCCTCCTGGAAGGCCTCGGGGCAGAGCCGTCCCACCCCCTGCGCCCAGAACGGAGCCCGCGTTTCCGCAGAGCTGGAACTCCCGGCTCGGGGTCTCTTCCCTCCGCCGTCCCATCCCCTCCGCCCCGGAGCCCGACGGGAGAGCGGCCTCACTGAGGCTGCCGGCTCTGGAGGGGCCCCGGCGGCCGAAGCCGCGACAGTCGTGTGGACGGCTGGCCGGGTAAGTGGGCGCCGACCCTCCGCCTGGTCCGGTGCCCGGGCGGCAGCGCAAGACAAGCTTTTGAGGGGCACGGGTTCGCTGCCACCTGCCGCTGCTGTGTAGAAAGAGCGGCCCCCAGTGTCTGGTCCCGGGGAACTTCGGTCCCTCCTCTCGCCCTTGCCCTTGGCCTGGCTCGCGGGGCCTGGGGGGCGTGGGGAGGATGTCGTCTTGAGCGTCCTGAGGGGAAACTGGGCAAGGGAGGCGCAGGGTCCGGCTGCAGCGTCAGCGCCCCTCCTCCCGACTGCGGGGAAAGCGGCTGAAAATTCCTCCCGAGGATCGCAGGCCCCTTATTCAGCCGAGTCCCTCTGCGCTCCTTCCTCCCTGAGGTGAAGTACCTGGGGGAGGGGACAGGGCAGGACCCTGGCGCAGGTAATGGGGAACATCAAAAGGTGATTGTTACCTAAGGAAAACCAGCTCTCCCAACGTGAGGAATGTAGCGCTTTTCTTTGTATGCGAAGGTGCGAGAGTCTGGGCTCACTGAAATCCTTCCTTTCATATGCACCTCAGCTCTCTGGGGCCTGCATTCTGTAGTTGCATATCCTGAGTTCCTCAGGGCCCGTGGCTCACACTGGAGGGCTGCAGGTGCTGGTGACTTTGACATCCTTTGTTTACTGAGATGGCAAGAAATATTCCATTTCTCACAGGATTGAGGCGCCGACAGTGAGAAAGAGTCGGAGAATCTCACTCAGCATGTACTTTGGTTTACATATAGATAATATTTATATGTAACTGTGCTAATAGAGGTTCTCAAGTCCAATCAACTTGTACTACTGCCCTCTATGTATTAATTTCATCAATATCATAAGATAAATGCCTATAGAATTGACTTAATCCATTTAAATAGGATAATGATTTTTGAAGGAAACATAGTAGAACTATAACAACAAAACCTTTACCACTAAAGGCTGGGTCTGGAACAACCTAAATAAATGTTCCATTGTTAAAATATTGAAAGATGTATTCAATACAAATATCAACAAAAATGATAATAAGGGCAGCAGAATGTTGAAATGTTCTATCTTTACCATTAACGTGGCAGAAAATCATTTATTAGTAGGCACTGGGGGCAGAAGATGCCTGATTTTATATATTTGTCATATTTGTACAGTTGCTTCAACAAGTAACTTAAAGACAAAATGGAAAAACAAGGAGGTTTGTGCCTGAGATCATGTTGATGTGAAACCAGGGATGGCCACCTTGTGCCAGGTGAGTTACGTTTACCTGGCGGGTAGACCGCAGAGCTCCTGAGAAGCAAGGATTGGAATTTTTCTGCTGGGTGCCCCTTAGGTTCTGTGACTTGACTGACTGTGAGTCATGTTTTAGGAAAGACCTGATCACAGGAAAAGGGTGGGAATAGAGTGATTTGGGGAGCAACTAACAACATTCATTATGGCTCTCGGCCTGAATGAATTTTAAAGAAACAGGAAAACAAATGCTTCTTATGGAATCAGAGAATGTGAGGGCTGGACAATCCTACAAAATGAGGAACACCCATCCCATTTTCCAGATGAGAAAACAGAGGCCCATCAAGGTGAAATCCCTCGCCCAAGTTGCACCCGTCTCTCCTCCCCACTACATGGTTCATGAAAGCAGGACTCTTCCTGTCGTGATCACTGCTGAACCCCCAAAAGGGCCAGGCATCTAGCAGCTGCTCCAAAAATTTTGGTTGACTGTAGGAACAATGCTATTTCTTTCTTTCTCACTCTTATTCAGGATTGTGCCAAGAACTCCCCAGTTTGCAATGTAATTCGATAAATGTAAATATTAATTGAGTTTTGTTGTGATGAGGACTTAGGCTTTGAAGGTAACAGACTTGGTTCAGATCTTGGTTCTGCCACTCAATAGCTGTTTGGCTTTGGGAAAATTACTAAACCTCTCTGAGCTTATTTCCTCCTTTGTAAAGTGGGGATAAATGTATCTGAGCCAGCAGAGCACCTGTATGAGAGATGTGCACTAAATATTGGTATTTCTCACTCTCCCACGCCATCTCTCTGTTCTTCCCAGAGAAGTTGTAGAGAAGGATATAGTACTTTTTAAAAAATAATTAATTAATTAATTTTTGGCTGCATTGGGTCTTTGTTGCTGTGCACGGGCTTTCTCTAGTTGCGGCAAGCGGGGGCTACTCTCTGTTGCGGTGGGTGGGCTTCTTATTGCGGTGGCTTCTCTTGTTGCGCTTGTTGTGGAGCACCGGCTCTAGGCGGGCGGGCTTCAGTAGTTGTGGCCTGCAGGCTCAGTAGTTGTGGTGCATGGGCATAGCTGTTCCGCAGCATGTGGGATCTTCCCTGACCAGGGCTCGAACCCATGTCCCCTGCATTGGCAGGCATATTCTTAACCACTGCGCCACCAGGGAAGTCCGATGTAGTACTTTATAAAGAGGGGTTTTAATTTATTTCAGATAGTGTACATTTTTCTTTTAGAAAAGATTATTACACTATAGAAACATTAACACGCAATACCACTACAAATGCAGAATTCTATGGGTTAGGTATTATCAGTAAATTTTATAAGTAATTGGGCAAATGCCAAAGCACTAGGTACTGGGGAGTAAGAAGACTCAAATCTGGGGTGCCCCACCCCAATTTCAAGAACAGGGTGTGTTTTTCAAATCCATGTTTCATCTGGTCTTTGTTTCTCATCCTTCCTCTGTGTCTGCCTTTCTCAAGATGGCTCAGATCCTCCGCTTTCACACCCTCCTGGCTGGCTGTGCCCCAGCTTCCGTCCCGGAACCTCTGCATGCATGGGTGTGCCTGCTCTCCCTGTGCATCACCAGCTGTACCGTGCACTGCTTGCTGTACCCCAGGGTGCCTAGACCCTTCTGGTACATGAAGTACACTCTCATCACCATGAGTGCACGCCCATCCCCTTACCTTATATCCTGCCTCTAAGGCAGGCTTGGGGGTGACTACAGTGTGCATTCAGCTATGTGAGGTGCTGGGATCAAAGTGAAGTTCCCAACTTTTGAAGTTGCAGGCTTGAGGGGCACACAGTGATTTAAAGTCGGGTCACCTGACTTAAAGGGGGGCTGATTGATTTAAAGCAGGGCAGCTGACTTAAACCCTGCATCCCTCAGCTGCAAGATGAGACCAACTTTGGCGGTGCACGGATTCGCTCCAAACCAGCACTACTGTTCAGGAAGAGCTTCCAGTAGCGCCTTAGCGCAGGGGGACTTGGTCCGTTGTCTTGCCGCTGCCCTCAGAGGGGGGCCACCGGCTCTTCTGGAGGAGAATCAGGGAGGGGGAAGTGCAGAGTCCAGGCTGCAGTTGCGGCACCCCTTGTCTGATGGCAGGGAAGGGAGGGCGGGGCTGTGTGGTGTCCTGGGGCTGGAGTCACCAGGTCGACTTAGCCTCTCAGCCTCCTAACCTCGCCCCACACACCCCACAAGAGTTTCCAATAATATGTAATTGCGCCTTAGGTTCTCTGTCTTCAAACTCATACCCAGGCTCCCAGGTCCATTGATTCAGCCAATTCCTCTGTGCTCTTTCTTCTTTTAGATACAGTCCCAGAGGGAGGGGCTAGGGGATGGGACTGGAGGGACCCCGGCAGCACTGGCCTCAGCTGACTAAACAGAGCCAGGGCCTGCGCTATCACACATGTGCGAGGACACTTAAGGCGGAATCGAGGGGGCCAGTTAGAGGCAGTCCTTGCTGCCTCAAGTGAGTGTGGATCACCGTTGGGTGGGGAGCACGCTGAGCCCTGAGAAGTACTGTTAGGAGGATGTGTTCCTCCCTCGGCTTCAAGGACATGGGTGGGCTTCAGGGCTCCAGTTCCCCTCCAGGCCTCCAGGTCCGACTACACCCCAGCGGCCTTGCAGACCTGGCTTCCTGTCCCAGAACTTGCCAGGCTCCAGGAAGAATCCAGACTGCAGAGATGGTGCCTGAGCGCTCCAGCTTAAAAAGTGCTGGCCCTGGGGACCCAACAGTGGAGGGAGGAAGGGTGAAGGGAGTAGGGGGGTGGGGTAGGGAGGGGTGGCTGCCCTGGGAGACGTTGAGAGAGAAATATCGCCGCCCCCACCCCCTGCCCCCTGCAGCTGACCCATTGGTGCCTTAGGATCTCAGGGCCTTTTAGTCAGCGTGCCTTTGCTTCTTTACTCCTGTGTTCAAAACTGCAAAACCAACTCTTCATCCTCTTGCTGCCTTGCCAGGACTTTTAAAGCACTGTTCTTTTGAAGCACTCGTTCCCTAAACTGCAGTTTGGAGCTGTCCCAGCTATTTAAAAGTGTTCTCCTTAAACAGAGACTAAATCCTACTCTTTTGGAAAAACGACCTTCACTTCAGAGGAGATCGTCTTTTCTGTCCATTCCTTCCTTCTACTGCCCTCTTAAGAACCCCTGTGCTCAAAGAGCTTGGTGATTTATTTTTTGCTTGATGTCAAAAAGAAACCTTCCCCATGAACCCCAAAAAGCTTTCCTGGAACATAGGTGTTTCAAAACCATGACAGTGTTTTACAGTTAGTATACACTGGGTAGACTGCCTAGCAATCCCTCCAAGAGCCAGAGGTGAGCGACACCTTTACTTATTTGATTGGATGCCCTTCAAGTTTAGGAAGGTCCCATTCTTATTCCCCAGCAGGTAAGACAGAGCCCTGGTTGGCTGTGGCTGTGATTAGATAACTTCTGATGATTTTATTTCCCTTACTGAGCTGCTACTTCTAGGTTAAATTCATTTTATTACCTGTCCTTTTTTTTTTTTTTTTTTTTTTTTTTTGCGTTATGCGGGCCTCTCACTGTTGTGGTCTCTCCCGTTGTGGAGCACAGGCTCTGGACGCGCAGGCTCAGCGGCCATGGCTCACGGGCCTAACCGCTCCGCGGCATGTGGGATCCTCCCGAACCGGGGCACGAACTAATGTCCCCCGCATTGGCAGGCGGACTCTCAACCACTGCGCCACCAGGGAAGCCCTACCTGTCCACTTTTAAAGAAGGACTGACAAAGTCACTGTAATAGGTCAGGAGTCTGAGCTCAGGGTTGGTCAAAGGTACTCACAGGGCGGAAGGTGGAAAAAAATAGGTGGGTAAAATAGGAGGGTTGGCAAGTACAGCCAGGACACCCGTGTTCACCGTGCATACTAATAAGGGCCAGAATCTCCTCATTTATCTCTGGTGGGAAGTTCTGATGGTTTCACAGGATCAAACTCAAATCATATTCAAAGTAGGGGGCTTCCCTGGTGGCGCAGTGGTTGGGAATCCGCCTGCCGATGCAGGGGACGCGGGTTCGTGCCCCGGTTCTGGAAGATCCCACGTGCCGCGGAGCGGCTAGGCCTGTGAGCCATGGCCGCTGAGCCTGCGCGTCCAGAGCCTGTGCCCCGCAACGGGAGAGGCCACAACAGTGAAAGGCCCGCATACCGCAAAAAAAAAAAAAAAAAAAAAAAAAAAAAAAGATACAAACTAGGGGATTTCCCCTGAGCATAAAAGGAAGAATCCACCCCTCGCAGAAGTTGCTGCTGAGGAATAAAGAAGCAGGTGTAGAGAACGGACTTGAGGACACAGGGAGATGGAAGGGTTAGCTGGGATGAAGTGAGAGAGTGGCATGGACATGTATACACTACCAAAGGTGAAATAGATAGCTAGTGGGAAGCAGCTGCATATCAGGGAGATCAGCTCAGTGCTTTGTGACCACCTAGAGGTAGGATAGGGAGGGTGGGAGGGAGAAGCAAGAGGGCGGGGATATGGGGATGTATGTATACAAATAGCTGATTCACTTTGTTATACAACAGAAGCTAACACAACATGGTAAAGCAATTATACTCCAATAAAGATGTTAACAACAACAACGAAAAAAACAATAAAACTAAGTCAACCACGCCAACAGAGACATTGTATGTGTTTACACATACAAACGGCTTTTTCATCTCTGGCTCAGAATATCATATTTACCTTGGTTTTTCTTATGATTTAGAAAACTTGAGCTGTCTTTCCTTGGAATCATCAGGAGAAAAATACAGTATTTCAGGTTCATTCTTGAAACCAACCTCTCACGGTTAAGGTGTATTGACTAAAAGACCTTCCTTCAAGAGATTCCAAACCTCTGTAGGACACTTCATTGTATTTGGAGAAAAAAGAAGAATGAAATCATGTCAGCAGCTGCAGGAGGCAAGGCAGCACCCAGGACTAGGGAAGGAGGAGGAGGAAGGGCTGAGAGTTGCCATTAGAGCAGATAACGTCCAGAGGGCGCTGAAGCACCGGCAGAGCCCACCTGCACTCCCACTTTGGCACTCCAGGGTCAGAGTTGGGTTTGGAGATGGGGCTGCTGTAACCCCAAGGAGGTGAGCAGAGAGGAGGAGTTGATTACCGGTCGCCTCTGACTCTCTTTCCCAAATTGCCTGGCTTCACAGGGGGGACAGAGTTTTGCTTTCAGCAACTGATGGGGCACTTCCAGGCTGGTGGGGTTGCCCAGTGACCTGACAGGCTGACTGCGGGGTGACCGCCCTTTGTTTCTCCAGCATCTGTACATCAGGAGGTGCATGGCTGCGGGAGCCCATTCACCGCCCTCCCCCCAAGGGGAATGGCACCTTCCCTGGCTGTACCCTATGATCACCAGGTACTTGAAATGAATGCAAGTTTTCTGACTTCAAGGAAGAGCTCACATAACCGCTTCTGCCTCATAATGTGTGGGATTTACTATAATGGAAGGACATTATAAAGAACAGGTAGAAAGCTCACCTGTTGTTCTCCATGTAGGAGTTTATTTTGCATGAATCCCTCCTACATGAGTAGATAACAGAGGTTTGTTTTTGTTCCCGTGTGTGTAGTTGTGACACAGGATGTAGGTATGGTGATTTGAAGCCCTCAAAGAAATATTCTCAGAATTCTCAAGACTTCTCTTGATTGGAACCGAAAGACACCTGGAAAAGGAGGAAAAGAAAAGGAGGAGGGAGAACGAATGACTGTTTCTCAGTAAATTCACCTTCCTGGTTGATTGTTCTGTCTTCTCATTTCTTTTAACTTCTATGTATGTCTAATGGAATAATGTAGAAAGGCTGATTTTTATGCTTGAAAAGATTTTACATCACAAAGAAACTAGAAGTGGCTAGCAGAACTTATTCAAGTCAATGTTACATAGAGACTTTGATATTAAATTTATACTAAAATGGGTTATTCCAAATTTACTCTTTCTTTTTGAGTGAATATTTGTAACATATTTTTGCAAATAATAATTTATCCTAGATATACAAAATTGTGAGAATGGGTACCATTTTTCACCACTTAAATGATTTCTTTTAAACGAATAGATCGTATACTTTAAATGCCAATGTTGAGTCTTACATGTTGTTTTTTAATTCCTTGATTTCCAAAACTTGTGTATATTTAATTGATTTCTAATAATCGGTGTCTCCCCTTTATTGTTTCTTACTTTATATTTTATTGATCTATAGTTAATTTACATTATTAGTTTCAGAGGTACAACATAGTGATTCATAAATGTTTAGATTGTTCTCCATTTATACTTATTATAAAAGAGTGGCTCTGTTCCCCATGCTATACAGTACGTCACTGTAGATTATTGATTTTATACATAGTGGATTCTTCCTCAGAATCTCCTACCACTATTTTGCTTCTCCACCCTGTCTCTCCCTGCTGGTAACCACAAGTCTGTTCTTTAATCTGCGAGTCTGTTTTGTTGTTGTTGTTATTTATTCAATTTTTTAGATGCCATGTGTAAGTGATAACCTAGCAGGCTTGTTTTCTCTGCGGCTTATTTTACTAAGCATAATACCCTCCAAGTCCATCCATGTTCTTGCAAATGGCAAAATTTCATTTCTTGCTGAAGTCATCTTAAAAAGTCTTTTTTATCCCCTAACCTATTAATGAACACTTAGTTTGACTCTGTATCTTGGCTATGGCAAGTAACACTGTTATGAACATTGGTGTGCAGTTATTTTTTTGAAATAGTGTTTTTGTTTTCTTCTGATATACCCGAGTGAAATTGCTGGATATTATGGTAGTTCTATTTTTAGTTTTTTGTGGAACCTCCATTCTGCTTTCCACAGTAGCTGCACTACTTCACATTCACATCAAGAGTGTACAAGAGTTTCCCTTTCTCCACATCCTCACTAACCTTTGTTATTTGTGACCTTTTTGATGACAGCCATTCTGACAAGCCTGAGGTGATATATCGCATTGTTTCGGTTTGCCTTTTATTGCCGATTAGCTATGTTTAGCATCCTCGTGAGTTCTGGCTGTCTATATGTATTTTTTCCTTGGAAAAATTTCTATTTAGGTCTTCTCATTTTTTTAAAAAAGATTTTGGGTGTTGTTCTGATATTGAGTTGTATGTGCTGTTTCTGTAGTTTAGATATGAAACCTTGCTTGGTCATCTTTCTGGTGTTAACCTCTTATCATGTGCAAATATTGTCTCTCCTTCAGCAGGTTGTCTTTTCATTTTGTCTTTGGTTTCCTTTGCTGTGCAAAATCTTTTAAGTTTAGTGAAGTCCCATTTGTTTATTTTTCTTTTTGTTTCATTTGCCTTAGTAGACTAAACCCAAAACTGTCGCTATCATTTATGTTGAAGAATGTTCTGTATTTTCCTCTAGGGGTTTTATGGTCCTACATTTAGGTCTTTATTCAGTTTTGTGTTTATTTTATATATGGTGTGCTAAAATACTCTAATTTTATTCTTTTCCATGTAGCTGACCAGTTATCCCAGTACCACTTATTGAAGAGACAGTTTTTTCTCCATATTGCCTGCTTTGTCATAAATCAATTAAATACAGGTGTGTGGGCTTATTTCTGGGATCTCTATTCTATTCCAGTGATCTTTGTATCTGTTTCTGCTCCGGTCCGATTCTCTTTGATTACTGTCGCTTTGCAGTATAATCTGAAGTCAAGGTGCGTGATGCCTCCAGCTCTATTCTTTCTCAAGATTGTTTGGCTGTTTGGGGTCTTTGTGTTTCTATACAAATTTTAAAATTACTTTTTCAAGTTCTGTGAAAATGCTTTGGTATTCTGACAGTGATTGCATTAAATCTGTAGGTTGTCTTTGGTAGTATGCTTATTTTAACAGTATTAATTCTTCCAGTCCATGCACCTGCTATATTTTCCCATCTTTTTCTGTTGCCTTCAACTCCTTTCACCCATGGCTGATAGATTTCTGAGTACATGTCTTTTACCTGCTTAGGTGTGTTTGTTCCTAGGTATCTTATTCTTTTTGGTGTGATTGCATATGGTATTGTTTTCTTAATTTTTTTCTTTCTGACAGCTTTGTTTTTTCTTCTTTTTCTAATCCCTTCAGGTGTAATGTTAGGTTGTTTATTTGATATTTTTCTTGTTTCCTAAGAATAAGCTTATATCACTATAATTTCCCCCTGTGAATTGCGTTGGCTGTGTCCCATAGATTTTGGTGCATTTTGTGTTCATTTTCATTTGTCTCTGGGTACTTTTAGAATCCCTCTTTAATTTCTTCAGTGTTCCTTTCTTCCCCTTTTATTCCCTTCATCTGTGATGTGAGGACTATCTTTAATATTACGTTTGGATTTCTTTCAGTTTTTTTTTTTTTTGTGTGTGTGTGATTATTTAAGTTGCTGAGCTCTTAATTTCAAATGGACACTAACAACCCTGCACTGTTACTCTGCTCCCCCACAGTTACTGAATTTGACCTTATATTTTACATCTACTTGTTTTGTGTGTCCCTTAACTTCTTATTGTGAATATAGATGATTTTATTACTGTTTTCTTTCATCCTTCCTATTAGCTGTGTACATGGTTTATTTACTGCCTTTGTTGAATATTTGCCTTATCCAATGAGGTTTTTCCTTTAGTAAGTTTCCTTTCCTAATTTTTATGTTTCAGTCGTGGCCTTTTCTTTTTCACTGAGAAAAGCCCCTTTAAGATTTCTTATAAAGCTGGTTTGGCGATGCTGAGCTCTTTTAGTTTTGCTTCTCTGTAAAACTTTAGATCTCACCATCAAATCTGAAGGAGAGCCTTGCTGGGTAGAGTATTTTTGGTTATAGGCTTTTCCCTTTCATGACTTTAAATATACCATGCCACTCCCTTCTGGCATGCAGAGGTTATCCTGAAAAGTCAGCTGATAACTTTATGCAAGTTCCCATGTTTGTAACTTGTTGCTTTTCCTTTGCTCCTTTTAATAGTGTCTTTTTATCTTTATTTTTTTGCCATTTTAATTACAATGAGTCTTGGTGTGGTCCTCTTTGGATTGATCCTGTTTTGGCCTTACTGTGTTTACTGGACTTGGATATCTGATTTCTTTCCCAGGTTACGAAAGTTTTCAGCTCTTATGTCTTCAGGTATGTTCTACACTGCTTTCTCTTTCCTTTTTGCTTCTGGGACCAGTATAATGTAAATATTAGTACACTTGATGTTGTTTCACGAGTCTGTTCAACTTTGCTCATTTCATTTTAATCTATTGTTTTACCGTTCATCTTCAGTGATTGCCAGTACTCTGTCCTTCAGTTTTCTGATTCATTCCTCTGTATCATTTAGTCTACAGTAGTTTCCTTTTAGTGTATTTTTCATTTCAGTTATTGTATTCCTCACTTCTGTTTTGTTGTTCTTTAATGGGCTAACTCTTTTTTTATAAATTCTAACTTCTTGTTCTGGTCGTCTGTTCTTCTCCTGAGTTCTTTGATCATCTTTATAGTCATTACCTTGAGCTCGTTGTTGAGGAGATTGGCTGTCTCCACTTCACTTAGATCTTCTTCTGAGTTCTTATCCTGTTCCTTCATTTGGATCGTGTTTCTGTGTCACCTCATTTTTCTTAACTTGCTGTTTTTATTGCTATGTATGTAGTAGGTTCGTTACATTTCCTGACCTTGGAGAAGTGGCCTTTTGTAGGAGAGGTCCTGTGTGTCCCAGCAGCCCACTGTCCCCTGGTCACTAGAACTATATGTTCTAGGTGTACCCCCTATGCGGGCTGCTTGGGCTCTTCTGTTGTGGTGGGCTGACTACTGTGGGTGGTCTGGTAGGCTTGGCTGCCCCCAGAGTGCATGTTTGCCAAACCCTGCCTAGTATGGAGGCTGTCTGTGCTGCTTGGTGAGGCTAAATCATAAGGCAGCTGGCTGCACAACTCTGGGGGACACCGAATATAGTGCTGGTTCACTATGGGTTGAATTGCAGTCCAGGTGATATCAGGGCTAGTGCCCAGTCACTGGTCCTGGGGCTGTGCTGGCTACTGCGAGGAAGACACAGGTCCTGAGCTCTGGCTGCAGGACCCAGGAGTCGCAGAGTTGGTGTTGGATCACTGTTCCTGACACAGCTGTCTGCAGGGTCTGGGGTATCCCACATCTTGTGTTGGCATTCTGATGGGCAGGGTCAGGACCCAGCTGAGTCCGTGGCTGCTTCTGGCCTGCAAGTGAGTGTTCTGGTCACACAGGCTGCTGGGCTGTGGTATTCCTGGAGCTGGTGTGTGCCTGTTGGTGTATGAGGCTGATCCCAAGGCTAGAGCAGGTTTGCTGTTGGGTACGTCCAAGCTCCATCCAGTCCCTGTGCAGTAATCACCTGCCGATGGTGAGGCTGATTCCGAGGCCAGAGCAGGCTCACTTATCAGAGGGGCCAGGGACTCTGGGGCTGGTTGGTGTCTGTCCACTGAGGTGTGGAGGCTGGTCCTGGGGCTTTTGGTGGCTGGGCCCATGTCCAGGGGCAGCTGTGCATTCAGAGGGTCTGAAGGCAGCCTGTTTATTGGTGGATGGGGCTATGCCCCTGCTCAGTTAGTTGCTTGGCCTGCAGCATCCTAGTACTTGTGTCTATAGTCTGGTGGAAATGGGTAGGGCTAGGTCCTGAGGCTAAAAAATAGAGGGAGGATTCTGAAATTATGCTTGCTGGTACCAGTGGCCACGAGGTAGAAGGAGCTCCCCCAAATGGCTGCTGTCAGTGTCTATGTCCCTGAGGCTGTGCTGTAGTTGCCTCTTGCCTCTCTGGGACACGCTCCAAGATCAGGTGTGACCCAGGATCCTTTCAAATGACTGCTTCTGTTCTGATTCTCGGGTCATGTGGGATTTTGTGAGCATCTTTTTTTTTTTTTTTTTTGGCGGTATGCGGGCCTCTCACCGTTGTGGCCTCTCCTGTTGCGGAGCACAGGCTCAGCGGCCATGGCTCATGGGCCCAGCCGCCCCGCGGCATGTGGGATCCTCCCGGACCGGGGCACGAACCTGTGTCCCCTGCGTCGGCAGGCGGACTCTCAACCACTGTGCCATCAGGGAAGCCCTGTGAGCATCTTTTAAGTGTGGAATCTATTTCCCACAACCCTCTGGCTCTCTGGAAAATAAGCACTACTGGTCTTCAAAGCCCAACTTTCTAGGAACTCTTCTTCCCAGCACAGGATCCCTGGGCTTGAGAGTCTGATGTTGGGTTCATACCCCTTGCTACCTGGGAGCACCTCTGAAATTGTAATTATTCTCTCATTTGTAGACCACCCACCTGGTGGTATGGGTCTTGACTCTATTGAGATTTTGCCCTTCCTTCCTGTCTTGCCGAGGTGCCTTCCTTATGTCTTTAGCTCTAAAGCATCTTTTATGGTAGGTCCCGGCCTTTTTCATCAATTGCTGTTCTGTAAACAGTTGTGGCTTTGGTGTGCCCATGAGAGGCATCAAGCTCTGGGTCTTTGAATGCTACCATCTTGGACAATCTCTGCACTTCATTCTTAAATCATATTATTTAATTTTTCTTAGTATCTTATTTGATTAGTGACAGTTTGAAATTTATTATCACTCATGTTTACTTCTCCTGTTTTAAAAAATTGAATAGTGCATTCATTCATTTTGAAATGAAGGTAGTGACCTGTGAATTTCCATACCTCAAAAATCAAGGATAGGACAAAAGCCTTTTCTACCTTTGTTACCCTCAAACTCTGCACCCCACTCCAGCCTGGGGATTAACCTCTTGCACCCATGTTCACCTTCTGTTTTTGGACCGTTAACCATCACTGCATCTGTATGTGTGTTGACAAAGTGAACTCTAGTCTTTCCAGTTTTTGTCTTTTGTTTTTTGGATTAGGGAACAGTCCTACTATGAATGTACATTTACTGGTCTGCTGAAGTTCATATATAAACCTGTCAAGCACATTACCAGAATTGGAATTGCTTGTATATACACTTTGATAAATTTTAGAGACAATGGTAGAACAGAAGTAAATTGTATTTCAAATCCCACAATATTCTCACACCATGAAAACCCTTCCTTTTTAATATATTTGTGTGTAGTTTATCTTTATGCCCATACTATATTTCCCAGAGATGGGTAAGTTTCTTGCTAGCACATTTACCGTATTGTTCAAAATCAGGTGTTTAGTGGTTTAACATGATCATATTTCCATGAACTTGCAAATACAAGATCTTCTCTCACACTGTCTTTTACTCCCTGCTGTTTTATATTGCCCTCCTAATTCTCACTCCTGGTCTTTCTTTATGTTCTTCATCAACCTGGATGGGTTATACTATTTTCTCCCTTATTCAAGACCAATAGAATAGAATAGAACACCGAGAAATAAACCCTGATATATGGCCAAATGATTTTTGACAAGTTGCCAAGACTTTTCAAAGTAGAAAGGATAGTATGTTCAACAAATGGTGCTAAGAAGTCTTGTTGTCAACATGCAAAAGAAGGAAGATGGACCCTTACCTAATATCATATGCAAAAATTAATGAAAACGTATCAAGAAATTAAATATAAAACATAATAAAATAAAAAGTCTTAGAAGACACAGGACAGGAGCTTCATGACATTGGATTTGGCAGTGTTTTCCTCAATATGAAACGAAGGAACAACAAAGGTACAGCTAACAAAAAGAATAAACAATTTGCAGTACATAATTTAAAAAAATGTGTATCAAAGAAATGTAAACAGAATAAAATGGCAACCCACAAGATGGGAGAAAATATGTGAAAGCCATCTATCTGACAAGAGATTTCTATTCAGAATACACAGAGAACTCCTACAACTCAACAAAAAGCAAACATCCTGATTCAAAAATGGATAAAAGACTTGAATAGATGGTTCTTCAAAAAGATGTACGAATGACTAAGTACTTGAAAAGATGCTCCGTATCACTAAATGCATGTTTATATATTTGTGTGCATGCATACACACACAAGCACACACACACATACACAAGCAGAAAACAAGTATTGGTGAGGATGTGAGGGAGCTGGAAGCATTGTGCTGTCAGTGGGAATGTAGAATGATACAGCTGCTTTGCAGAAGAGTATGGCAAGTTTTCAGATATTGAAAAATAGAATTACTACATGATCCAGGAATTGTACTATGATGTGTACCCAAAGGAATTGAAATCAGGGTCTTAAAGAAATATTTGTACTCCAATGTTTACAGCAGCAATAATCACAGTAGCTAAAATATGAAAGCAACCTAAGCGTTCATCCACTAGTTCCTGGATAAGCAAAGTGTGGTATACCCATATAATACAATATTATTCAGTGTTAAGAAGGAAAAGATCTAGGAATATGCTACAACATGGATGAATCTTGAGGAAATTTAGCTACCAAAATGCCATTTTTGTGACTTTTAGTGAGTCATAACAATACAACTACTTATTTCAATTATATGGGGTACTTAGTGTAGTCAAAACCATAGAAATTGGGAGGGTAATGATGCTTTTCAGGTGGTTATGGAACAAAAAGGAAAGTTATGTTTAAAGGATATAGAGTGACAGTTTTAAAATGTAGAAAAGAATTAGATAAATGGTGATGTTCATCGCCCAATAATATGAATGTATTTAATATCACTGAACGGTGCACTTTATAATAATTAACATGTTATATTTTATGTTATTTGATTTTACTAACATACAAAATTGGGAAAGAATGTAATACCAGGAAAGGGAGTAGCCCTGGGATAGAGCAGAGAGTAATCAGAAGGGTGAGACACTGCATATGTTGAAGAAGAAGAGCTGAGAGTCTTCATTGGACAGAAGAGACTTTATAAAAAAGAAAAAAGAATTACTCTGAGGGTGTATTAAATAGATATCTGTGGGGGTACTGCTGTTTCCCATGGGTTATCTTAAAAGAGTTTTTAATAAAGTCCATAAGGCTTGCTGAGGCTTTTTAAAAAACTGGATTCCCTAGGAGATAATTAGAGGGTGGTACTTAAGTCTATGTCCAGGTTGACAGATTTTGCAGGGAAGACGAACCTGAGAACAGTGGAGGTCCTGAGAGTGTAAGTACATGGAAATTAGAAAAACATAATAAAGGGAATTAGGAAAACTTTGGACTTCGAAGGTCATGTATTCCTGAGTCAGACCTGAGGTTTCTAAGGAGTTATATACACAGTTGCTCTTTGGATTACTTGTTGATAAAGATAAGTGGAAAAACTAGAGTCGTTTCCAAGTGTAGGTAAGATATAATGAGAGGACGGAGGTGGAAAGTAGGGAGGCCCAGAGAAAAGTGGGAAGGTCATATTGGGCAACGATGGTGGTAATATCCCGCAGAACAGATGGTAGGGCAGGCTATGGATTCATCTTTTTTATTTCGGTTCCCCACCGCATCCTTAATAATTCTTTGGGAATATTTTATTGCTCTGTGATGCAGGTACAGAATTCGAGTGAGGAGACTACACCCTCAGAGTCCACCTGTCTGAGTCCTCAGTGTGCTTCAAATGATGGAGAGTTATTTTTTCTTTATGAGAAGAGTTAGTACCTCGTAGCTAAGCTTAAGCTGGAGCTTATGCAATATTGATTCCATTCTATATATACTGTTGGCATGGAGGTTCCTCCTCTTTTCTTGACCATTATGAAATGAATCTATATTTCTCAATATTTGGGTATATCAGATAAATACATTAAGTAAAGGAATCTTATATATTGCTCCCTGCATAGTTTGCTCTTTCTTGTTTCTCTTTTACCTTTACTAAATTAGCACAGGGAGAGACCTTGAAATGTTCTAATCAGGAGAGATTAGAACATCATATTTCTAGAGAGGTTGGTTGGACAGAGCAGGGGTCCCAGTGAGAATCAAAGCTTCTGTTTCTACTTGGAAGTGTACCTGTATAGAGTAGAGGGCTCCAGGAAATATCCTAGAATATTGCAATAAGAGAGGCAGGATCTGGTACCAGATCAGTGTACTATGACATGTTTGTCAGTCATCTGATGTGAGATTCTCAGATCCAATCCCATATGGCAGTGCTGAGTGCAGAGTGATGAAGAACCTGTGAAAGCCTCTGATTCCATGTTAAAGATGAAGCTCTGATTTTGGGGAGAATTTTCTTACCTGACTGAATGTCACCCTTCTGTAGGGATGAGATTCTGTGCTTTTCCTCTCTTGATGACCACTGACTGAAAATCATTAGAGGATCATGTCTCGAATGCATTCTTTATTTAATTTCTTAAGAAAACATAGAAAACATTTTTATCCACTTTCAAATTGAGGATCAAGGGGGATGGCATCAGTGAAAATGTCAGAGTAGGGAACTCTGGCTTGTGTCCATCGCCAGAAACACTGACATACGTGGTAAAACCTGTCAGAATGATATTATCAACACATGTAAGTTTTCTTTTCTTTTTCACCCTGTGGATTTATCTTTCATTGAAACTTAACTTACTACAGGATGTGGAGAATAAACAGGGAAGTAGAAAGTGTATTTCCTGATGAGAGAATCACTAAGTCACATTAGCTGTTCTGAGCTATGTCTTCCT
Organism: Tursiops truncatus; assembly: GCF_011762595.2. Taxonomy (NCBI): domain Eukaryota; kingdom Metazoa; phylum Chordata; class Mammalia; order Artiodactyla; family Delphinidae; genus Tursiops; species Tursiops truncatus. The sequence goes on from NC_047039.1 coordinate 65,896,905, forward strand.
CACCGTGACTGTAATTAAAACAAACAAACACTTTTTTTTTTGTAAGTCAGTTCTGACATTTCCTCATTAAAGACAAGGTAACAGATACAGACTTAGATCTACCAGAATTGAGCAAAATTTTGATTGTACCTATGTTGAATATATGAACATGACCTGCTACAAATCTTCATTATACTTATTGCCACAACTGACAAATTCCCTTCTTCCACTCCTGATATGTTGCATGTAAGGAGTGCATAGGTCACTAACCCCAGCTGGTCACAGGTAAACTCTGCCACATGGATTACTGCATGTTTTCCTGCTGGAAGACCACACATTCTCGAGTATCATGCCTGCAGAGTATCTGGGCTCTTCTTTTTTCTGGATAAAGGTTAGATAATCACCTAATTTCATGAGAAATATATAAATTGTATTTGCATATTCTTCAGGTTTTTATTTATCCATTCTCTTTCAAGTCCTAAGTGCAAATATTAAAGTGATTTCCAAGAGGGTGGTAAATAAGACAGCTGCATTTATGCTCCAAAATCAGCAATAAAGCATAATACAATTGTAAATGCGTTAATGTGTGATTAATATGTAGATACTTATGTAAATGCAATTTTAGTAATGCTTTGTGGAGAGCTTCAGAATCTAGGTATTAAAAAAAAAGAAGAGGGAGTTCTTGAAACTCTCAGGGAATTATAGAGAAGTCTTTGTGTCTATAAATATCAATCTGAAATAATGCATATCCTCAGAAATAAACTAGGCATAAAATTGTAGGATAAAACTTCATGAAATGAAAGAGCATGTGATGGCCATACAAGAAAAAGAATATTCTCTGAGAATATTGAACAGTGTGAGTCTCATAGAAGAACAGAAGTGGAGCATGGTTCATAGATGACGGAAAGATTCAGAGATATGTTATTTATGAAGATACTCTTATGATTTGTCCTCTAGTCTATTTGATTGAACATGTAATTATGTCTTATCATTATGAATAGATGATTTATAGATGACTGACATGCTAAAATGAGTTCCAGAGAGATGTGACATAGAGATATTATTAATGCATACTACATTAATAGAGTGTTTGTGAAACATTTGACAAGTGAATATATTATGATAAAATACACATGTACAATTCTCAATTTACATAGGAAATTATAATCATTCATAATTATCTATAATATTATTAATTATTTGAAGTTTGATGGTAACATAGCTACATGCTTAATTGTTTGAGTACTAATAAATTTACTATATATTTATTAACCAAAATAATACAGAATACTATGTTAATTTTGATGCAGAATACTACTTTCAAATAACTCTTCATTTGACTGTCTATATTGTGATGGTAATACGAAATGTGGTGGTATATTTCTATGATTTTAATCTGATGCAATTTAAAAATATGATGTTTACTCAAAGAGTGTTATGGATTTGGACTGTGCATAACTAGTGAATTATGTTTGAATGCAATCATTGTTGTGGTCATCCATTTACAATGCTTGGTGTCAGTTGATTTATTGCTTGTAAAAATAAAATACAGTCTGTGTGTGTGAGAAAAAAACATACATGATGTCTTGATAAAGTTGTATGGAATTTGAGATCTGGAAAAAAGCATTTCTTCTCTGTAGTGCTAGGATGCTAATTGGACATTTTTGCAAGAAAGAGATTTCAGGATGCAAATCTCATGTCTCTAAGGTGGGAAGTCAGTTCATGGCGGAACATCCTATTAAACTTGTGTGAGTGCAGAAATATTTCTTTGGAAGGAAGAGGTCACGAATCCCTTTTTTAACAGTTAGTGGTTTATAGTATACCGAATGAGCAAAATGCCTATTTCTGAACTTTAGAAAAAAAATAATATAGTTTTTCTGCATTTATATTATGAAGAGGATATCAAAAATTCTTTATTTTGAAAAACAATGTAATCAATTTGACATAATTCATATATTGAACCTGTGGTCCACACACACAATAAAACTTACATTCAAAAAATCTTTTGCACTTAAGAAACATTTTCTAGTGTAGTTGATTTACAATGTTGTGGGTTTTTTAAATACATGTTTATTGGAGTATAATTACTTTATAACACTGTATTAGTTTCTGCTTTACAACCAAGTGAATCACCTATATGTATACATATATCCCCATATCCCCCCATCTTGAGGCTCCCTCCCACACTGCCTATCCCACCCCTGTGGGGGACATAAAGCACTGAGCTGATCTCCCTGTGCTATGTGGCAGCTTACCACTAGCTCTTTTACATTTGGTAATGTATATATGTCAGTGCTACTCTCTCACTACGTCCCTGTCTCCCCTTCCACCCTGTGTCCTTAAGTCCGTTCTCTACATCTGTGTCTTTATTCCTGCCCTCTCACTAGGTTCGTCAGTACCATTTTTCTAGATTCCATATATATGTGTTCACGTATCGTATTTTTTTTCTCTTTCTGACTTCACTCTGTATGACAGACTCTAGGTCCAACCACCTCACTACAAATAACTCAATTTTGTTCCTTTTTATGGCTGAGTAATACTCCATTGTATATATGGGCCACATCTTCTTTATATATTCATCTGTTGATGGACATTTAGGTTGCTTCTATGTCCTGGCTATTGTAAATAGTGCTACAGTGAACATTGTAGTACATGTATCTTTTTGAATTATGGTTTTCTCCGGGTATATGCCCAGTAGTGGGATTGCTGTGTCATATGGTAGTTCTATTTTTAGTTTTTAAGGAAACTCCATACTGTTCTCCATAGTGGCTGTATCAGTTTACATTCCCACCAACAGTGCAGGAGGGTTCCCTTTTCTCCACACCCTCTGCAGCCTTTATACATTGTTGTATTAATTTCTGCTGTGCAGCAAAATGATTCAGTTTTATATATATATATATATATATATATATATATATATATATATTCTTTTCCATTATGGTTTATCACAGGATACTGAATATAGTTTCCTCTGCTATACAGTAGGTCTTTGTGGTTTGTCCATCCTATGTAGAATACTTTGCTTCTGCTATTCCAAAACTCCCAATCTTTCCATCACTCTCTCCTTGGCAACCACAACTCTGTTTTCTATATCTGTGTGTTTGTTTTTGTTTCGCTGACATGTTCATTTGTGTCCTGTTTTCGATTCCACATATAAGTGATATTATATGGTATTTGACTTTCTCTTTCTGACTTACTTCACTTAGTAGCATTATCTCTAGGTCCATCCATGTTGCTGCAAATGGCATTATTTCATTCTTTTCTATGTCTGAGTAATATCTATTGTATATGTATACTACACCTTCTTTATACATTCATTTTTCAGTGAACATTTAGGTTGTTTCCATGTCTTGGCTATTATAAATAGTGCTGCTATGAATGTAGGGTTTTATGTATCTTTTTGAATTATAGTTTTGTCTAGATATATGTCCACAAGTGGGATTGCTAGATCATATGGCAACTCTCTTTTTAGTTTTTTTGAGGAACCTCCATACTGTTTTCCATAGTGGCTGCACCAACTTACATGGCTACCAACAGTGTAGAAGGGTTCCCTTTTCTCCATACCCCAACCAGCATTTGTTAACTGTAGATTTTTTTTAATGGTGGCCATTCTGATCAGTGTGAAGTCATACCTCATTGTAATTTGGATTTGCATTTCTCTAATAATTAGTGATGATGAGCATCTTTTCATGTGCCTATTGGCTATCTGTATGTCTTCTTTGGAGAAATGTTTATTTAGGTCTTCTACCCATTTTTCCATTGAGTTATTTGTTATTTTGTTATTGAGTTGTATGAGCTGTTTGTATAGTTTGGAAATTAAGCCCTTGTCAGTCTCATCATTTGCTAATATTTTCTCCCAGTCCACAGGTTGCATTTTCATTTTGATTATGGTTTCCTTTGCTGTGCAACAGCTTATAAGTTTGATTAGTTCTTGTTTCTTTTTTGCTTTTACAGTAAGTCCCCTACATATGAACAAGTTCTGTTCCAAGAGTGCGTTTGTAAGTCCAATTTGTTTGTAAGTCCAACAAAGTTAGCCTAGGTACCCAACTTACACAGTCGGCTATATGGTATTGTACCATAATAGGTTTATAATACTCTTCACACAAGCAATACATAAAAAACAAACACAAAAATAAAGAAAACATTTTTAATCTTATAGTACAGTAACTTGAAAAGTACAGTAATACAGTACAACAGCTGGGATACTCGGGCTGGCATCGAGGGAACAGGTGAGAAGAGTTACTTATTAGAGGAGGGAGAGGAGGTGGGAGAAGATAGAGGTGAAGGATTATCAGCAGTAGGAGACAGAGGGCAAGCTGCCATTTCACTCATACCTGACGTTGATGACACAAGTTCTGGTTCCTTGCTGGATTTAATTCTATCTACCCTCTTGAAAAATGATCCATTGATGTCTGGGTAGTAGCTCTTTTTTTCTCATCATAGATGACAAGGTAGCACCGGATTGCGTTCTGAATGGCTGCTGCCAACTTTGGGTACCATTCTAGGTTTGGGTCCTGTGCCTCAAAAACTAACAGTGCTTCCTCAAATAAAGAAGATTCCCTTGCCGTTTTCTGTGTTGTGAATCTCTTCAGTTCTTCAGTTACTTCTTCTTCCTCCTGTCCCTCTTCATCCTTTCTCTGGGCCTCCAATTCCATCAGTAAGCTCCTCATGTTGCACAGCAAGGAGTTCAATGAAATTGTCCTCTTGCAGATCTAGCTCCAGCTTCTCTCTGAGGATCACTATGTTGCTGAAGACCTCTTCGGACTTCTGATCTACCTTCTCAAATCCACAAAAATCATGAACAAACTGTGGGCAAAGGTTCTTCCAAACCCCATTCATGGTCACCACCATACCCTCACACCATGCAAAGTCAATGTTTTTATGGTCTTGTAGATGTTATAGTCCTTCCAAAGTTGTCCCTAGGTTGTTCCTGATTTGTCACTTACCTTTACTGCCTGACAAAAAGTGTGACATAAATAATATTTCTTGAAAGTCACTCTAACTCCCTGGTCCATAGGTTGGATGAGCAACGTAGTATTCGGTGACAGATGCACTACTTTGACGTTGGGATGAAAGTCATTCATGGATGGGGCATTGCCCAGAGCATTGTCGAGCAGCAAAAGAATGTTTTGCTGGAACGTCCTTCTCCAAGCAATATTTCTCTACATCTGGGATAAAGTGGTGGCAAAACCAGTCCTGGAACGTGGCCTGTGTAATCCAGGATTTGGGGTTGTGCTTCCACACAACAGGAAGAGAGCCCTTGGCTATGTTTTTAAGGGTTCTTGGGTTCTCTGAATGATAAACTAAGAGAGGCTTCAGCTTCGTATCACCGGAAGAATTGCCACCAAACAACAGTTAGCCTATCCTTTGCTGCTTTACAGCCCGGCATCAACTTTTCCTCCTTACTGATATAACTTCGGTCTGGCATCCTCTTCCAGTAGAGTTGTGTCTCATACACATTAAAAACCTGGTTGGGTAAATACACACCATCATCAGTAATTTCTCAAAGTGTTTCCGGAAGTTCCCGGACAGCTACCCTATCTGCACTTGCTGCCTCTCCACTTACTTTTACATTGTGAAGATTGGCTCTAGCCTTGAGCTGATGAAACCAGCCATGGCTGGCATTAAAAGATGTGCCCTCTGATTCTTTGCCGTTTTTCTTCTTCAAGTCTTCATAAAGGCTTTTAGCTTTCTCTTGAATCAGCATTAAGCTGAGCAGGACTCAGCGCTGATGTTGATCCTGCATCTGCACACTGAGAAGTTTCTCCATCTCCTCCATCACTTTTCCATGCTTCTTCGATATTTTGTCAACATCATCAGCACAGCAGACTTCACATCTTCCATGATCTTGTCCTTGTTCTTTAGATTCGTGCCAATGATTGAATGATTCATGTTATAAGAATGAGTGATGTCTAACATCTTTTTGCCTCGCTCCACTCTCTCAACTGCTTGCACTTTTGTTTCCATCATTATCGCTTGGCCCTTCTTAACAGTACCAGCTACATGACTGCTGCTTTTACTCTTGCTTCCAGACATCTTGGGCTTGAAATAAAGGTACTGTACTACTGTACTCTATACAGTACTGTAAAGTACACAAAAGCACAACCACTTATAGAGGATGCAAGCACATGACAATGTGTGCCAGACACATGAACTAACTTACATGACTGGACATGCGAATGGACGTTTGCATCTTTGAAACTTTACAACTTCAAGGTTCGTATGTAGGTGACTTACTGTATTTGTACTGCCTAGGGAGAACTACCTAGGAAAACTGTGGTATGATTTATGTCAGAGAATGTTTTGCTTATGTTCTCTTCTAGGAGTTTTAAGGTGTCCTATCTTATATTTAAGCATGTAAGCCATTTTGAGTTTATTTTTGTGTATGGTTTGAGGGTATGTTTTGACTTCACTGATTTGAATACCGCTGTCCAACTTTCAAAACACCACTTACTGAAGAGACTATCTTTTCCCCATTGTATATTCTTGCCTCCTTTGTCGAAGGTTAATTGACCATAGGTGTGTGAGTTTATTTCTGGGCTCTCTATTCCATTCCATTGATCCTTGTATCTCTTTCTGTGCCAATACCATGTGGTTTTGATTACTGTAACTTTGTAGTATTGTCTGAAGTTTAGGAGGGTTGTGCCTCCTGCTTTGTTCCTTTTCCTCAGGATTGTGTTGACAGTTCTGACTTTTTATGGTTCCAGATACATTTTAGGATTATTTGTTCTAGTTCTGGGGAAAATGTCATGGGCAATTTGATAGGGATCACATTAAATCTGTAGATTGCTTTGGGTAGTATAGCCATTTTAACAGTGTTAATTCTTCCCATCCAAGAGCGTGGGATGTCTTTCCATTTCTCTGAATCATCTTCAGTTTCCTTTACTAATGTTTTGTAGTTCTCAACATATAATTCTTTCACCTCCGTGAGGTTTTTCATAAGTATTTTATTTTTTTGATGCCATTTTAAAAAGGATTGCTTGTTTACATTTCCTTTCTGATATTTCATTGTTAGTGTAAAGAAATGCAACCAGGGACTTCCCTGGTGGCTCCTTGGTTGAGAATCCACCTGCCAATACAGGGGACATGGGTTTGAGCCCTGATGCAGGAAGATCTCACATGCCGTGGAGCAACTAGACCTGTGTGCCACAAGTACTTAGCCTGCACACTAGAGCCCGTGAGCCACAACTACTGAGCCCGTGTGCCACAACTACTTAAGCCCGCGTGCCTAGAGCCCATGCTCTGCAACAAGAGATGCCACTGCAATGAGAAGCCTGCGCACCACAACGAAGACTAGCCCCCAGTGGCCACAACTAGAGAAAGCCTGTGCACAGCATTGAAGACCCAATGCAGCCAAAATAAATAAAAAAAAAAAAGAAAAACCAAGAAATGCAACCAATTTATGTATGTTAATCTTGTATCCTGCTACTTTGCTGAATTTGTTTATCAGTTCTAATAGTTTTTGTGTTGAACTTTTAGGGTTTCCTTTATACATATTATTATGTCATCTGCATATAATGACAACTTTACCTCTTCCCTTCCAATGTGGTTAGATTTTATTTCTTTTTCTTGTCTGATTGTTGTGGCTAGGACTTCCAATACTATGTTGAAGAGAAGAGGTGAGAGTGGGCATCTTGTCTTGTTCCAGATTTTAGGGGGAAGGCTTTCAGCCTATGAACATTGAGTATTATATTGGCTGTGGGTTTCTCATAAATAGCTTTTATTATGTTGAGATATGTTTCCTCTATACCCACTTTGGTAAGTGTTTTTTTTTTTTTTTTTTGGCGGTACACAGGCCTCTTACTGTTGTGGCCTCTCCCGTTGTGGAGCACAGGCTTCGGACGTGCAGGCCCAATAGCCATGGCTCACGGGCCCAGCCACTCCGTGGCATGTGGGATCTTCCCGGACCAGGGCATGAACCCGTGTCCCCTGCACCGGCAGGCGGACTCTCAACCACTGTGCCACCAGGGAAGCCCCAATTTTCTTTTTTGGTAGTGTCTTTCTCTGTTTTTTTTTTTAAGTCTTTATTGAATTTGTTCCAATATTGCTTCTGTTTTATGTTTTGGTTTCTTGTTTGTGAGGCATGTGGGATCTTAGCTCCACCATCAGGGATTGAACCCGCCCACCCTGCACTGGAAGGCGAAATCTTAACTGCTGGACCACCAGAAAAGTCCCCATCCGTTGTTTTTTGTTTTGTTTTGTTTTTAGTAAATTTCTTTATTTATTTTTGGATGCATTGGGTGTCCGTTGCTATGCACAGGCTCTCTCTAGTTGTGGTGATCGGTGGCTACTCTTCATTGTGGTGTGCAGTCTGTTCATTGTGGTGGCTTCTTTTGTTGCAGAGCATGGGCTCTAGGTGCGTGGGCTTCAGTAGTTGTGGCTGTCAGGCTCAGTAGTTGTGGCTCCTGGGCTGTAGAGCGCAGGCTCAGTAGTTGTAGCACACAGGCTTAGTTGCTCCGCGGCATGTGGGATCTTCCCAGACCAGGGCTCGAACCTATGTCCCCTGCATTGGCAGACGGATTCTTAACCACTGTGCCACCAGGGAAGTCCCTCCCATCTGTTTTTGATATCAGGTTGATGGTGGATTCATAGAATGTCTTTGCAAGTATTCCTTACACTTCAGTCTTTTCAAAGAGTTTGAGAAGAATCAGTGTAAGTTTTGTTTAGTATATTTGGTAGAATTTGCCTGTGAAACCATCTGATCCTAGACTTTTGTTGGTAGGGAGTTTTTTTAAATTACAGATTCCATTTTGCTTTTAGTGATCAGTATGTTCACATTATCTATTTCTTCTTGATTCAGTTTTGTTCGGCTGTAAAAAAACAACATATATTTTTAGGTTATGTTAGCACCTAAATACTTACCATGTATTAGACCACAAAAGAGTAAAGAAAAAAATATTAAAATATTTTTTCAAATAGAAAAAGTATTGAAATATTTTTAAGAAATTGGGATAATAATATTAATTACAATAATGACAAATTGTTCTGAACTTAAAGACTACTTTATCTAAGATGCTTATTATAAGCATGATATTATATGCTTATTGTTTTATTGTTTTTAAATACATGGAATGTTTTCTCCTTTCTAACGTAATTCTTTTAGTTTACCTGTATATTGTGAAAAAAATTTAGTTGCACATAATATAAGCAATTACACTTTAATAGGAGATATTAATCCAGTTACATTTACTATAGTACTGAAAATACTTAGGTTTAGAGTTACCATGTTATTGAGTGCTCTTTTTTATTTATTTATTTTTAAAAAAGATTTAATTTGGGGGAGGGCAAAAATTATTTATTTATTTATTTATTTATATCATCTTATTGGACTATAATTGCTTTACAATGGTGTGTTAGTTTCTGCTTTATAACAAACTGAACAAGCTATACATATACATATATCCCCATATCTCCTCCCTCTTGCGTCTCCCTCCCACCCTCCCTATCCCACCCCTCTAAGTGGTCACAAAGTACTGAGCTGATCTCCCTGTGCTATGCAGCTGTTTCTTACTAGCTATCTCATTCACATTTGGTAGTATATATAAGTCCATACCACTCTCTCACTTCGTCTCAGCTTACCCTTCCCCCTCCCCATGTCCTCAAGTCCATTCTCTATGTCTGCATCTTTATTCCTGTCCTGCCCCTAGGTTCTTCAGAACCATTTTTTTTCTTTTTTTTAGATTCCATATATATGTGTTAGCATATAGTATTTGTTTTTCTCTTTCTGACTTCACTCTGTATGACAGACTCTAGGTCCATCCACCTCACTACAAATAACTCAATTTCATTTCTTTTTATGGCTGAGTAATATTCCATTTTATATTGAAGATGTGCAACATCTTCTTTATCCATTCCTCAGTTGATGGACACTTAGATTGCTTCCATATCCTGGCTATTGCAAATAGAGCTGCAATGAACATTGTAGAACATGACTCTTTGAATTATGGTTTTCTCCAGGTATATGCCCAGTAGTGGCATTGCTGTGTCCTATGGTAGTGGTAGTTCTATTTTTAGGTTTTTAAGGAACCTCCATACTGTTCTCAGTAGTGACTGTATCAGTTTACTCTCTCACCAACGGTGCAAGAGGGTTCCCTTTTCTCCACACCTCTGCAGCATTTATTGTTTGTAGATTTTTTTGATGATGGCCATTCTGACCTGTGTGTGGTGATCCCTCATTGTAATTTTGATTTGCATTTCAATTTTGATTTGCATTTCTCTAATAATCAGTGATGTTGAGCATTCTTTCATGTTTTTGTTGGCAATCTGTATATCTTCTTTGGAGAAATGTCTATTTAGGTCTTCTGCCCATTTTTGGATTGGGTTGTTTGTTTTTTTGATATTGATCTGCATGGGCTGCTTGTTAAGTTTGGAGATTAATCCTTTGTCAGTTGCTTCGTTGGCAAATATTTTCTCCTGTTCTGAGGGTTGTTTTTTGGTCTTGTTTACGTTTTCCTTTGCTGTGCAAAAGCTTTTAAGTCTTATTAGGTCTCATTTGTTTATTTTTGTTTTTATTTCCATTTCTCTAGGAGGTGGGTCAAAAAGCATCTTGCTGTGATGTATGTCATAGAGTGTTCTGCCTATGTTTTCCTCTAAAAGTTTGATAGTGTCTGACCTTACATTTAGGTCTTTAATCCATTTTGAGTTTTTTTTTTGTATGGTGTTAGGGAGTCTTCTAATTTCATTCTTTTACCTGTAGCTGTCCACTTTTCCCAGCACCACTTATTGAAGAGGCTGTGATTTCTCCATTGTATATTCTTGCCTCATTTATCAAAAATAAGGTGACCATATGTGTATGGGTTTATCTCTGGGCATTCCCTCTTGTTCCGTTGATCAATATTTCTGGTTTTGTGCCACTACCATACTGTCTTGACTACTGTAGCTTTGTAATATTGAATGAAGTCAGGGAGCCTGATTCCTCCAGCTCTGTTTTTCTTCTCAAGATTGCTTTGGCTGTTCGGGGTCTTTTGTGTTTCCATACAAATTGTGAATTTTTTTTGTTCCAGTTCTCTGAAAAATGCCATTGGGAGTTTGATAGGGATTGCATTGAATCTGTAGATTGCTTTGGGTAGTATAGTCATTTTCACGATGTTGATTCTGCCAATTCAAGAACATGGTATATCTCTCTATCTGTTTGTGTCATCTTTGATTTCTTTCATCAGTGTCTTATAGTTTGTTGAGTAAACGACTTTTGTCTCCTTAGGTAGGTTTATTCCTAGATATTTTATTGTTTTTGTTGCAGTGGTAAATGGGAGTGTTTCCTTAATTTCTCTTTCAGATTTTTCATCTTTAGTGTATAGGAATGAAAGAGATATCTGTACATTAATTTTGTATGCTGCGACCTTACCAGATTCATTGATTAACTCTAGTACGTTTCTGGTAGCATCTTTAGGATTCTCTATGTATAGTATCATGTCATCTGCAAACAGTGAGAGATTAACTTCTTCTTTTCCGATTTGGATTCCTTTTATTTCTTTTTCTACTCTGGTTGCTGTAGCTAAAAATTCCAAAAGTTTGTTGAATAATAGTGGTGAGAGTGGGCAACCTTGTCTTGTTCCTGACCTTGGTGGAAATGGTTTCACTTTTTCACCATTGAGAGTGATGTTTGCTGTGGGTTTGTTATATATGGCCTTTATTATGTTCAGGAAAGTTCCCTCTATGCCTTCTTTCTGGAGGTTTTTTATCATAAATGGGTGTTTAATATTGTCAAAAGCATTTTCTGCGTCTATTGAGATGACCATATGGTTTTTATCCTTCAGTTTTTTAATATGGTGTATCACGTTGATTTGTATGTATTGAAGAATCCTTGCATCCCTGGGATAAAGCCCACTTGATCTTGGTGTATGATCCTTTTAATGTGCTGTTGGATTCTGTTTGCTAGTATTTTGGTGTGGATTTTTGCATCTATGTTCATCAGTGATATTGGCCTGTAGTTTTCTTTCTTTGTGACATCCTTGTCTGGTTTTGGTATCAGGGAGATGGTGGTCTCATAGAATAAGTTCGGGAGAGTTCCTCCCTCTGCTATGTTTTGGAAGAGTTTGAGAGTAGAGGTGTTAGCTCTTCTCTAAATGTTTGATAGAATTTGCCTGTGAAGCCATCTGGTCCTGAGCTTTCATTTGTTGGAAGATTTTTAATCACAGTCTCAATTTCAGTGCTTGGGATTGGTTTGTTTATAGTTTCTATTTCTTCCTGGTTCAGTCTTGGAAGCTTGTGCTTTTCTAAGAATTTGTCCGTTTCTTCCAGGTTGTCCATTTTATTGGCATATTGTTGCTTGCAGTAATCTCTGGTGATCCTTTGTTTTTCTGCAGTGTCAGTTTTACTTCTCCTTTTTCATTTGTAATTCTGTTGATTTGAGTCTTCTCCCTTTTTTTCTTCATGAGTCTTGCTAATGGTTTATCAATTTTGTTTATCTTCTCAGAGAACCAGCTTTTAGTTTCTTTGATCTTTGCTGTTGTTTCCTTCATTTCTTTTTCATTTATTTCTGATCTGATCTTTATGATTTCCTTCCTCTGCTGACTTTGGGTTTTTGTTTTTCTTTCTTTCTTTCTCTAATTGCTTTAGGTGTAAGGTTAGCTTGTTTATTTGAGATGTTTCTTGTTTCCTGAGGTAGGATTTTATTGCTATAAACCTCCCTCTTATAACTACTTTTGCTGCATCCCATAGGTTTTGGGTCTTCATGTTTTTATTGTCATTTGTTTCTAGGTATTTTTTTTTTTTAAACATCTTTATTGGGGTATAATTGCTTTACAATGGTGTGTTAGTTTCTGCTTTCTAGGTATTTTTTTATTTCCTCTTTGATTTCTTCAGTGATGTCTTTGTTATTAAGTAATGTATTGTTTAGCGTCCATGTGTTTGTATTTTTTACATATCTTTTCCTGTAATTGATATCTAGTCTGATAGCATTGTGGTCGGAAAAGATATTTGATACAATTTCAAATTTCTTAAATTTACCAAGGCTTTTTTTGTGACCCAAGATATGATCTATCCTGGGAAATGTTCCATGAGCACTTGAGAAAAAGTGTATTGTGTTGTTTTGGATGGAATGTCCTATAAATATCAATTAAGTCCATCTTGTTTAATGTATCATTTAAAGCTTGTGTTTCCTTATTTATTTTCATTTTGGATGATCTTTCATTGGTGAAAGAGGGGTGCTAAAGTCCCCTACTATGACTGTGTTACTGTCGATTTCCCCTTTTATGGCTGTTAGCATTTGCCTTATGTATTGAGGGGCTCCTATGTTGGGTGCATAAATACGTACAATTGTTATATCTTCTTCTTGGATTGATCCCTTGATCAATGTAGTGTCCTTCTTTGTCTCCTCTAATAGTCTTTATTTTAAAGTCTATTTTGTCTGATATGAGAATTGCTACTCTAGCTTTCTTTTGATTTCCATTTGCATGGAATATCTTATTCCATCCCCTATCTTTCAGTCTGTATGTGTCCCTAGGTCTGAAGTGGGTCTCTTGTAGACCGCATATTTACCGGTCATGTTTTTGGATCCATTCAGCCAGTCTGTGTCTTTTGGTTGGAGCATTTACTCCATTTACATTTAAGGTAATTATTGATATGTATGTTCTTATTACCATTTTCTTAATTGTTTTGGGTTTGTTATTGTAGGTCTTTTCCTTCTCTTGTGTTTCCTGCCTAGATAAGTTCCTTTAGCATTTGTTGTAAAGCTGGTTTGGTGGTGCTGAATTCTCTTAGCTTTTGCTTGTCTGTAAAGGTTTTAATTTCTCTGTCAAATCTGAATGAGATCCTTGCTGGGTCGAGTAATCTTGGTTGTAACTTTTCCCCTTTCATCACTTTAAATATGTTCTGCCAGTCCCTTCTGGCTTGCAGAGTTTCTGCTGAAAGATCAGCTGTTAACCTTATGGGGATTCCTTTGTATGTTATTGTTGTTCTTCCCTTGCTGCTTTTAATATTTTTTCTTTGTTTTTAATTATTGATAGTTTCATTAATGTATGTTTTGACATGTTTCTCCTTGGATGTATCTTGTATGGGACTCTCTGCACTTTCTGGACTTGATTAATGATTTCCTTTCCCATATTAGGGAAGTTTTCAACTATCATCTCTTCAAATATCTTCTCAGTCTCTTTCTTTTTCTCTTCTACTTCTGGGACCCCTATATTAGAATGTTGGTATGTTCAGTGTTGTCCCAGAGGTGTCTCAGATTGTCCTCCATTCTTTTTTCTTTATTCTGCTCTGCAGTAGTTATTTCCACTATTTTGTCTTCCAGGTCATTTATCCATTCTTCTGTCTCAGTTATTCTGCATTGTTTCCTTCTAGAGAATTTTTAATTCCATTTATTGTGTTGTTCATGATTGTTTGTTTGCTCTTTAGTTTTTCTAGGTCCTTGTTAAATGTTTCTTATA